>NC_091837.1:94002691-94311671 GCF_037783145.1 Equus przewalskii | reverse complement strand
TAAAATAGTAAAATATATATATGTACGTACACATACATATATATGAATTCTACTCATATTGCTGAATTAAATTGTGCATTCCTGGGATAAACCCATTTCTGGCACTGGGTTTTAGTTAGCTAACATATTTTCCTAACATTCTTACATCCCTGTCTGTGAATGAGAATATTCCATAAATCTCCTTTCCTGTGTTCCCCTTGCTTAATTTGGCATCAAGACAATATGGGGTCATGGGATGCATTGGGGAGCTTTCCCTCCTTTTTGTTTCCTGTTCTATTTTTGTTTTCTTTTGGGTTTTTTGTGAGGAAGATTGGCCCTGAGCTAATATGCCAATCTTCCTCTGTTTTATGTGGGATGCCACCACAGCGTGGCTTGATAAGCAGTGTACAGGTCCATGCCTCAAATCAAACCCACGAACCCCAGGCTGCCAAAGCGGAGCACGTGAACTTAACCACTACACCACCAGGCTGGCCCCATCTAGTTCTATTTTTGAGAGAGTTTTTATAAATGTGGAATGATCTATTTCTTGAAACTTTGATATAACTAGCCTTTACAACCTTTCAGCATTGATATTTCTTTGTGGGAAGATTTTATCCAAATGATTTTATTTCTCTCCTTGTAGATCTATTCAGACCTTCTATTTCATCTCGAGTCATTTTTGGAAATTATATTTTCTAGGAATTTGTCAGTTTCTTTGGATTCATTCTTGTTTCTTTCTGTCGTCTTAAATTGACGCTTAATGCATTAGCCTATCTTCTTTTTAAGTAAAATCTCAATGCCATAAATGTTCTACTAAGCATCGCTTTTGCTTCATCTCACTAGTTTGGATATATAGTCTTTTCATAATCATTCAGTTAATTCTTTTATATCCATTATGATCTTTTTTTATTTTTGGAGGAAGATTAGCCCTGAGCTAACATCTGCTGCTGATCCTCCTCTTTTTGCTCAGGAAGGTTGGCCCTGAGCTAACATCCATGCCCATCTTCCTCTACTTTCTATGTGGGATGCCTACCACAGCATGGCTTGTCAGGCAGTGCCATGTCTGACCCAGGATCTGAACCTGCGAACCCCGGGCCACCGAGAAGCAGAACATGTGAACTTACCTGCTGTGCCACCGGGCCAGCTCCCTGATTCAGCATTCTATCTCTACCCAATAAATTAAGCTTGTTGAGTGTATTATTCGGATTTCCTGTGTTTACTTTTTTTTTAATGATTGACTAAGCGATGATTGAGAGATGGATGTTGAAATGTCTCACTGTGGTAGTAGATTTGCCAATTTCTCCCTGTGGCTTTATTTCTCTGTGTGTGAACACACACACACAAAGTGTGTACATACATACACAAATAGAAAAGGGGGGGCTGCTATTTAAGGTATACACATTTAAAATTTTTGTATCCTTGATGAACTGAACCTTTTTGCATTATGTAGAGCCCTCTGTATCCTGAATACTGCTTGTTTCTTAAAATGTGTTTTGTTTGAAGTAACGTTACTATCTTAATTTTTTTTTAATAAGTGATTGCCTGGTATATTCTTTACAAAAGTAATTTCTTTGTACCTTAAATTTAGGTGTTTCTCTTATAAACGACACATACCTAGTCTTTCATAATTCATTCTGACAGTCTTTTAGCTGGTAAGTCCAATGCATTTACATAGCCTTCTGATTTTTCTATGCATGTTTTTTTCTCATCCTTTTTTTCCTTTGGATATATTGAGATCTACTTTTCTATCTACTTTCCTTTTTCGTCTTGCTGTATTCTTGTTCTTTTCGTGGCCACCATTGAAATTTTACCTTGCATTCCCAGCAATTTAAGGTTAATACTCCAGTTTCCTTCCAAACAATATATAGATCTTAAAACACTATGTGTCTGCTCTTCTCCAGACTTAGTACACTATAATTGTCCAATATTTTAGTTCTGCACTTTTTACAACCCCTATATTAGATATTTTTGAAAATTATTTTATAGGCAACGTTTGTTTTGATTGAACATTTACCCATTTATTTGCTCACCATTTTTTCTTACATTTCATATCTTCCTTTTTTAAATAAGAAGTGATTTATTAGGAAAGAGATACATTCCAATGGAAAGAAACTGGTTCTACTAAAACAGTGGTTATTTAATGTCTGTAACGTTAGGGTATAATCCGTATATGATTGTATTTCCCCGTAATACATTGTGTGTAAGTCAGTCATCCTTGGGCATTAACCTTCACCTTCCTGGAGCGCATTCTTTAGAACTATTGGGTTAAGCTCTCAGTTTCTGTTTACTGAGAATTTTATTTTGCTCTTGTTGTGGAAAAGTACTTTTGGTAGACATACAGCTATAGGGTGACGATGATTTTTTTAAATTTAGAAGATAGTGTTCCATTGGATTCTGGTTCCTGTTTTTGTTGATGAGACTGTGAGTCTGATTGCTGTGGCTTGGTAGCTGGTCTGTCTTCTCTTTGTCCTTGGGGTTCTCTGAGTTCATTGTGGTGCCTCAGGGTGCATTTCTTTTTGTTTGTTATGTTTCGAACATATTGTAGATTCATGAATTTCATTAGTTCTTGAAAATTCTCAAGCATTATATCTTTAAATATTTATTCTTCCTTTTTAGTCTCCTTGGAGCTCTGAATAGATATTTGTTAAACTTTTTTATTCTATGATTCATCTATCTAACCTTTTTTATATTATCCTTATTTCTCTTTTCAGCATTCTAGGGAACTTCTTCCACTATAGCTTCTAGTTTATTAATCTCTCTTCATCTGTGTGTAATCTGCTGTCTAACTCATCTTTTGAGGCTTCAAAATTTATATTTTCCATTTATGAAAGGTCTATTTGGATATTTTTCAAATATGCGTGTTCATTAATAGTCTCTTACTTGCTCATTTTTTGTAATTTTGTAATTTTACTCTTTTTTCATCAATAGTTGACACCCAATTTTTCAGATTCTGAATCTGATATGTGAACAATTGATGTCTTTGTGGGTCTAAATCTGTGTTGTGTTTGTGGTTGTTCTTCCTGACTTGTTCACAAGTGTGTCTCTGTTCATGGTTGGTGCTCTTTGACTGTGAGCTCATGTTTGGTGGATGTTAATCTGTGGGAATCCTGGTGACAGTTGCTACGACAAGAACCAGAGGGCCCTCGGTGGGGGCACTTTTGAATCCTTCCAGGGTAGGAGTCTGGAGGTCTCCTCTCCTGCTGTGCCAGGAGCCCCAGGCTTACCGTCCCCACCTCCACAACCTTAAGTAGTTCTGATACTGGCAAGTTCTCTGAGGGTGACCCCGCTTTTTGTATTTTCTTACTGGAGTTCACCCTCCCCACTAGATCCAGCTTAGAAGGGTTTCCCTGGTTTGGGAGTCTTCAGGATGTCCTTACTTCCTTCAAGCCTGATTCTGGCATGAAAAGTTAAGTCTGAGAATCTAATCGTGTTATGGTGTGAGGGCCCTTCAGAGTATCTACACTGCCATGTTGCCCAAAGTGGAAATTCTTCTCTTTAGTTTTTCTTCTCTGTTTTTAACTGGATCAAATAGACCAAAGGGGAAAACATTCTCATCCTCCTCTTCATCTTCCTCCCTTCCTCCTGCCTCCTCCTGTCTCCCTCTTCTCGCCTCCTTTTCCCACTTGTCCCTCCTCCTCCTCCTCCCTCCCCTCTCCTTCCTCTCTGCCTCTCCTTCCTCCCTCTCTTCCCTCCCCCTTCTCCTGCTCCTTTTTTTGGCCTGTTTTTCAAGATATGACACTGATCTTAGAGGAGTCATGTGCAAACAGTCCTTTTATTTTGGTAAGTTGGGCAGAGGAAAAGGTGGAGATCAGGAAAGTTCCTGTTAGTGGAGGAGCACTGTCGGCACATCTGGGAAAAGGAGACACTTCTGACATGAGAATTTAAAGTCATTTGGAGGAGAGAACTCTGTAAGGTAAGGCATCTACAAGCGATGCGTCTGCGTAGAGGATGTTATTACGTGGTGGATGAGCTTTAGGACAGTTGTACTGCAGACACGATACACAGACCAATTAAATCTGCTCTGCACGGTGTGAGCCCTGGGACCGTGCTTGCTTAATCAGCTACTTACTGACTTCTTACCGCCACCGTGGGCTGCCCTGCACGGCACTCTGCTCTCAGTAACATGGCGCTTCCAGTCGGGAGCGATAGTGAAAACAAATATATCTTGGCTAAAAGGAACATACTTCCTTTCCTTTTTTTTTTTCTTAAAGGAGATGGTAGTACACATTGCATGACTTTTGGAAAGGAAAAGATGCCTGGGAAAACCAAGTGGCTTGTGCTCTCCAGGAGAAGGCCGAGTCAAAGGGAGGAAGGCAACGTCTGTGATTTTGTTACTCCTGAGGGTGGCTGTGTGCGCTGTGGGGCTGATTTGAATAAAGGATAGAACATGCTGATTTCTAACCATCAGTCAGAAACACTCCCTTTAAGTAATCCCACAAATTGACCAGAATAGAGGGTAAACGTCAGGACCCATGTACACGCAGGGTCAGCATGTTCTAGGACACGTTTATACTGACTTTTCCAGGAACATTTCCCAGGACTCTCAAGCAACTTAGTAATCGTGAGAGAAGGAAACAGACTGTAATTCCGCCTACTCATTCTTGTTACACTCCCTAGTAAAGGGAGGTGCTGCAAGCTCTGTGTTTAGTTCCCCTGGAATATCCTGTGGGAATATGACTCGAGTGACAGTCCACAAAGTGAGAAGCATTCAATTTTGTCTCAGAATTTTCACCAGAATGTTAATTACAGCAGGGCAGAGACGGCATTGAAGCGTTTTACTATGTGAGCCTTCCTGTGTACCTCGGGTTTAATTTTTTCATTAATATTTCAAGTCAGGTGTTAAGAAAACATACTTTAGGGGCTGGCCCAGTGGTGTAGCGGTTAAGTTCATGCTCCACTTTGGTGGCCCAGGGTTTGCCGGTTCGGATCCCGTGCGCAGACCTACACACTGCTCATCAGGCCGTGCTGTGGTGGCGTCCTATAGAGAGGAGCTAGAATGACCTACAACTAGGGTGTACAACTATGTCCTGGGTTGGAGAGAAAAAAATAACAGAGGAGAATTGGCAACAGATGTTACCTCAGGGCCAATCTTCCTCACCAAAAAAAGCATACCTTAAAAAAGAAAAAAGAAAGAAAAGAAAATATGCTTTAGAGTAAATCTGATTCACATCTCTAAGCCACACATTTTCATTTAAAAATTCACTTTATCAGGTTTAGAACTGGAGAATAAGACTTTCCCCTAGCCTGAGAGCCTCTGGGCAGCTTCCGGCCCTTCTCTTACTAGCTATGACCTAAGATATGCTCAGTACATCTCGTGGGAGTGAATAAATTAATGGACTCTAGCACGTTTATTCTACCTAACGTTTCCTCTGGTGTAAAACAGCAACAGATGTTATTTTTGTTGCAGTTGTAAATGGGATGGTATTCTTAATCTCTCTTTTTTCGGGGGGAGGAAGATTGGCCCTGAGTTGACGTCTGTGCCAATCTTCCTTTATTTCTGTATGTGGGATGCTGCCACAGCATGGCTTGAGCAGTATGTAGGTCTGTGCCCAGCATCTGGACCTGCAAACCCCAGGCCGCCAAAACAGAGCATGCAACCTTAACCACTATGCCACCAGGCCAGCCCCAATTAATTTCTCTTTCTGCTACTTCGTTGTTAGTGTGTAGAAATGCAACTGATTTTTGTATTTTGATTTTGTATCCTGCAACTTTGTTCATTTATTATTTCTAAAAGGTTTTTGGTGGATTCTTTAAGGTTTTCTATATATAAAATTGTGTCATCTACAAATAGTGACAGTTTCACTTCTTCCTTTCCAATTAGGATCCCTTTTATTTCTTTTTCTTGCCTGATTGCTCTGGCTAGGACTTCCAACACTATGTTAAGTAAGAGTGGTAAAAGTGGGCATCGTTGTCTGGTTCCTGTTCTTAGAGGGATAGCTTTCAGTTTTTCCTCCATTGAGAATGATATTAGCTGTGGGTTTGTCATATATGACCTTTATTATGTTGAGGTATTTTCCTTCTATATCCATTTTATTCAGAATTTTTATCATAAATGGATGCTGTATCTTGTCAAATGCTTTCTCTGCATTTGTTGAGATGATCACATGATTTTTATTCTTCATTTTGTTCATGTGGTGTGTCACGTTGATTGATTTGCAGATGTTGAACCATCCCTGCATCCCTGGAATGAAACCCACTTGATCATGATTTATGATCTTTTTAATGTATTGTATTCGATTTGCTAGTGTTTTGTTGAGGATTTTTGCATCAATATTCATCAGTGATATTGGCCTGTGACTTTCATTTTTGTGTTGTCTTTGTCTGGTTTTGGTATCAGGATAATGTTGGCTTCATAGAATGAGTTAGGAAGCCTCTCCCCCTCTTTTTTTGGAACAGTTTGGGAAGGATTGGTATTAAGTCTTTGAATGTTTGGTCGAATTCACCAGGGAGGGTGTCTGGTCCTGGACTCTTATTTTTTGGGTTTTTTTTTATTATTGTTATAATCTCCTTACTGGTCTATTCAGATTCTCTATTTCTTCTTGATTCAGTTTTGGAAGGTTGTATGATTCTAAGAATTTATCTATTTTTTCTAGATTATCCAATTTGTTGGCATATAGTTTTTCATAGTATTCTCTTCTAATCTTTTGTATTTCTGAGGTGTCCGTTGTAATTTCTCCTCTTTCATTTCTGATTTTATTTATTTGAGCCTTCTATCTTTTTTTCCTGGTGAGTCTAGCTAAAGGTTTGTCAATTTTGTTTGTCTTTTCAAAGAACCAGCTCTTCATTAACAGTTAAAATGTCCATACTTCCTAAAGCAACCTACAGGTTCGATGTAATCCCTGTCAAAGTTCCAATGACATTTTTCACAGAAATAGAACAAATAATCATAAAATTTATATGGAGCAATAAGACACCCCAAATAGTCAAGGGAACCCTGAGAAAAAAGAACAAAGCTGGAGGTGTCACACTCCCTGATTTCAAAATATACTACAAAGCTTTAGTGATCAAAACAACATGTTACTGGCACAAAAACAGACACACAGATAAATGGAACAGAACTGAGAGCCCAGAAATAAACCCTCACATCTATGGACAGCTGATTTTTGACAAGAGAACCAAGAACATACAATGGAGGAAGGAAAGTCTCTTCAACAAATGGTGTTGGGAAAACTGAACAGCCAAAGGAATGAAAGTAGGCCGTTAGCTTACACCATACACAAAAATCAACTCAAAATGGATTAAAGACTTGAAAGTAAGACCTGAAACCATAAAACTTCTAGGAGAAATCATAGGCAGTACACTCTTTGGCGTTGGTGTTTGCAGCATATTTGCCAATGACGTGTCTGACCAGGTAAGGGAAACAGTAGAAAGAATAAACAAATGGGACTACATCAAACTAAAAAGCTTCTGCTCAGCAAAGCAAACTATCAACACAATGAAAAGACAACCTAACAATTGGGAGAAGATATTTCTAAACCATATGTCTGATAAAGGATTAATATCCAAAATATGTAAAGAACTCATGCATCTCAACAACAAAAAAACTAAGAACCCAATTAAAAATTGGGCAAAAGATCTGAACATTCATTCTTCCAAAGAAGGTATACAGGTGGCCGACAGGCACATGAAAAGATGTTCAGCATCACTAATCATCAGGGAAATGCAAATCAAAACTACACTAAGATATCACCTCACACCCGTCAGAATGGCTAGAATTAACAAGACAGGAAACAGCAAGTGTTGGAGAGGATGTGGAGGGAAGAGAACCCTCGTACACTGCTGGTGGGAGTACAAACTGATATAGCTACTGTGGAAAACAGTATGGAGATTCCTCAGAAAATTAAGAATAGATCTACCATGTGATCCAGCTATTCCAGTCTGGGTCTTTATTCAAAGAACTTGAAAGCACAACGGCATAAAGATACATGCACCCCTTTTTTCATCGCAGCATTATTCACAATAGCCAAGACTTGGAAGCAACGTAGATGCCCATCAAGGGATGAATGGATAAAGAAGATGTGGTATATATACACAATGGAATACTACTCAGCCGTAAGAAACAATGAAATCAAGCCATTTGCGACAACATGAATGGACCTTGAGGGCATTAGGCTAAGCAAAATAAGTCAGAGGGAGAAAGTCAAATACCCTGTGATCTCACTCGTAAGTAGAAGATAAAAACAACAACAGACAAACGCGTGGAGATGGAGATTGGATTGGTGGTTACCAGAGGAGAAGCGAGGAGGGGAAAAGGGTGATTCGGCAGGTGTGTGGTGCTGGACTGTAATGAGTCTCTGGCTGATGAACGTGTGGTAATCTACACAGAAATCAAAATATAATGACATGCACCTGAAATTTGTATAATATTATAAACCATTGTTACCACAATAAAAAATAAAAATTAAAAAAAATTTTTTTTAAACCCTCAAAACTCTAGGCTTTATAGACTGAGTGCAGATAGTCCTTGCAGCTTATGGGAGGATTTCTTTTGTTTATTTAAAAAGGATTCCTATAGGAGATTACTGATGGTTTATTTGAATATTAGTTTAAGAAGAATCCTTATCATTTAGAGATATATGCTGAAATATTTACAGATGAAATACTATGATATCTGGGATTTATGTCTAAATGATCTGGTTTAGGGAATGGTGGGTATGATTGAAACAAGATATTTCTGTACTAATAACTGGTGGAGAGGGGTAATAGGAACATCAGTATTTTTGCATGTGTTTGAAACCTTTCATAATAAAAAATTTTAAATGTGTTAGAGGAAATAATCTTCCTGTATAAATTCCACGTGTAATTTATGGACAAATTACCTTCTAATTTGCTTCTCATCTTATGACTGCCAAGTTTCCATTACAGCCACTGGAGAGAGAGTTTATAAAAAGCAGGTCCCAAGATGACCATCTTAGTGTAATTCAAAACAGAGTGGGTTGGAGTCATTGCCTGTCAACCCTTCTCTGTTCTGAATCCAGCGCAAGATAGCCATGAGCATATACCATAGGATGAGAGTCCTTAATGGAAGATAACCTCTCTCCAATGACTCTTTAAAATATTGTTATCTTTTACGACATAGACCATGAATGTCCCAGAATTTCAAGTTCTGTTCCATTGATCTTTATGTCTATCCTTCTGCTAACACCAGATGATGTGGATTACTGCAGCTTTATAGTAATGAAATCAGATAGTATAAATTCTCCAACTTTGTTCTTTTTCAAAATTGTTTTGGCTATTCTTGGTCCTTTTCATGTCCATATAAATAATAGGATCAGTCTGTCAATCTCTATAAAAACATGCTGAGATTGCACTGAACCCATAGCAATTTTTGGAGAGTTGGCATATAAACAATATTGAGTCTTTCAAACTATAAGCATGGAGAGTCTCCGTTTATTTAGATCTTCTGTAATTTCTCTCAGCGATGTTTTATAGATTTCAGTGAACAAATCTTGCACTTCTTTTGTTACATTTAATACAAAGTATTTTATTCTTTTTGATGCTTTTATCAATGGAATTGTTTTCTTAATTTCATTTTTGGCTTGTTTGTTGATAGTATATGAAAATAAAATTGATATTTGCATGATGATCTCGTACCTGCAATCTTGATAAGCTCGCTTATTAGTTCCAGGAACTTCTGTGTGTGGATTTCTTAGAATTTTCTATATACAGGGTCAAGTTGTCCGTAAATAGAGGTTTTTTTCCTTCTTTTCAATACTTATGGCTTTAATTTCTTTTCATTTCTTTCATTCTCTTCCTTCCTTCCATTTTTTTGTGGGGGGTGTATTGCACTCACTAGACCCTCCAGCATGGAGCTGGGTGGGGTGGTGAGAACCGGCATCCTCGCCTTGTTCCCTGTCTTGGGGGAGGCACGCAGTCTTTCGTGTGTAGCGGTGATGTCAGCTGTGGGCTGTCACATGTCCATTATCAGGTTGAGGATGTTCCTTTTTATTCCTTGTTTATTGAGAGTTTTTTTGTTTTTATCATGAATAGCTCTTGGGTTTTATCAATGATATTTTTCCGCATCTATTAATTGGTCGATTTTCACGTGTTCATCCTACCTGCATTCCTGGGATACCCCCCAGTTGGTCATGCTTTATAATCTTTTCTGTCTTTTTTCTTTTTGAGGGCAAACTGGAAACCAGAGTCGTCATCTATTCGTGTATCTTGGAAAGATGTCTTGCTTTTTTTTTTTTTTGAGGAATATTGGCCCTGAGCTAACATCTGTTGCCAATCTTCCTCTTTTTTAAAATTTATTTTTATTTAATTTTTGTGTATTTATTTTTAATTTTTCTCCCCAAAACCCCTGTACCTAGTTGTATATCCTAGTTGTAGATCCTTCTAGTTCTTCTGTGTGGGATGCTGCTGCCGCATGGCTTGATGAGTGGTGCTAGGTCCGTACCCAGGATCCGAACTGGTGAACCCCGGGCTGCTGAAGCAGAGTGTGCGAACTTAACCACTATGCCACCAGGCTGGCCCCTATAATCTTTTTCTATGCTGTTGGATTCGGTTTGCTAATATTTTGTTGAGGGTTTCTTTGTCAGTGTTCCCGGGAGATGCTGGTGTGAAGCTGTCCTGTCGTGTCCTGCTGGCTTTGACGTCAGGGTAGACTGACGACGTCTCATCCACGAGGTACGGCCTCATGGAATGAGTGGGAAGTGTTACCTCCTCTTTTTTCTGAAAGAGTTGTTTGAATTGGTATGATTTTTCCTTTAAACGTCTGACAGAATTCACCAGTGAAGCCCTCTGGGACTGGGCGCTTCTTTGTGGAAGATTTTTAATCACCAGTTGAATTTGTTTAGTCGTTAAAGGTCCATTCAGATTTCCTCTTCCTTCTTGAGTGAGGTTTGATCACTTGCATCTTTCTAGGAGTTTGCCCATTTCATCTTCATTGGCGTAAAGTGTTCATAATATTCCCTTATAATCCTTTTATTTTTCTCTATGGTTGGGTGTTGCCCATTTTGCTAATTGTGTCTCGTCTCCTTTTTCTTGGTCCCTCTAGCTCAGGATGTCTGAACGCAGCACCGCTGACATTTTGGGCTGAGAGATTCTGTGGCATGCAGGGCTGTCCTGCACACTGTAGACTGAGGCTGACACGCAGGTGGACTTGGAGGTGTAAGACGTGTTTTGGATCAACAGCTGTGAGAGGACAGGGTGGAAGCAGGACGGGCAGAGGCACAAGCTGACTGCAGTGCTGACCCCACCAGCTTTACTGCCTGGGCCAGAGCTCCGGAGGGCGTGTGGCCGTCACAGCTGTCCCAAATGCTGCTCGGGCTTTTCTTCCTGCCCTGCCCAGGCCCCAGCGTGGCTCCCTGCAGCTGAGGCCCTGAGGCTGGAAGGGTGCACACCACTCTTGTTGAGGGGCAGCTGGGGCTGGCACTTCTGCTCACCCCATGAAGGCCCTTTCTCTCTGAAGCTTACAGACAAGGAAAATGAGTTTAGGGCTGTGAAGACATGAGCTGTGGCTATGGCAGAGGTGAGGGTCACACTGGATTCTCTGGAGCTCTCAGCGCCAGACTCCCAACAGGCTGTAGGGGGAGCACGCTCCTTGCAGGACGAGAGACCGCTCAGTGTTCTCCCTCCTTTCTAGGGAGCCCATTTTCTGATAGGCTGTGCACAGAGGGCGTTGTTTTCCTTTATCCACACCTGTAGCTGTGTGAGGCTGAGGCTGCATCTCAGCTGGAAAATTAATGCTTGAATCTTAAATAATAATAATTACTGTTTCTGGTTATTTTGCATCCACTGAAAGACCTTTACAAAATAATTGCACTGATCAGTCAGTGAGTTACAGAGGAAGAGTCTTGAGTTGGTGTGATGAGAACATTAGTGGGATTTCTGTAATGGCAGTAAGTGTAATTGTAAGGCATATATCGTGTTAGGACGCCTGATGTAGTGTCTTGTCATAACACATGGTTTCTGTCTGGCAGCAGATGTTCCTTAGCCTCCCCTAAGAATAAAACATAATTTAACGATGCCCACAAACGCCACTGCGAGGCAGGAGCAAAGGCATGCGCTGCACTTCTCAGATCTGTGTAATTGCAGCTTGAAAGCACTTTTCAGGGAGAAATGGTCTTAAAAAGAAACGAAATTGTGGAATATCATATAAAGGAATGCTGGGAAAACTGTGTTTAATAGGAACTGTAGCTGTGGTTTACAAACACCCAAAGGAAAGAATCGATTTCTACTTTTAGGACTTTTGGTCCCTGGAGGTAAACTTCCTGCCCCAGGATGGAGCGGACGGACAGGCCTCGCTCTGCGTCAGTCGATTTAATTCCTGCTGAGGGCTTGGTGTTGTTTTCCCTCCCTGCTCATCTCGAATCCTTTCACGAAGGTTCTTTTTCTACAGTTGAGATCTGGCTTCCACTGTGTGGCTCACCCCTTTGAAGTGCACAATCCAGTGATTTTCGTCCCCTCACAAAGTCACGCGACCATCGCGGCTGTCTGATGCCCAACCACCTTCATCCCCGGAGGACGCCAGGCCGTCCCACAGCGGACCTGCTTCTCGGCGTAGCGAGAGGCGGTGGCCGCTAGATGGAGACGGTCCTCCAGCGGCCTCCCCTGCAAGCTTGGCCCGCTGTGCCAGGTGCGCCCGAGCGGCCGCCGGGAGGGGCTTCTCCAGGGGCAGACGTGGCTGTTCAGGACAGTTTCCCGAAGTTGCTGCGCTGACTCCTTTGGGATGAGAGAGGCTTCTTAGGTGGCATATGGACAAATGTTTTTTATCTTATTTGTTAAATAATTATTATATATTCGTTTCAATGTGTAATAGAAAAATAACAACTACATTAAGCCCATCGTGTTACGTGTTTTACTTATGATAAGGCCAAGTTAAAAAAAAGGTTACATTTAAAATTAGTTTGAAGAAAAGCATTAAGTGACTAATAGCACAGGCGACATGTGGATGCAGCAGGGGTTGTGTGGGCGCTCAGGCATCTGGGTTTGGGAACAGCGCTGGAAGAGTGAGTGCAGGAGGGTCAGTAAACCCCCTAACCTCAGCGAGGGTGGGAAACTCGGTTTCCAGGAACTGACCGGCTTGCCGTCTGGTGCATGGGTGTCCACCTGCTCATCGCAGGGAATGATTCCAGCTCCTCTGCCGCCCTCCCAGCTCTGGACGCGTTCTGAGCCGGGGAGGAGCCGTGCCGGCGGAGAGCGCCCCTCAGGAACCGGGAGGGTCCTCGGCTGACGGTGCCACCAGGCAGGCGGCCCTTCCAGAACTCGAGGCCCAGGTGTGCGTGCTTGGAATTAGGCCTGTCATGGGGCCACAATAGGAACAGAGGGAGCAGGGACGGGGCGGATCCTGGGGGACAAAAGCAGTTAGTGGGGCCTAGCTAACCATTTTGAAACCCGGAGACGAGGATTTGGAAACCAACTGCGGCAGGTGGAGTCGCTGCGTGCCCTCCAGCTCCTCCTGCTCGTCTTGTCTTCCCCGCAGTGTGCCCCTGCCCTCCCGCTGTCCGTGTGCAAGGAGACCTCACCTCACGTCTCATCGTAGTGACAGTCCCTGAGGGCAGAGGTCTCGTGATCCCATTTTCTAGGTGAGGAAACTGACATGTGGAGCAGCTAAGTGACTTAGCTCAGTAACTTAACTGGTTACCGGAGAGGTGGCTTGTGACCTTTGGCCTTTGAACTCCGGATTTTCTTCCAATGTATTATACTTTCTCAGAATTATTTTCAGCCCAGCAAGGTAATGCACTTGCTTGCACAGATACATACACTTAGCCTTCTTCTGTCATGCTAACTGCCAGCTTTTTCATGGGCAAAAATATTGGAATGAAGAAACTCAAGATATCATAGGGTTTCTATGTATCATAAATCATTGCATTTTTTGGGAGGGAATTCATGTCCTAATTTAATTGACTTTGTGAGGACAAATTGTGATATTGTATAATCATATTGCATGAAAGGGGTGTATTTTCCTGTTATTAAACATCTGCTTAAAATGCTTGGGGGCATATGAAAGGCATTAAGAAATATTTGTTGAGGAAATAGACGAATAAATTAGATAATAAACATAGTATCTGGTGTTACAAAGACCAGAGTTCCACAGAGAAGCCGGGGTGGCATGGCTGTCACTTGAATTCTCTCCACTTCCTGGAGCTGCGGTGAGACCCCCAGCGAGCAGGTCAGCCTCGCACGTCCATAGAGGATCTCTGGTCTGCATTCTCTTCCATCGCCACACCGGGGCACAATTGGACCTTTGAAATGATTGAGCAGAGTGAATTTATATTTCCGTGTTTGTAGCATCCTTCAAACAAAAAGGCAAAGCCCTGTCTAGTACACAGGGAAAGAAAGGGATCAACTTTAACAAGAGAGCTGTGCTGTCATTTTATCCAGAGAATGAAAGTGGAAAGAG
The DNA here is from genome assembly GCF_037783145.1 of Equus przewalskii. Lineage (NCBI taxonomy): Eukaryota > Metazoa > Chordata > Mammalia > Perissodactyla > Equidae > Equus > Equus przewalskii. The sequence continues at coordinate 94,297,345 of NC_091837.1, read as the reverse complement.
GTTTAAAAAAGAGCTAGAATGGACGGCGAGTTTAAGACCAGGGTTCTCCATGGGGATGGGAGGCGATGACAACGGGGGCATCAGAAATGCGGGAGAGGAGCCAGCGTCACGGCAGGACCTGCAGCCGGCGGACTTGCGCTGCTGTGTGGACCTACGCCCACTGCCAGCCTGATTGGGATCCGTGCCCCTTTCACCCCAAAGTGCCCTGGTTTTCGTAGAGCCCGTGAGCCGCCCCAGTTCTAAGAAAGCGTGAGGGTTCTGAGGTGAAAGTCGCAGAAGGCAGGAGGTTTGCTGGAGGAGCTGGGGGCAAGTCAAGGTCAGTCACAGCGACGAGAAGCGGGCCAACCGCCCAGACGGGGCTGGTGGGGCCTGGGGCGAAGACTGAAGAAGGTGCCCAAAGGGTTACGGCCGCCCACGCGATTGCGAGGCTCCCTGAGTGAAGCTCCCATGAGGTCCCAGAGGTCATAATCGATCATTACTGACGAAAAACCTGGGGCCTGAGGTCAGGCAGCGTCAGGGAGACGCGAGACGCTCTGGGGGTCTGGGAGAAGCAATTCCCGAGGAGTGGCCGGCGGGTGGGCGTGCGGGTGGCGGAGAGGGGCCTGTGGGAAGTGCTGCCCTGAGACTCGCCAGGCTGGACTCAGCGTAGGAAAGCAGACTGGGCGGCAGCCGGGAGCTGAGACCGTCTTCCGAGCTCCCCTTTCTTCTCCTTCCCTCTTTCTTTCCAGCCATGGAGGTTTATTAGAAGACTTACTGGGAGATGACATTGGTTATCAATGTAAAAAAGAGTAATTACAGGTTTATCTCAATTAAATGAAAAGTTAAATTTTACAAACTTGTGTAAAAAGTGGCTTAGAGAAAGATAAGATCATGCATTGAAATACTGTGCAGGCTGGGTCTACACCCAGAAGAACCGAAAGCAGGATCTTGAAGAGCGATTCACGCCCATGTCCACAGCAGCATTGTTCACGGTAGCCAAGGGCGGACACGACCCGAGTGTGCATCGACGGATGAGTGGGTAGGCTAAATGCGGCCTGTCCATACAATGGACTATTACTCATCCTTAAACAGGAAGGAAATTCTGGCACAACGTGGATGAAGCTGGAGGACATTGTGCTGAGTGAAATGAGCCAGTCACAACAGGACAAATGCTGTATGACTCCACTTATGTGAGGTCCCTGGAGCAGTCGATTCACAGAGACAGAGAGTAGACGGTGGGTGCCAGCGGCTGGAGAGGGGGAGGGCGGTTGGTATTTAATGGGGATGGACTTTCAGTTTGGGAAGGTGAGAAAGCTCTGGAGACGACTGCACGACAGTGTGAATGTACTTAATACACTGAACTGTGCACTTAAAAATGGTCAGGATGGTAAATTTTATGAGTATCTTACCACAATTTAAAAATACAGGGGCTGGCCCCATGGTATAGTGGTTAAGTTAGGCGTGCTCCACTTCGGTGGCCCAGATTTGCGGGTTTGGCTCTGTGGCGTGGACCTTCACTATTTGTTGGTGGCCATGCTGTGGTGGTGACCCACATACAAAATAGAGGAAGATTGGCAATGGATGTTAGCTCAGGGCCACTCTTCCTCAGCAAAAATAAATCAATAAATAAAATTAAATCAATAAATAATGCAGTGAAGGAGCTCAGCATCCAGGAGGGACTCGCCCTGCATTGGCGCTCTTTGGGAATTCTGGATGTTTCCCCACAGCTGTTTTCAAAGTGAGGAGAGCCGGTGTGCAGGACTCGGGGACTGTGTGGACTCTTCTGAAGCCCCAGTTTCCCTGAGGTGCTTTGATGCTCCACAGTCAAAAAGACAAACCATGCGGGTTTGGTTTTGATTCTTGTTTTAAGTGGCAAGGAGGAATCCCAGAGTCACAGCGGGAGGGCTGGTGGCACCACAGAAACACAGCTCCTCCTCTCGGGTGTCGTGCGGCCCGGGTGTCCGCTGTGTCCAGCCACACACAGCCCCTGGGTAAACCCTGCACGCGCTGTGCATAGCCCGAGGGACGTGCGTGGGGTGCTGCTTCCTCCGTGGCCTCTTCCTTTCTTTGGCCCCGGGTCGTGTGGCCCACCACGCCCCGCTCATCCCGTGAAGGAATCTGTGACATACTTTAAGCGCATGTCACTCCTTTTCGAGTCCAATAAAACCCATTCTGGTGGCACGAGGCTTTTTCCTCCCACTGAGACTGTGGAGAAGTCTCGCGCGGCCAGGACCTCCGCGTGGGCACCTGTCCGGGGCCAAGTCAGGCTGCAGGGGCCCTGCCTCCGAGGGGGCGGGCGTGCCGGCCCCCGGAACAGGCGCTCTCTTCTCGGGGAGGGAGGGAGGCGTCCAAGACCATTGCTGTTCCATCGCAAGGTTTCTCATCAGCGCGAGTCGCTGGTTTGAGGATCGCAAAGCACAGACCAGCACCAGCGGCCCAGGAGGCCCGGCTTCCATTTAAGCAAAACAAATGCTCTTTCTTACACCCGGCTTCTCGAGCAACGTTACTCCCAAGTATTCTCAGTGAAACTTTTAAGCTTGTAGGAAGTTTTAGACAGATTTCCTTACTTGCAGTCCAGACATGGCAGGTTTGACTTGGCACGGATGCTGGCCGGCGAGCTCAGAACGGAGCTGAGCCTCCCGTTCAAATCAGATGGACATTTTCACAAGTCTGGTGACAACTCCGGCAGAGCCAGCTCCCACCCACACCCTTCTACGCACGTTCCTTTCTGATCCGGCTCAGAGAGATGGAGCCCGCCAGGCCACCAACAGGAGGCCTGCTGGAGAAGCAACCCAGAGACCTCGTGAGAAAAGCCGGAACCTCCCAAATTTCAGAGGCTTTAGAGGTACAGGCTGCTCAGAAACCAGCCCCAGAGGTCAGACTTTGCATCCAAGCTCCCCTCCAGACTCTGGGATGAGTGGCCAACGTGGTTCATTCTGACTGGGGACGGGAGCCTGGGGTCCCCTGCTGTCTTCTAGGGCGGCCCTCTCTCTGAGCCCCTCCCTGGCATCTGGTGACATCACAGTGACTAGGGAGGACGTTTTTCCTGCCAAAGGACACATGCAGCCTCAGCCGCTGGGCCAAGGACCACCACCACCTGACGGGGCAGCCGTTCCTCAGGCCCCACAGGCTCCTGGCTGGGATAGAAGATTCCAGAAGCTGGCAGGCCTGTTCTCACCCTCGGCCTGGTCACTCAGCCCAGGCTGGCGCTCCTCACACCTGGTGGCCATCAGGAGTTGTCAGGCCCAGCCCTTGCCCTGGCTTTTCAGGACAGGAGTAAGTCTTCTGAGAGTGGAACCTCCGTCTCGGTCCCTCTCCCTGTGCAGAGGATAGGGGTCTGAGTGGCCAGCTTGTCCAGGCCCTTCCAGGGGGTGCATGTGCGGGCACAGGGTGGCAGAGATTACACCAGTAACGCTCTTCCCACTTGGAAGAGAAGTCTGAGGCTGTCTCTGGAGCGGCTGGTCTTCTACCATCTTGTGCGGCAACTGGAAAGAGTGTCGCCGCGAGCTGGGTAACGCCAGGTCCAGTATGAGCCCAGGTCCGATGTGACCCCAGGTCCAGTGTGACCCCAGGTCCGATGTGAACCCAGGTCCAGTGTGACCCCAGGTCTGATGTGACCCCAGGTCCAGGTGTGACCTCAGGTCCAGTGTGACCTCAGGCCCAAGTGTGGTCCCAGGTCCGGTGTGACCTCAGGCCCAGGTGTGGTCCCAGGTCCGGTGTGACCTCAGGCCCAGGTGTGGTCCCAGGTCTGAGCATGACCCCAGGTCCAGTGTGACCTCAGGCCCAGGTGTGGTCCCAGGTCTGAGCATGACCCCAGGTCCAGTGTGACCTGCTTGCCCCTGCAGTCTGCTGCCTCAGTCCACACCCACTAGTCCTCATTGCCAAAGGCCAGCCAGGATGGAGAGCTGGCCCTCCTCTGCCCCTGCGGGATCGTGTCCCTGTCTCCCCCTAACGCCGCTCCTAACCCCACAGCTCCCGCCGTCTGAGGTCCTCTTCACACTGTTTGCACAACTGCCCCCTAACTGCCCAGGCTCCCTACAATCCGCTGTCCTTGGTGGTGGTGATGCTGTCGGTCGTGGGACAGACTCACTGCTGCAGGAGAACCCTCGTGACGGGAGCCGTCCTCTCCTGGTGCCTCTTCCTCTCAGGTTCTAGGCCCCACGGAGTGACCCGGCTTCCCAGACGGAGCTCGATGGATTCAGGGCTGCATGTGTCAGAACGCTTTCCTGCCCGAAGCTCACCAGGCATTTCAGGCCCCTCGGCTGTGTGTCGTTCCAGAGAAACCTCGTGTCAACACCTCAGTCTACTGTCCAGGTCCCCCAGCAGGACTGACGCGGGTGGAGGACAGGAGACTGTCCTGCTTTATTTTCACGTTCCTGCAGCCTGAAGAAAAGAGTGCCTGATGTGCAGCGAGCATTCAGTGAACACAGGTTGGTGACTGGTGGTAGGAAAGAACAGACCAATGAACAAGGGAAAGGATGAAAGAACGAGCTGATTAAGTTCCTCCAGGGAGGAAATTTACCTGGAAAGACAGACAGACAGATAGAGAAAGATGTTTAAAAATGCAGCGTTTGCAGAGGTGTAGCATTTTAAGATGGTCTCACGTTTTATAGATACTGAAATGTGGCATGTAAATTGCTTTCCCAGAAAGTAGAATTTTGCTCCAAGACGGCCCAAGCCTTGTACTTGAGAGTTTTGCCCTAAATAGACTTTGTTCCACATCTGTTGACATTGTGGTGTCACCGAGGAGGCCCCAGTAGGTAGCAGACCTGCCACACAGAGCAGGATGTGGTCCAGCCCTTTATAAAACACCCCACATTCATGTGTGTCCCATATTTGCTTCTTTTTTTAGACTGGAATTTTTTTAGTGTTGGCGTTCTTGTTTAATTAATTTTACTTATACTTTTGCTTTTTTGTTTCAGACAGTTTATTTTTCTGATGTTTCCTAGAAGTTTGTAATAGCTCTTTGGATCCATCAAGCTATTTAAAACATATATGTAAAAATACAAGTAGAAACCAGCATTGAATGTAATTTGTCTTCGTTTCCTACCATGTCCCCAACTAAAATGTTGCTGTGAAAGCCCGTCGTCCCACAGAAACTCGTGCTCATGCTGTAGCAGTAGGAGCATACTGTGACAGTGACGTCTGAGGGCCCCACGAGCGCCCAGAGCCCTCCAGGCGCCAACCGCACTGCAGGGAGAGCTCCGCGCTCACAGCGGTGGAGCAGGTCCCCCCGCTGCAGCCTGGCCTTCTGGGGGTCCTCACACTCCCCATGGCAGCCTCTCCCTGCCGTGGCCAGTCTCTGCAGGTCTCCCCTGCTCAGTGGGGTGGGAGCCCTGATCGTCCCCCAAGGCAGGTTCGCCTGAAGACAAGGGCCTGGCTCTGGGGCGGGACCCGTGTGGGTGGTGGGCTGGCCAGCACATACGGTTATCTTTACAGCCACCACTTTTTGGGTTTGGTTTTAAGATTTATAATTCTCCTGCACCCAAAAAGGAATAAACGCTTCTAACGCCAAGATATACATATAAAAGGATGAATAAAACTAAAATCAAACAAAAATTGATTCAAGGCAGCAAGTCATCAACATGTCACTTGACTCAGATTCTAAGTTCCTCTCTGAGCGCTCTTGTCCCGGGGCCCAAAGCAGAGCCGTATTCTTCTGTCCCCACGTGTCGCAGGAGGGACCCGACCCTGAGAGGTTTACCTGGAAGGCCCTCAAGGGGGCCAGACGCTGTGGAGGAAGCAGCGGCCGGGCGGGAGGTTGCGCACCTCTCTCCCCTCGTGTTCTCTCTCACGCTCCCTGCCCCGGGCCCTGAATCACTGCACCGTTGACTCTGGATCTGAGGCAGAGCTGCGGTGCGTTGTGGGGCACGCAGGATGGGGTACACCGGGCACCGCGCCTGCTGCCCCTGTTCCGCAGGCTTAGAAGGAGCAGGGCCCCCTTCCTGGAGGAGTCGAGATGAGTGGCACACTTATCTGGGCCTTGCAGGGTCTCCCGTGGGCTGGTCAGCCCATGGGCGGCCTGCCGAGGGCGTGTCTGAGGGCAGTGCCAGCACGGGGCTGGAGCAGGTGTTGGCAAAGCTCCGGAGGGTAAGCTCAGTGGTGAGGTGATGCCAGGAGAGCGATTCCCAGACTTTCTCCGTCAGGAGACGCCTGGCTGTGAGTCCACCGAGTGGGATAAGTTCCCTGAGCAGTGAGGGGCCCAGAGACCTGAGGTGTCTGCACTTCTACGTGCGGTGGTGGCCTGCAGGCCCTTCTCTGGGTGGTGCAGATGACCCTATGCCCCTGCTGGAGGCCGGGAGGGTGCAGACCTGGCAGCCCGGGTGAGAAATCCAGGCCTATCGGGGGCCAGGTGCTGTGTGGGGCTGCAGTCACCCCAGGGGACGCCCCAGGGACCCCTACTCCAGGAGGGAGGCACTGAGCAAAGTAGACATCGGTCAGGCAGGAGGCGAGCTACCAAGAAAACTAACCGGGAGATGGGAGTGTGGGGGTGGGGGTGCTGATTTAACTGAGATGGACAGAAAAAGGACTGAGAAGGTGGCTGTGAGGGGAGAGCACACGGGTGTTGTGAGCAAAGGGACCAGCCGGCTCCTCTGGCGTGTTCGGAGCAGCCAGGCAGGGCCTGGGAGGGGGAGCGGGGTCGCAGGAGGAATGCGGTACAGGGCTGCAGGCCATGAGGGAGAAGGGACAGGATGCACTGGAGAGCACAGAACAGGGCGGCAAAGACCATGAGGGCAGAGCCGCAAGCAGCCTGGGACGGGGATGTCTGTTCTGAGAGCCACTCGAGCCGCCCGGAAAACTGGAAGAGCACCCGCGGTGTGTCCTTCTCTGCCACCACTAAGGAGACCTCCGGGAGCCCCTCGCCCTGCCCACTGGCCCCAGGGCCCTGGGATGGCCGAGGTCAAGGGACGACATGCTCTGGGTCCCAGCGCTGCGTGCGTCCCTTCCTGTGTCCTGGCGCCTTGGGCCGCAGGCTTGCTCAGTGGGTTCTGGGGGCATTTAGGATGCTTCCTGGGGGAGCAGGTTGGAGGGGGCTGGGCTTGCTGTTGGCCCCTCCAGTCGGGCACACGCAGAGCTCGAGATGTTCAGTTCAACGACAGTCCCAGAGCTGCAAATCCAGGCAACAGTGAGATCTAGCGCCCAGCGACGAGACGCCACAGTGCGGCTGGACAGATCCGAGTGTGGTCTCTCCGCCAGGCCGAATGTGTCACGACCCCTGAAACGTCTGCATCCTTTCGTCAATAATCTTACGTCCAGGACTAATTCTAAGGAGACGATCAGACCCACGTAGACCTACACGTGAGGAGTTCACTGCAGCGTTACCCATAATCACGTTAAAAACCATATTTTCAGAGAATGGTGACTACCACGGGAAAATGCAGTACAGCCATAAGTGAGAAGGCAGACACACGACTGTGTGCAGGGCGCGTGGAATGACACACACCAGCCTGGTGACGAGAGCTCACAGTGACTAACAGTCTGCTTCGTGTGGGCACTGCGGACGGATGGGCCGCCCGTCATCACAACGGCCCTGTGGGGTCACCTCAAGCCTGTGCTCCACACGCGGGGCCCAGGCAGACGCACGCTTGCCACAGTCCACCCAGGTGGGGCCGGACTTCAACCCAGGCTGGCTGACATCTGGGGTTGTCAGTGCTACATTATCCTTGCCCCCATGTGCATGCACACTCACACACTCGTGTATACACTCACACACATGCAAACACACACACTTGTTTGCACACTCACAGTTGGAATGAAATACGTAGAAAGGTTGATGCTAGCCACCTCTGATGGTGATATTCTAGATGACTCTAGTTTCTTCTATTTTTCTCACCTTCCCCAAATTTCTATAATGACTACACCTTGTTTTTCTGAGGGAAAGAAAGGGTATTTTCACAAAGGCTTGTGTGAGAGCTGTGGTTGGACGTGCCCTCCAGAACTCAGGGCCCCAGGACCACGTGGTGCACACACCTACGTCCCCCTGAACCTCACCGTCAGCTCCTGGGTTAACTTTGGCTTCTGCCGCCTGGGTCTCCTGGGAGGTGCAGGGGCCGGGCAGGACAGGTCTGGCCTCCCCTCGCCTGCGCCCATGCCCACCCCCTCCGCGCCTGCCGCCCCTTGGCCACCAGACCGACCACGGCAGCAGCCACATCGCCGCCTCTGGAGCACCTGTTCCTCAGGCTGCAGCCGCCCCGGCCGCCCAGAGCTGGCAGGCATGAGGAGTCCTGCGGTTTGCAGCTGACCTCGTTATCAAGCCAAGACGTCCTGTAGTTCTGTTTTTATTTCTTAATTTTGCGTTGTTTTTAAGGATATGGACGCTCAAAAAAACGTTTTCTTTTTTTCCTTTTTTTTTTTTTGCTAAAATGACCTTAACTCAATGTTCTCTTGCATGAAAAGCCACAGCCAGGGGCTTTACCGAAGGGAATCCTTAAAGAGAAAAAGATGTGGAACAGCTCAGATGTGGCCCCGACAGTGGGAGCAGACCAGTGGGAGAAGGCGCCCCCCACCATTCCGGGCCCCGCACGCCGTGCCTGAGCTCAGAACCCCCGTGAGCGGCGCCCAGACCGTCGATGTTTCCGGAGGAGGAGGGACAGGCTGCCCCACATTTCTGGCCCAAGCCCCGTCCCCACTGGCTGAGCCGCTGTGTTCCCGGTCACTCACCCATGGCCCCCAGTGGGCCTGAAAGAGGAAGTGTGACTCCTCAAGCCCCCGAAGCTGGAGAGCTGGCTGAGATTGTGACCCTTGGTCGGCAAAACTGTGCAGTTCCCCCCACCTTAACTGAGAGCCCCTTAAGGCCAGGGACAACACCTTGAGATGGTCTGAGGTGCGACTCCACCCAGCGCTGGCCACTGGGCCGCGGCCTCCTGCCTCTCCGTGTCAGGGCTCGCCCAGTGATGCGCTCAGCAAGTCCAGGTTAGGACCCACCACCTGCCAAGTCAGCACTGTTTTCATGTGTTCTAAATATTCTTGTTCGAGGCTCTGCTTCAAAGCTGAATCCACGTGCCCTCCAAAATATGGATAATTAAGGGCTACTGATAGTTAAGGATCGTGCATTTTAAACATGCATGGTCCAACAGATATCCCCACGACGTACACATGAAATTAAATGGCTTCAACCAGGATTAAGATGAGAATATCTAAAATAATGTGAACATCAATTCTTGCTGGATTTCTAGCTGATTAAGGAAGTTGAAGAAGTAAGCCCAGCGTGAAGACTATTAGAAGCTCGTCTTCCTTTTCCTTCGGTTCTGTAATCGTGGCTGGGTGGATTTGGGACTCGCTTCTTTTATCTTTCATTCCCTCCAACAAGCCGGGCATTTTTAGGAATTCCTGGTATACGTTCTTGAATATTAACAAAGAGCTAAGTCTTGAGAAGGAGCTGTTGTTTTTCCACCACTTCCAACTGGAGGAGTCTCCATGCTAACATCCAGCTTCCCTCCACCAGCCACGTCTTCTGCGGGAGGGCCCTGCCATCGGCATTTTCCAGGTCTTGCCCAGCTTACCCTGCTCCCATCTGAATCCCAGCTCCAAATAACAACTGTGCAGAGAATGACGTGCATGCAACTCCCTGTGGTGTCCACTGCGGCTCACACTCCAGCCGTGGCCTGGAACCCGTGACCTAGACGGGCAGTCAGCTCTCGCTTTAGCTGTCTGTATGTCACTGTGACTCGACACACATGCACATGTGCATACATGTGCGTGCACACGCAAATGCATACTCCCACATAATGCACACCCTTGCACATGCACAAGCACATGCATGTGAACATCCCCCACATGTGTGTGCACACATGCCCAAGCATACATGCACGCAAAACCCTCCCCAGGCACCTGCATGTGTCATAGCTGTACGTGAGTGACTGTCCTTGCTCCCAGTGAGTTTAATGGATACAAATCTCCCTGGAAAATTACAGACAAAAAATCAAAAGCAACCACGCCAGATTGGAGGTCCCAGGTTCGCACTGCGGAAGCCGTAGCGACTTAGTCAGGAAGAGTCACAGGCCATGAGTCTGCTGGGTCACAAGCCACACTTCCTCCCGTCCTGTGATACTTTGTATTTTCTGTCAGCTTAAAAGTCTGCCCTCATATTTACAGGGGGGAAACTGAGGTATGGGATCAGGGAGTGTCCTGTGACTCACTGAAGAGGCGGCCACCAGGATGCAGTGGTCTGCAAGCCAGGGCCCTGTGTGCCGGCCTCACGGCAGAGGGCCTGCTCCAGCGCTGACCGCTCGGTCGTGCACAGGCGTGGGCTCCTCCTCGCATGTGCATCTGACATGCGACTGAATCGTTCTGCCCAGCAGATCCATGCCAGTGGTCTGAATGGCAATCTGACTCCATTTGAGAGCCCCTCAGTGTCCTTCGGATGTCCCCACACACCTGACAGTCCAAGGGGGCTCCCGAGAGCCCGGGAGAGTGGTGGAGACAGCAAATCAGTGCGGGGTTTTCCTAAACCAAGATCTCTGAGGCTGATTAGGACTTGAAGCTAACTGACGAATTTTCCACCTTCAAACCAGCGTCTTCTCATTCCTGGGAGACACATGTAAAGACAATCTGATATTAATTATTAATCCACTGATTTCAAGGCCTGTAATAATAATAGTGCTGACAGTGGAGACAGACAGCGTTTTCTGAGCCCTCCCGTGGCCTCACTGTGGACAGTGCTCCATGACGTTCTGGGGAAAACTGTCCTCGTTCGCTGGAGGCTGTGCCCCTCAGGTCAGCGCTGATTTTGTTTTCACTAAGGTGCGTTCCACAGCGGCAGTCCCTGACCTGCCCCTACTTCTCGTCCTTCTAGCACTTGCCCCCGGGTCTCTAAGCTGATTTTCTCAGCACTACCTCCAGTCTCTAAATGACTAGCCGTGGTTGCTACTTTGTGATGTATTAATTTTTGGCATCATCAATTACTTCCCCGCGATGAAAGAGGAAGATTCAGTGCCCCCATCTCCACCACACCTGCATACTCCCCGTTGGTAACGTGAGCAGTAACATTGATCAGGCAGCATCATCAAGGCCACGTCAACAGTGCTCACGATGAGCCCGTGGTACTCTATGATTACTCTCCCTGCACAGTTTTCCATTTTCCCTCAGATTCGTAGCTACCCGCCCGCTGGAGTCATTCGCAGGCACTGTTTTGCTGCATTCATCACCTCCCAGTGTCCAGCATTGCTCCTGCGACTCGAGATGCTGTCTCCGTGTCCCGCTGTCTCCCTGGGACCCCTCCACCCGCTCGAGCGCTGGAGTCCACGGTGCAGCCGTGGGAGGGTCTGCTTCCAGTTTCCATGCGGGACCCCACAAGGTCTTCCCACCTGGAGACTCGCGCCCTCAGTTCTCGGAAGTCTTTCTTGAATTATCGGTTGGTGATTTCTTCCTTTCTGCCGTCTCTGGGCCTTGTCCCCTCTCTGAGACTCCTGTCGGCCAAATGTCAGCCCTGCTGGACCAGTCCCACGGCTTCCTTAGTCTTTCTGTCCTCGGTTTGATCCCGTCGTCTTTTAGCTGTCCTTCCTGGTAGGTTTCCTTACTTTTCAACCATTCTACTGATCTTTTTCCTTTTGTGGACAGATTTCTAATTTCTAGGGTCCTGGTGTTAGTTTTGTGTTCTCTGTCATAACTACACTATTCTGTGCACATTTCACGGCTGCCGTAACTTTCTGCGGCGATGATAGCAAGTTCCCCACGTAATTCCCATTGACATCACAACGCCTCTGCTCACCGTGTGTGTTTCTGTGTAGCGTGTGCTCAGAGGTTGGAAGCTCCGGCCGTCGGCTCGTGTTTGAGATCGAGGAGGCGGGAGGCCAACGAACGCTCACGACAGTGGGGTCTCCTTACTACGAACCTCCCTTTAGGGATCTGGTCGGGGCCCCCTCAGTAGTCCCAGGGTGTCCTTCGGGCTGGGCAGACCCTGGAGAAGACCCCTGGGCTTGTCTGAAGCCTCGGCTCCAGCCCCTGGGGGCCCGCGGGCCCGAGGCTCTGTATCACGCTTGCTCTTGGCTCCCCTCCGGCCATCTCAAACCTCATTTGCCATAAATCCGTCTGCTTTCCAGTCTGTCTCGTCTCCATCCCTCTGTCTGTGCCGTTTCGTTTTACAAAGTCTCTGTACTGAATTTCAGCAGGAGAAATTGAATTTCAGGAGAGGACAAAAGCAGACGTGTTTTTACTCTGCATCTTCTCCCAGCTGTGTTAGTTTTATTGGCACCAATTTCAGTTATTTATAACACCCCAAACCAGACACTTAAAGATAACAAAACGATAGTTGACTGCAGTCTATGTTATGTTTTGGTGAATTTCCCATTTCATTTCTGCTTTGCCCCAATTCTTCCTCCTCACCTTCTTTGGGCTTTCTGGGCTTAAAGATTCCTTTCCTCCTCCCTGAGACCCACTTACTGGACTGCTGTTCACTGCCCAGCGTGCTGGGGCTGCCCCCGCTGGCCTTGGGCCCCACACAAGCGCAGCGTGTGCCCACAGGAGGGTGAGTGGCCGTGTGGGGGGATTCACTGACGTGAGCACCCCGTGGAACAAGGCCGTTACGACGGGCACTGTCTGCGAGGTTTCACTGCGTTTTAGGAGGAAGGGAAGGAACCACACACATCCAGTTCATGTCCGGATGCCCCTGGGCTGGGGAGAACAGTGGAACGGCCTCACTGCCATTTTCCACGAAGGGGTGCAGTCCTCCGGGCCCGAGAGCCCACCCTGGACCCGGGTGTCTGCCCCTGTGCTTTGAGGTGTGGCACTCTCGTCTGAGGCAATGGGCTGTGACGAGAGAAGGCAGCCGGTCTGAGGCAATGGGCTGTGACGAGAGAAGGCAGCCGGTTCTGCTAGATAAGGACTGTCGCCGCCCTCTCCTGTCCGCCACTCTGCAGAAGTAGTCAGCCAGTCCATCCCGAAATCCAGGCTTAGTACATGGGAAACAGACACAGAGAGGCGAGGATTTCACCTCCAGGTGCCCCGACCTGACTGCCCTCCACCCAAACAGGCTGTGGAGCCACTGACGTCCCCGAAACCTGGCCGGGTGACTTGTCTCTGTCCAGTTCCCTGGGGTAGGGTCTCAGGCCCGGGGCCGTCAGAACCGCCTTGAGACCTGCTCCACCAGCAAACGCCTCCCGGAAGGCTCCTCGCTGTCCCTGCCAATGGGCAAACCTCAGTGTCATTCGTGCCCCTCTAGCTCCGCCAGGCTCTCTAGGACCCATTTCCCGATGGCTCGGTCCCACTCCCTGGGGGAGCTGGCCTTTCGTTCCCCAAGGTCTCTATCAGCATGACCTCCCGGAACCCGAGCCCGGCCCCCCAGCCAACGTGTCCGGCTGTGGCGTTTCAAGCAGAAGAGAGGAGTCTCGGGCTCCCTTTAGAATTCCAGCGGGAAGACTGACACCTGCTCATTTAGGTTTCGAAATGAGTTTCGAGTGGGCGGCCGCTGCCCTTGTGCCTCGCAAATCGACCGTCTCCTGTGAGTTCTGGGAGCGGGTCTCTGTGGGGCCAGATGGCCTGTCAAGCCGGCTCACGTCAGGCGGGCTCCGGCCGAGTGGACATTCACGCTGCATCTGTCCGTTAGGAGCCCTTAAACACAGGCTTCTCCAAACGCAGATTTAAAAGTGGGTGGAAAACTCCGGTGACTTCCTGACTGCTTGGCCACGGAACATGGAGCGGTTATACTTAGCGCTGGGTGACAGCTCCGCCCGAAGGGGACAACTCATGGGCGCTAATAGGTACCAGCTGTTGCATCTGAACTCTGTTCTCTGGATGCATTTCGGAGATGGGCTTATCCTATGCAGGACAAAACAGACCTACTCCGGCCCTGGCTTCTGAAGGGCTTTGCAGCGCTTCTCCCAGCCTCTGCACGTGAGCCGTGACCCCCCTGAAGACGCCCTGGGGAAGCTGCAAATGACCACGCTTTAAGGAGGTCAATTGGTCACTCGATTTAGATCTGGCCTAATTCCAGAAAGGGTTAGAGACAGATGGTGAAATAAAACGCATACGATGAGCGGAAACAAGAATGTGCGACCAGAGGAAAGAGGAGGTGGGACCGAGGTCCAGTGAGGCCGGAGCCCAGGTTTGCAGCCCCTGAGGTGGGGGTGGTGCGTTGAGAAGAGGTCTGAGGACTGCCCGGGAGAAAGCGGCCGGTGGCGTACTGTGCTGGAAGGAGGACGGCCTCCCTCCTGGTCCCCAGGCTTCACCCTGGCGGGAACTGCTCGCGCCTCCTGTAGGCAGAGCAGACTGTGGCCTCACAAACACCCAGCAAATGCAGGCTGGGTTTCTCTAGCCAAGTGACCTCGCCAAGAGCCGATGGCAGAGCCCCAGGGCCCCCCAGGAAAGCACTCCCATGGGGTTAAAGGGCTTGGGGTAGATGTTTGCTCCCCAGAAAGTCCCCAAGCCACAGGGTTTCAGAGTGGACCCCTGCAGCACAGACGTCAAGGGATGGGGCCTTTCAGGGAGGCTGGGCCCAGTGGGACCTGGTGCAGTCTTCCCCACACTTTGTGCTGGGCGCTGCAGAGAGCTGCCCACTGATGCAGCCGGGGGCCCTCTCCCTCCAGGAGCAGCCGGGCTCAGGCTCGGCACCCGGGGGAGAGTCTCCAGGTTCTCTCGTGGAGCCTGGCGGCTGAACCAGCTTCTCGGCGCTCAAGCCCCCGTCGCTTTGAGGGCTGGAGCGTCTGTGGAGGAGCTCCCCCCGGCTCCAGACCTGAGCTGTTTGGGATTCACGTCGACAAATATTGTCTCCCAGATTAGTTTGTCCAAATTTATGGAAGAATCCTTTCTTTTGCCAACGTTGAAATGTTACCATGTGACGTTCTACCCACATGGACGTTCCCAGCCTGACTCTGGGCTCTCGGTCCTACTTCTTCCATCTGTCCAGCCTGAGCGAGGCCACCCCGTTTCAGTGGCTGCATCTTTATCAATCTTTAAATGTGTTGGGAACGCAAATCCTTCCTATAGCTGGAGGTGTTTTGTTTTGTTTTGTTTTGCTTTTCTTGTACTTTTCCAAGAAGCACAATTAATTTTTTGAAGTTCCAGTGCGAGGGAACGAAGCCACTCAAGTTTTAATCATCGTCTCCCGACTGTGACCGGGCAGCGCCATGTCAGGAGCAGCTGCCCGGCAGAAACGTGGCTGGAAACTGCTCGTTAGCCGGCCGGCCGGTGAGTCAGGGGCAGCGGGTCCCCCCACCTGGGCCGCTTTCCACAAGAACACGGAAGGGGGAACTTCCGGTTTTTCTCTCAAGGAGGAAGCTGGGATCCATCATGAGTATTTTCAGTTAGTTCGCTGCTTCTGCTTCCCCAGAAATAGTCCTCTGCTGGTGAGACATGTCAGCGTGGCCGACTGATCGCTCACACAGGAAAGCCCCGCGCTGCCCCCGGCACCCTTTGGTTCTGCATTTTTCGCTAAAAGCTCCTTCACTAGTAAATGGATTAAAAATTGGCCTCTTGAAGTGGGGCTGGAGCAACTGTTTGCTCTCGAAAGCGTAATGTCATCATTATTATTTTAAATATTCTCTTTAATACAGAGGTAGGCTTTAGATAGGAACCTCACAGAACCGTTTCCTGTGGCAGATCCCTCGTCCCAGAGTTAGTGGCCTCTATCCAGGAAAAATAAGCTGAAGCATTGCACCAGTTAAAAGCGGCCCTCTTAAGACTCTGTAAGTTACAAATCTTTACAGGATGCCCTGGAAGAGTTTCCCTTACCTAATACCATTTAGTGCTTCCTTCGGCCTGGTTGGGATTTTCAAGGCTATATGACATCAACTCTGACTTTCAAATTGTGCTCAGCTGTGTCAGATTACTGTCAATTCAAACTCACTTATATAATATATAATATAATAAAGGAGATTTATTGTCCCCTGGCGCTGAGAGATCCAAAGGAACAGGCTTCAGGGGTGGTTTGATCCAGCAGCTCCATGACACCACCAAACACTTGCTTTTGTTCAAGTCTTTCTGTTCTATCTCATCCTGAGGCTGGTTCCACTTGCCATCATGACGGGGTTTCCTACAGCACCTGGGCCATGGGATTGAGGGGGTCCCTGTCCCAGTGTCAGAGGCCAGACCTGGATAGGCCACATCTCCACCCAGAACCTGCTGCTGATGGCAGGGGAGAATGCCATGCTGGATGACACCCCTGGGGTCAGCCTTCCCAAACGCCATGTATCACAGGGGACCAGCCTAAACTGTGAGCACAGGATCTGGGCAGCCCCTGATTCTTGGAGTATAAAATGATGGTGCTGAACCGGAAGCTCCCTAAGGGTCCTTTACACCCAATTCTGATTCTCTCAGCCTCGCCCAGGGGTCAGTACATTCTGACAAAGACACAGGGCATGGGCACAGGAAACCCCTTTCTCCTCTGCATTTAACTAATTCTAGAAAATTCCAGGAACTCTGGGAACCAAGGTCTTCCCACTCTCAGCACTTGGCTCATTGGTTTATTGGATTTAGGAGATGGATTTTGGCTCACGCTTTGGCAGCTGGATTCCTCCCCACGGCCCTGTCTGCGGGGCGTCACTGAGAAATCCCAAGAGGGCCTGCAACTCAATCTATCCATCTGAATAATGGGCTAGAATTAGATTTCTTTAAGTAGTAAAAGAAGAATTTTATACATTTCCCTTATTGAAGGGGGATGTGACAGCACAGCAGCACCCCCTCCCTCCCCACCTCTGTCCCTAACTAGTGCTCAGGTGGACAGAGGGGGGATGGCAGCAGAGTTGGGGTGTCAGAGGAGGGATCCCAGAGGGGGCACAGGGGCAGAGTTGGGGCGTCAGAGGAGGGATCCCAGAGGGGGCAGAGGGGCAGAGTTGGGGCGTCAGAGGAGGGATCCCAGAGGGGGCACGGGGGCAGAGTTGGGGCGTCAGAGGAGGGATCCCAGAGGGGGCACGGGGGCAGAGTTGGGGCGTCAGAGGAGGGATCCCAGAGGGGGCACGGGGGCAGAGTTGGGGCGTCAGAGGAGGGATCCCAGAGGGGGCACGGGGGCAGAGTTGGGGCGTCAGAGGAGGGATCCCAGAGGGGGTACGGGGGCAGAGTTGGGGCGTCAGAGGAGGGATCCCAGAGGGGGCACAGGGGCAGAGTTGGGGCGTCAGAGGAGGGATCCCAGCGGGGGCACGGGGGCAGAGTTGGGGCGTCAGAGGAGGGATCCCAGAGGGGGCATGGGGGCAGAGTTGGGGCGTCAGAGGAGGGATCCCAGAGGAGGCACGGGGGCAGAGTTGGGGCGTCAGAGGAGGGATCCCAGAGGGGGCACGGGGGCAGAGTTGGGGCGTCAGAGGAGGGATCCCAGAGGGGGCAGAGGGGCAGAGTTGGGGTGCCTGGGGGCTCCCAGCGGGGGCACGGGGGCAGAGTTGGGGTGCCTGGGGGCTCCCAGTGGGGGCACGGGGGCAGAGTTGTGGTGCCTGGGGGCTCCCAGCGGGGGCACGGGGGCAGAGTTGGGGCGTCAGAGGAGGGCTCCCAGCGGGGGCACGGGGGCAGAGTTGGGGTGCCTGGGGGCTCCCAGCGGGGGCACGGGGGCAGAGTTGGGGTGCCTGGGGGCTCCCAGCGGGGGCACGGGGGCAGAGTTGGGGCGTCAGAGGAGGGCTCCCAGCGGGGGCACGGGGGCAGAGTTGGGGTGCCTGGGGGCTCCCAGCGGGGGCACGGGGGCAGAGTTGGGGTGCCTGGGGGCTCCCAGCGGGGGCACGGGGGCAGAGTTGGGGTGCCTGGGGGCCCCCCATAGCAGCGATTCTGCTTGGAGTCTCTTGGTGGCCTCGACTCGACACCTGTTGGAACAGCAGCTGCTCCTCTTGGGAAGCCTAAATGAAAGGTCCTCCCCAGGTACAGGATGCCCCATCTGGAGCAGAGTGGGGACAGAGCAGCTGGATGGGCAAGGGAGACATGCAGGGAGGGAGGTGGTGTGGCGAGACCAGCGTCAGCTTATATGGGGACCCTGCCCCACCCTGGAACGCAGAAACGGCCTCCCCACAGCTGACTCCCACGGATCACCACAGAGGCTGGTCAGGAGGGCTGGGCAAACCCTACAATCTCCAGGGCAGCCATGCGGTGTCGACATTCTTGGCTGGAGGCTGGAGGCTGGAGTCTGTGGGCCCAAGTCCAGGCCAGGACCAGCTCAGACCCCATGAGCCAGCAGGCCCTCTGTCTGCCCCACACATCTCTTCGTCTCTTCGCGGCTGGCGCCTTCCCGCCTTCTGCTTGGAGGAGACACGCCCCAGCCATCCACGTGGTCCTGGAGGCCCCCTCCCTGCGCCCAGTCCGATGGCGCAGCCTTTCCCATCCTGCTCACCGTCCCCGCGTGCTGGCCGTGGACCCGGCTTGGGGCTGCTCTCTAGAAGTGCTGGTCCTGGGCCGCACCCGTTTGCTTGGACACATCCCTCGCGGTTGCCTGAGGCTCTCAGGGGGCGAAGACAAGGAGATGTGGCCTCGGGGGCTGGGCTTGGGGCCCAGGGAGGGGAGACGGACACGGCTGCAGCTGCGCCTCTGCGGCTCTCACACCCCACGCCCGCCCCGCCGCAGGGCGGGGACCACGCAGCCCGCGACTGCAGGCGCTGCTTGGTTTGTTTTAAGCAATCTCAGTGCTTCTCTCTGCTGTCTGCCCCTCGAGACTGTCCTGTTTTTTGGCCCCTGGTTCCTTAGTACTTGGATCAGAGAGAACGTGTGACTCGTGAAAAACTCACATGAGCCGAAAAGGGGCTGGAGGCCCGGCTGGAGCCACCTGGCCGTCCCGCCTCTGTCCTTGAGCAGTGTCACCGCCGTCCGTGGCGGCCATCCGTCAGCCCGGCAGACACTATGCCTGCCACACCAGCACCTTCTGTGGCCTGTGGCGGCTCAGCTCGCGCTCCTGAAGGCCTGAGCACATGGCCTCGCCGGCTTCACTCTGTGCTGATGTCACGTCTCACGGTTCCCTCGTTAATTAACATGTTACATGACGTCCTTGACACAGGTTCCTTTTATGTTTCTATGAGTCATAGTTTTACCTTGAAAAAGTGTGTCCTTTAACAAACTTAGATAGAAAAGTTTTAGGTATCAAAGCAGAAGCGTTTGCAGGGTCCCTTTGTGAGAACCCATCCCGCTGTGTGCTTCATGTGTATGTGCAGACGCCTATCTGTTTTTCTGCACACACAGAATTTTAAATGCCCCTCTGTGTGCACCTCCACTTTGGAGCCATGGTGTTTAGAGCTTACGGGGACCTTCAAGACACTGGCCACCCAACCCTCTGCCAACCCTGGTCATCCCCGCCCACAGCGAGGTTCAGAGCCGAGAGGAGACCAGTGGGCCTTCTCCCCGACCCCACCTGTTCTCATCACGAACCCTGATCCACAGGCTTACCTGCCATCCACTCACCTGAACCCCTGATTTTAGGCACTTGATCCAGGTGAAAATAATCAGGAGCGAGCCTCCTTATAACCCCAGCTTTCCTCAAGGGGGGGCTGTCCCATCTCAGGTGATGGCAGGCCTGTGACAGAGGCCTCGGGCACAGTCACAAGGAGCCGCCCAAGCCAGGGAGATGCACAGGAGAACTGAAAAACTGGGTCCAAGAAAGAGAAAGACATTGGACAGAAAGATAGAAATGTTTAAGTTCATTTCACTTATAATTACTTTTTCTTCCTTCTTCGTGGTAGTACTGGGCAAGTCATCATTAGCAAAAGCAAGGATGTGGGGCCAGCCTGGTGGCACAGTGGTTAAGTTCGCACGCTCTGCTTTGGTGACCCAGGACTCACAGGTTCACATCCTGAGTGTGGACCTCGCACCGCTCCTCAAGCCATGCTGGGGTGGCGTCCCACATACAAAGTAGAGGAAGACGGGCACAGATATTAGTTCAGCGACAATCTTCCTCACACACACACACACACACACAAAACAAAAAACAAGGATGTATTGCGAGAAATAATGCTGGGTCTCTATATTTGAAAGTTATTTTAGGTTCATTCTATATATAATTTTTAATTTAAAAATATCTGTGACAAGAAACCTTATTTTGAGTTCTTTGAAGAAAATCTCTATGAGTCGAAGTGTCACTATTACTGTTTCTCCTCCTCGATGACCAGCGTGCTGGGGAGCCTCTCGCTGTGCATGTGTCAGGGGAGTCCCCCAAGCTCCACAGGGGCGGCAGACCTGGGTCCCCAAGTCCTGCAGGCCCAAACCAATGAGGACACATTTTGTGGGGCCACATTTTTTGGTGAGTTACTTGCCAGACATGTCAGACATTAGAGGTTTGGTCCATGGAAATCAAAACACGATTTTCTGCAAGTACTGGGCCTCACCTGCTTTGGACAGAATGTGTTGATAAGCAATACGTTATTTACAAGGCTCAGCTCAGAATAGCCCACGTTTCTCTGAGCTTTGTGGAGAAACAATTGCTCCGGATTGTCAGGCAGAGGTCCAGAGTTAACGACACCCTCCCAGTGCACGCTCGCTCATGCACACACATCCACACCAATGTGACACATTCACACCCAGAGCACGCTCTGAGCGTGCACACACGCACGCCTTGCTCAGGAGAAGTGTCCTCTGCCACCGGGAGCACGGGGTGAGGCTGTGAGGTGCCCGCACACTCATGCTCCTTCCCCAGCCCGCTCCAGCCTCCTGCTGCACGCAGGTCCCAGAGGCCAGCAGGTGGGGCCGCACCGTGTGACCAAGGAGGTGGGACGAGGGCAGCCACGGACAGGACAGCGCAGCTAGAGCCTCGTTGCGTGGTCCCTGGGTGTGGATGAGGCAGGCTAGGCGCCCAGCTGGTCAGGACCGGCCGCTTAGGGCACACCTGCCCGGGGGCCAAGAGGTCTGCAGGGTGGTCATGAAGTGCGGGACCATTGGCTTTTTTTTAACACGGACTATAATTCAACATTGATAAGCCATTGTATTAATTTCCGTGTCCACCCATGTTTTCAGACTTGGTGGCCACCCTGTGCTATAATTACATCGTCTCTTGTACAGCTTTTTGATTTTCTGGAATTATCTGCTGCTTCTGTTTTCTTGATTTTTCTATGTACCTATCACTAAGCCTTCCAAACTCCCCAGCGGATCTGTGAAAACTCTCTCAGGACAATTTCCACGTGGTCACAGGGACCAGGTCAACCACCGGCTCCAGTCCGGGCGGCTGCTCTCCTGGCCCCGGGGAGCTGACAGTGTGGGGTCCCCTCAGGCGACCCTGAGGACTCACTGCCTCTCTCCTCCCGCCCCTTGAATCGCACGTCTTCCCCTTTCCGGGCCCACCTCCTCCTGTGGGTGGGGCACCATCACAGGGATCTCTTCGAGGTTGTTTTCAAGGACCCACTCACCCAGGACGGATGGTCTGGACCGGAGCCCGTGTGACCACCCTCCGCACCTCGTGTGCCATCGACTCTGCTCTCCTGGAGCTTGTGGGATCTTTGTGTCCTGGTGCCCAAATGTCCCAGTAGTCATAATAAAGTCATTGTTGCTGTCACAGGGCACTCGGCAGGGACTCTGGATCCGGGAGCTCGGGCCTCAGTTATGGCAAATGTTCCAGCATTAGCTCTGGAAGGAATTCCTCATGCCCATTTTCTCCACTCTTTCTTTGTGGTTATTCCTCCCGGATGGATTTATGTATTTTCTTTTCCATTTCCCATCTTTTTTTATTATTCTGAGTTCTTGGAGACATCCTCAGTATTATACGTATATCTGATACAACCATGTTTACGTCTAAGAGAAAGGTTATTTCTTTAAATTTCATTTTTATGTCTTTAACGTCCTGGGCTCTGGCTTGCTCCCTGCTTACTCCTCCCCTGGGACTGTGTTTTGTTTCACAGATGTAACAGTTTTCCTCATCACCGTAGTTATTCCTCATGAAACATATTAGGACACACGTGTGTATTCCTCATGGAACATGTTAGGATACACGTGTGTATTCCTCATGAAACATGTTAGGGTACACGTGTGTATTCCTCATGGAACATGTTAGGATACACGTGTGTATTCCTCATGGAACATGTGTAGGACGCACGTGTGTATTCCTCATGGAACATGTTAGGACACACGTGTGTATTCCTCATGGAACATGTTAGGACACATGTGTGTATTCCTCATGGAACATGTTAGGACACATGTGTGTATTCCTCATGGAACATGTTAGGACACACGTGTGTATTCCTCATGGAACATGTTAGGACACATGTGTGTATTCCTCATGGAACATGTTAGGACACATGTGTGTCCTTGCTTCGACGGTTCCTCACAATCCTGCTTCTGTTTTCTTTATGGGTTTTCTTCTGCTTCCTGAATTGTGTCTGGGCCCTCCAGGCTTCTGTTGTTGTTTCTGTCTCGGTCCCTCTTTGATGTCGAGGACTTTCCTAAGACGGGGTCCCCGCTGGGCTTCTGCGTCAGGGTCCCCTGCAGCTGTGCGAGCCACACTCGCAGACGAGGGCCTGCTCCTGGGGGCATTCCAGGTGTTCGCGTCTGGGGGTCTTTTCTCTGAGGCCTCACAGGTTTCCTTCAGAGCGAAGCCTCCACTCTCCTTACAAACTCAACCCTCTCACCAGGCAGCCCAGCCATCGCACTCCTGGGTGTTTACCCAGAGGAACTGAAAATTGACGTCCTCACCAAACCTGCACGTGGCTGTTTACGGAAGCTTCATTCACAACTGCCAAATCTCGGAAGCAACCAAGAGGCCCTTCAGTAGGTGGACGGGTTAGCTGTGGTCCACCCGGACAGTGACATATCATTCAGTGCTGAAAAGAAATGAGCTGTCCAGTCATGAAACGACATGGAGGGACCTTAAATACATGTGACTAAGTGAAAGAAGCCAGTCTGAAAAGGCCACAGACTACGTGATTCCACCTCTACGACATTCTGGAAAAGGCAAAACTACGGAGACAGTGACAAGGTCAGTGGTTGCCAGGGGCTATGGGGAGGGAGGGATAGACAGGAGGGGACAGAGGACTTTCAGGGCAGTGAAAATACTCCGTATGATGCTACATTGATGGGTGTATGTCATTATACATTTGTCCAAATCCATAGACTGCACAACACCAAGAGTGAACCCTGATGGAAACCATGGACTCTGGGTGATCATTGTGTCAGTGTAGGTCCACACTCAATGTAACCTCTGGTGGGAATGTTGATAATGGGGGAGGATGTGCACGTGTGGGGGCAGGCGATACATGGGAAATCTCTGTACTTTCCCTTCAATTTTGCTGTGAACCTAAGACAGCTCTGAAAAATAGTGTCTAGTAAAAAAAAACCCAGAAAACTCTTTCTCCTGCCTGAGTGGTATAAGGCTGGGTAAGAAAGGAAGGTGTGCGTGGGTATGCGTGCTCATGGGTGTGTGCACTTTGTATGCATGAGCACGTGCGTGTGTGCGTGTGATGCCATGCCCACAGCCCTCTGGGCCTCCTACATCCGTATGCAGCTGTCTTTGTGGCTGACAGCTGCCCAGCTCGGGTGCCTGCGTCTCTCCTCCACCTGAAGTCTGAGGCCCAGGAAGGCACAGCAGGTGTGCCAGCTCCAGCGCAGAACTGAGTGGCCACCACTGGCGCCAGCCTCAGGGCTCCCATCTCACTTTCTAGAAGTCACTCTACCGCCACTACATGGGGCAAAAAGACTAAACACTTACTGATAAAAAGGCCTCTAAGAAAATTCCCAACTTGTGCTAAGCTACAATATCTAGCAGTTATTACATTTGTTGGTCTCAGGACACCTTTAAAAATTATAGAAGACCACCAAGAGCTTTTGCTTACCGTAGCTGAGGATCTACACCACATTGGCACTTAAAACTGAGAAATTTAAAAATATTTGTCAATTTATTCATTTAAAAGTAACAATAAACCTACAAAGAGTTAGCATAAATAACATATTTATGTGAAACATAACAAAACTGTTTAGTGAGAAGAATGTTTTTTCTTACATTTTTGCAAGTCTCTTCTACCTCTGGCTTAACAGACAGACTCTCCGCTCCGCTTCTGTGTTCAGGCCGCTGTGAGGTACTGTGCTGGTTGAAATATAGAAAGAAGTCTGGCCCCACGCAGATTTATTAGCCTCTTCAGACAATTGTGCATATTCTTCTCTGACATCACACAAACCTGGTGAATGTGGTTTTTAAAGGTCAGCTGCTCTGCAGAATCTGAAGCCGCGTTGGCAAACTTCTTGGGCTGCGGCATCGAAGGCTGTGCTCTCCTTGCTCATTGGACAATCTGCCGCCCGTGCAGGTTTTGGGACGTCGTGCTCTGGTCACTTGGAGAAAGTCAGTTCATGGGGTCACGAGGATCTTCCAGATGCTGGCACATCTCTTTATGCAACACCAAAAAGTCATGTTTCTCAGTAACACCCCAACCTCTAAACTCTAGTTTTTGCTTGAAAGCTCAAACCTTGTCCTCAGCAACAAACACCGTCAGCTGTTTACCTTAAAGCAGCAGGTTCGCCTGTTCATTTTCAGGACGGTGTCTGCCTGACACCCACTCCCCAATAACGAGTCTGTTGGTTGTTCTTTCAGGTGGAAATAGTGTTCTCCGACAAAAGGGCTGGTCCAGCCATGGCTCAGCTGCGCTGTCTTCGGCACGGCCACCATCTGGCCCGAGCACTCTGTGTGTCCCCCTCGCTCACACAGAATACTAGAAAGGTCTGCATTCGAGGGTCGAAGTGTAATAAAATTAGTCCTTTTTTGCTTTATTAAGGACGTATTAAAGTGCAGCTGCAGCTTTTGTTTATCCGCAAGTGCGTGAGGATGGACTCGCGCAACTTGACGCCACCACCTTGGCGCTGCTCAGGCGTGCGCTCAGTCCCACCCCCGCGGCTCTGCACCGTCCTCGCAAACGTCAGTGTGCGAGGAAGCCAGCGGCATTTTATCACCATGGGAACCAGTTCTGATCTACGGGCCACTGAGCATCTCCGGCCCCCATGTCATGGGCCACATCCTGAGAATCACTGCTGGGGTCCAAGATCCCGACAGGCAGTGAACTGCTGATGTTTGCTGGTGGCGGTTGGATGCGCTAGTAGAGTGAGGTGGAAGGAAGGTCAGTGGGCTGGGGTCAGGGGTCATAGGTCCTGGTCTTGGTTCTGACAGCTGTCGCTGGTGGCAATTGGGGTGAGCTGCTTTGCATTGCTGGACCTCCTCTCCTTGTTTATGGATGTGAGGAGTTACACTGGACCTCTCACATCTCTTCCCGTTGCAAGAGCCCCGCATTCTGCTCACGAACCGCCTGCCACTCCCACGTGGTCTTCCAGGCACTTAGAGACGCGGCTTCTCCCGAGAGACGAACCCAAACTCTCAGTTCGAGCTGGGGGACTTTAACTGCCCTTTCCTATTACGTCTCCGTCTGCTTTCTGATGTTGAGTTTCCATGAACAAAGTTCTCGTGAACCTCTACACGGTTACATCTCAGGACCGAGGTCCTGGCGTGTCAGAGCCGGCAGGGCTGAGAGAGCATGGCGGGTGCAAGTCCTCACTTTGCAAACAGCAGCTAGAGCTGGTGGCCCTGCTAGGAACAGACCTGGTGGCATTCCTTTAGAGTAGAGGAGTGACTGGGATGCAGGGCCTGTGGCAGGAAGTGTGGAATTTGGTATTCAATTCTATTGCTGGTCTTTATTTTCTGTGGTTGGCAGGTTCCACTATAAACTTGAAGTTCTGTCAATAAATATTATTTATACACTCGATATGGATGTGTATGCCTCACTGTGAAATAGTCAATCGACCCACTGACTGTGGTTGGTGGCAATCCGCTCCTTTACCGTCGTCTGCTCTGTGCCAGGAGCGTGGGACCCAGAGGAGGGTCTGCCCCTTCCAAGCAGTCTGAGGTTTGTCACAGGATGGCCTCAGTGGGCAAGGCCTGCAATCGTTGCTTTTGCTCGGTGAAGCAGGCAGAACAGAAGCCACGGGAAGGGCGTGTTCTCACGCAGCACAACTGTTTTGTTGTCATACCTGCTCTCTCTCTCTCTCTTTTTTTTCTCCTCCCAATCTTTAAAAAAAAAGCAAATGGAGAAAGACACCGGGCTGACCACTGGCTCACTCCCTCCCTCTCGTCTCTTCTTGCTTCGCCCGCGTCCTAGATGACGGAATTGGTTCCTGTACTGGACACAAGCAGCCCACTCGCCTGCTTTGGGATCAGGTACAGAGAACCCCACACGGAGACACATGAGGAAGGGGACATCCGAAAAGGTCACCCGCAATCAAGGAGGCACACTCTGACCCACGCAACGGTGACAGCGTGGAGGCCATTCCCTGGTTTTGAAGATTCACCTCGAGGATCTATTTTTAGCCTTAAGCAGCTGCTGTTCCTGGTGCCAGATGTTCTTTGTAGCGGCCCACAAACAGCCTCAGGCGAGCGTTTCACCCAAACCTGGCACGTCCCCAACGTCAGAGTCGAAGTCGTGGTTGCAACGGGTGGCAGTGTTCAGCAGCAGACTTGCATGTGCCCTTGTGCCCACGTGTGCCTACATGCACCCCTGTGAGTCCACGTATGCCCCTGTGTGCATGAGTGTGCCCGCGTGTGCCTAAATGTGCCCCTGTGTGCCTACATGTGCCCCCGTGTGCCTAAATGTGCCCGTGTGTCCACACGTGCATGAGTGTGCCTGCATATGCCCCCAGGTGCTTGTGTGTGCCCCTGTGGGCAGGATGGGCTGAGCCCACATTAACTTGCTCCTGCTGATGTCCATGGGCCCGTGGACTCCATAGTGGAGGCGAGAGAAGCCCCAGGGCCCCGTGGAGGGCACGCCTGCCCTGGTCTGGAGGAAGAGATGAACGCCTGCCACTCAAGCTGGAAGAGGTGTTGCTTCTTGCCAGGCAGCTGCCAGCCTCCAGGTGCCCTCCAGCGGCCGGCCCCCGTGGAGTGGCACCAGGTTCCAGGTTTGCTCTAATGTGCGGTAGAAGCAACTGTGTGCGTCCCCTCTGCAGAGCCATCGCTGCGCCAGGGAGAGGAGAAGACCCGACCGTCCTCTGGCCTATGATGGCCGCGATTCTTCCAGCGCACAGACGCCGGCCTCCAGCGCAAGCTCCTGCCGGACCTCAGTGTGGCTCTGCTCTCCACATGGGGTGGGCGTTGGCCCGACACTCGCAGAGCCCTCGGCACGGAGCCGGGGTCTGGCCGGCCTCTTCCCCTGAGCAGTCCCTGCTGCATCCTGTGTTTCAGGTCCGTCCGTCTTTCTGCAGAGCTCTCGGCACAGCCTGGATGGTCGGACTGGCTGCCTCTCATGTGGGAGCCTGGCGCCGCCTTCCTGAGGAGATGACCGAAGGGAAGAAGTTGACCTGATGCTTCAGCTAGTCTGGCCGTCTGTCTGACCCCTGATAGGCCGACCACTCGGCCAGCCTGGGGAGAGGGTGGCCGGAGGGCACTGAGTGGCCATGATGGGACGGCTGACTTTTCTGGACCCACCAGCATGTCCACTGTCCTGTGGACGTGGCCTCGCGCTTGGTCACTCACTGGAGCTGAAAGAGACAGCCTCGCTCTGAGCCACCAGAGGAGACTGGCCCCTCTCAGGGCTGTGGCCTTCACCTCGCCCACTGCCCTCAGCCCCTCCCGGGCAACGAGTTACGTTGTCCATTGGGCTCACGGGCACAGACGGGTCATCGACATGTTGTCAGCGGCACGGGGTCCACCTCACGGTCTCAGGGAAGCCGTCCTACTGCCTCCCTCTGCAGCCGCTCCCAGTCCCCACTCCCGTCCCGTCACTCAGACACTAGGACCCGCTTCAATTCTTCGTGCCACAGAAGGAAAAGGCGGCTGGACTGTCGGGGGAAGGCTAGACTCTGGGTGCTGTTCTCACACAACAAAAATCAGACGGAGACAAACACTCCACAGCAGGAAGGAAAACACTCCACCACACGGAGTCCTCATTCCGCAGTGTCATCGTGGGGGCCGGCACCTAGCTCCAATCGGTGGCGTGTTTTCCCAACCCCGACTGGGCATTTGGTAACCAGGGAAGACTCTGGGGTCCCTGAGCTTCGCGTGGCGTCAGCTCGCCTGCCTGCGCAGAGTCTGGACGCGCCGAGGGAGGGGCAGGCTGTGAAGGGGGCAGAGAGGAGAAGGGCTACGATCTGGCTGGTTTGGGGGAAAACCAGCAGAAATGAGACGGCAGGTTGCCGCTGGCAACAGGCAAAGCCAAGAGGATCCAGACGTGGGGTGGGAGCCGTCAGCTCTGCAGACTCTATTTTCTTGGGCATTTTCTGAGTTTCTCTCCCAGAGCAAATGCCCTGTCTACACGCGCAGTTGGCAGCCTCTCACCTCAGGGCCAAAGGCCATTCTTGGGCGGGGTGTTGCACCCTCACGGACGAGTGTGAGGAAACCAAAACACGTCGGGTGCAAACGCTGCAGAGAAAACAGATGCCCCTGGACGCTGCAGCCTGGAAGACAAGGAGAGAAAGGAGGCTGCCTCCGGGAGCCCTGCCCGGCCAAGCGGGGGGTGGATATGCCAGGGCCACCCTGCACCCTGCTGGCCCGAGACCCCGAGCTGAGGGGTGGCCAGCCCGCGTTCCACAGGTGAACCAGGGAGGGGCCGGGTCAGAGGGCCGGTTGGCAGATGATGGTCAGCCAGCCTAACACAGATTGGGACCCGGGGAGGAGAGGGCGAGCCAGGCTTGGCTCCAGCAGGACCGCCCGCTGCTCTTGGACCCTGAGCCCTGGGCTCAGCAGGCTTGCGGACGGCCAGGCTCCAGGCCAGGTAGCACAAGGTCGGTGCTGTTGGGGGAAGGTCTTGCCGTGAACTCTACTCTGGTCACGTTAGAGAGCAGCGAGGAGCAGATGCCAGACAATCGACCAGCAGAACCGCTCTGACCCGTCAGAGGGCCCCTGGCCAGCCGTGGGCCACCAGCCTGGCTCCCTGAGACAGAAGCCTGGCCCCAGACCACCACGGTCCCTAAGGGAGCGGGACCGTCTCTGCCAGGGTGTGTCAGCACCCTGAAGGTAAACAGGGCGGGCATTTCTGCCTCAGGTGCAAGGCCTCGCCTGGTAAGATGAGGGGCCTTCAGAACTGTCCGTCGTTGGAGTAGAAGCCACACCTGAGAGGTCTCCACAGAGTGTCCAGTCATGAGAGTGGGGAACCCTGTCACCCCAGGCCACCAGGGAGACACCCCAATGTCTCAGGTCACTGAGGAGACACCCAGATATCCCAGATCATCGGGCAGAAACTCCACTATCCCAGGTCACTGGGAGACACCTGGATTCTGCTGTTTGCTCAGCTCCCCCTTTTCGGGACACGACTGGCATTTCCAAAACCACACGAAGCACCATAAGTCGTTTATTCCAAAGGCCGTTTAAATTTTCCTTCGGGTCATATTTAACGGGGTCTCCTGCACTAACCGTCCACACGGCAGCTGCCCCTCTCTCAGAGCATCTGTAAGTGTGTCCTCTGTATCCCCCAAGGTTGTCGGGGCCGCAGGTCTGGGTGCTGCTCCTTGTCTGCTGTCCCTCCCATGCTGGCCTCTCTGGGACCCATCTGCCCCCAGCCCCGTCCCCTGGCTGATCTCCAAGCACCTTCCTCCCCTCAGGCTCTGGGCTCCCTGTGGCTGCGTCTCCCATGTTTAGGACGCACACTCTGCTGGCGCAGCCTTGGGGCCGCGGGGACACCACCTCCCCCTGGGAGTCTGCTGTCTGCTGCCAGCAGAGGGGTCACTCCTGCTGCACTGGGGCTGCAGATGCCAGACCTCAGGCCTGTGGGTGCTGGTGCCCTGGAGCCCGCAGTGTCCAAATGAGAATAGTCACTGCCTCGTTGCTCACGTCCTCAGTCCTTCTTTCTGCCGCCCTTGCTGGTCGGCACTGATGGCATCACAGATGTGGTTCCTTGGAGCCCCCATGACCTAGCCCCATGACCCGGGACTGCCCCCGAGGGCTCCCCTGGTTCCCTCCCCTTCGGCACCGCAGAAGACCCTGGCAACGCTGCGGTCTGGGGAAGCGGATCTGGCCGTGTGTCCTCTGATGATGGGTTTTGAAGTGCGCTCAGTTTTCTCTGGAGCAGAGACGATTGTCGTCGGTGACCACGATCACCAGCGGGACGGGCAGTGGGCCTCTGATGTGTTGGGGTCGCGTCTCTTCCTCAGAGACATTTCCCTGCTTCGACTCTAGTGTGTACGTTTTGAGCTGAAAACACCCAGAGTGCGGTTGGGGTAAGTTTCTCTACTCGCAGGCAGCAGGAGGAAGCTTCTGAACCAACCCCGCAGGAGCCACCTCTGTGGGGTCCTCAGCTGGGGCAGCCTCGGCTCCGTCACCCACAGTGCAACGTGGAGTTGCCGGGGTGGGAAGTACACCTGCGGCTGTCCCAGGAGCCCTGGTCCCCGCCAAGCTCCCTTTGAAAGTCCCGGATGAGTCTCACAGGCTTGATTTTTACAAAGACTCTGATTCCCCTTATTTGAAAATCTCACTCTTTGAGAAAGATTTTCTCTTGGCTTTTTCAGTAAGAAGCATGCAGTGTAGACAGATTCGTTACTTTAAGGAACCATGGGAGCTGCGGGGGGAGGGAACCTCACGTGATTCTGGAATGTGGAGTGGGCTTTGCAGCAGATGCAGGGGGTCCCCTCACTGCCCCTCTCCCAACCTCCGTCCCGCCTCCCCCGCGGCAGAGTTCAGTGAGAGCTGACGGGCGATGTCCTAACGTGCCCAGTGGGGCTGGAACATCCTCCACCTCAATAAATGTCGGCTCCCTTTGGAGCAAATAAAACAACCTGCAAACGAGTTCTTAGAGCTCCTGTACACTAATTAATATAACTGTGCTGCTTGTTATTCTGAGCCACAAAGCTAATTTGGAAAGATACATGTTTCTTGTGAAGTTGCGTGGTTAGAAGGATTTGGGAGCTGAGCTTAATTAAGAGAGAGCAGCCCTTAGCGTGCGATCGTTGTGGCGAGAAGGGGAAGATTAGATTACGCCCCCGCTCTCCGCCCACAGCTGCTCCTGGACATGAAGTGGACGTCCGTTGACCCCGCACGAACTTCTTGTGCCCCCGAGGTCCTCAGAGAATGTCCGCCAGGCGCCACTTGGCGGGCGTCCTTCCTCCAGGATGAGCCCTGAGGGGCCACACACGCCACACGGTGACCAGGAGAGGAGGCTTGAGTCCCAAGACTCCTGGGGCTGAGGGGCTCTGAGTGCCCCTGGCCGGGGCTGGGGGCTCCTCTCAGTGCCACCATAGGGGCTGAGGCTCGAGCAGAACCTTCCATCTGGGAGGCACATGGCTTGGGGGCTCCTGCCCATCCTCAGAGCGGCCGACCCTGCAGCTTGTTTCTGACTGTGGGACGCTCCTGTCGAAGCGCAGCCTTGCTGGCATTTGGGGTGCTTCTGCGAAGCCGGGGACACTGGGAGTGAGCGGGCCCCCACCTCCGCTCTGGACGAGCCTGGAGCTCGGGGAGGGGGAGCTCCTGCTGTGGGGTTCTGGGGAACGGCCCTGAGTGAGCGCATGTCTCTGGGGCTGGCCCCCAGGCAGAGGCCAGTCCTGGGCGGGAGGTGCTGGTCCTCTCACCTGGGGCATCTCGGCCTGTGGCCCCCGACAGGGCTTCTGGGGACACCCAGGCTCTGGGAAGTGGAGGGCAATGGGGTCCCCACCTCCCCGAGGTGTGCACTCGGCGACCCCATCACGGAACTAGGCTTCCCTCCCTCCCGCATGTCTCCTGTCCTGTGGGGCCACGGGCCTGTGTCTGGGGCAGTAGACTTGCACTGAGGGAGCAAGGCCCAGGACCGGGCGTGGTGTGCGGCATCTGTGGCATCTTCCCACAACTGGAGGATGGGAAACTGCCCCTGCGCCCTGGGTCTGACCCTTCACCTTGGGGCTCCTCTGTGGGCACGTCCTCCGGTCAGTGCTGGCACTCTGCGCTCTGGGCAAGATCTGCAGAGCTCACGGAAGCCCAGGACTGAGTGCTCGGCAAGCCCATTTCATGACAGGAACACTGAGCTCGAGTGTCGGGACCAGGGCTCATAGCTGAGCCACCAATGGCGTCAACCAGAGGGTCTTCTCGGAGTTCGTGTCGTGGACAGCAGAGGGCAGGGACCGAGCCTCACCCACAGAGGGCAGGCCGCTCGTCCCCGTCCTGCACCCAGGAGGTCCGTGCAGGTGCTCCGGCACCCTCCTCTCACTCTGCTGGAACTGGCTCTGATGCTCAAAACCGCGAAGGCCGTGGGAATGGAGTCCTTCACCTCTGCCCGGGAGTCTGTGTCTTTGGCCACCACCCACCAACCTGCGCCGGCCGCCATGGCTGGTCAGAGGGCAGCCCCCCGCGGGTCTGGATGCAGAGTGGTCAGGAGGCCTGCCTGAAGGCCCGGCTGGAGTGGCTGAGCGGGCCTGATGTGGGCTCCGGGCTCCCCTGGGCTGTCTGCGTTGTCCCCAGTGTTTGTTGGCACACACTGTTTTGGAGCCAATGCTTTCTCACTAAGTGACATGTTTCTGCACGGAGGTGGACTCAGCTACGAGGGATGAGGGGGGAGGAGAACGGGGGACGAGGAACGACGGGGAGAGGGCTGTGGGCGGCTGAGAAGGACAGGATCAGAAAGCAGAAAAGCAGCCTCAGGCGTGGTGGAGGGAGCCCAGCGAGGCCCCCGGACGGGCAGGGCCCAGGCGGTGGCTGTGTTGAGCGGGGTTCCCGAGAGCCGGCCGGGTGCACATGTGGAGACGGTGCGGGTCTCGGGGAGGACGAGGTGGAAGGTGAGCCCCAGTCCAGAGTCACACGGCCGCACGGAGCCTAAGGGTGGAAGAGAGACAGACCCTTTCGTCCTGCATTTTCTGTAGAAAAAAACGGTAATAATCGACCTTTATGTTTCTAACACAAGCTAAACAACGACTCTCTGAAAAGCTTAGGAATTATTATACTAAAAAGTAAATTTAGGGAAAGAACAGACAAATCTCCTGTGCCAAATTCCAAAAAATTCACGTGGATTCTCCCCTTCCGGCGGGGAGCCTAGCTCCTACCCTGTGAGCATGACTTCTTCCAGAACATGCCGGGGCTGGGGTGGGGCATTGTTTATGGTGGAGACACCTCACAGACACGCCTCGGCCAGGCGGCCAGGTGATTGTCCACAGGGACAAGTCATGTGGACAGTGCACCCTGGATACGACGTGGTGAGGAGGGCACTTCACCTCCGGGGTCATCCTCCCCAAAACCCGTAAGCCAGTGTCATCATGAGAAAAACGCCGGACAAATCCCAGCAGAGGGGCATCCCACAAAATGCCCGCCCAGCCCTCCTCGAGACTATCAAGGGCGTCACACAAGGGGGTCTGAGGAACTGTCACAGCCAAGAGGAGCCAAGGAGACTTGACCACTAAATGTCACGTGGGATCCTGGGTGGGGTCCTGGGACAGAAAGAGGACACTGGGGAAAACTAAGGAAATCGGAAGGAATGATGGAGTTGATCGATAGCAACGGTTCCTCATCCGGGACTCAGTGTGCTGTTAGAGGCGTTAAACCGTGACAGCGTAAGATGTTAGCAAGGGGGCAACCGTGCGGGCAACAGGAGAACTCGGCACTGTTTTTGCCGCTTTCATGCAAATCTAAAACTACTCTCAAACAGAAAATTTATTAAACAATTTTGGAATTTAATTGACAACGACATTTCAGAGAGAATTAAATCTCTCCCTTCAGTTGGATTTAAAAGAAAACACGCCTCCTGTGTCCTGTACTTCTCGGGTCTTCCTGCCTGGGTGCCCTGGGTCCCGGGAGCGGCTCCCGAGCACGAGTGATGGTCCTGAGGAGACAGGTGGTGGGTAATGGGCTGCAGAGGCTGCATCTCACCCAGAGATGCTTGGTTGACATATTCACTTTCTTACCTCAGGTCTGAAACCAGGGGGAGTGATTCCCGCGTGGCTGAGAGCCATAAAGTGCACGATTGTGGGGAAGGTCCCAGCTGACCCCAAGTGGGGGCTGACCATTAGCCCTCACCCAGGGACGCAGTGTGGTCTCACCTCTGGTCTCCGTTGGCCTGACGGCTGAGAGGGTAGAAGAGCCCTTTAGTGCAGTCCCAAAGTCCCCAAGAGCCGGGGCCTCTGGCCTCCTGATCCAGGGCCGCAGGGGTCTCTTCTAGGCCCCCCAACCAGAGCGGCTCCAGCTGGTCCTGACGTCAGAGGAAGCCAGACATGTGTGGTCCTCAGCTTATGTGCTCAGGAGGGGTGAGGGTGTTGGTGTGGGAGTCAGCTGGACGACGGGCAGCTGGGGAGGTTCCCTGAGCTGGGGAGGGGCCCTGTGGTTCTCACGCTGCCGGGACCACCTCTGTTTGCTCAGAATGCCCTGGAGGGTCAGAACCTTGCAGGACATTGGTGCCTACGCCCCTTGGGGTCTGGCCTTGGCAGCGACCAGGGCCTAAGCTGGGAAGTAGATGGTGGGGCATCAGCAGTGGCTGCTGCAGACTGAGCACCGGAAGACCCTTCCCCAAATGTCAGAGTTTGTTAGACCCCAGGCCTCGGGAGACAAAGAGGGGCGGCCTATGGACGGGATTTAACTTCCATCATCCGGCAGGTTGGGCTGTTACGGGAGTTCAACAGGCAGACTCCACGCGGCAGCCCCTGCTGTCACAGGTGCGGCCTGACAACCCCTGTCACCTGGGCTTGGCCCAGGTACTGGCCTCCAGAACTGAAGCCAACGCCTTTGGAGACACAACCGCCGTTGGTCCTGTTGGAAGTGGCGCCCCGACACAAACATGGGTGTTTTGAGTCTATTTATCACGCGTGTGTAACGAAACTGTCTCCCTGCGGGAATGTTGATGGGTTTGCTTATGGGATCCTTCCCGAGCCCCTGGGTGCTGGAGGAGGGTAGGTGCATCTTCCGAGTTTCGTGAGGCATCTGGCCAGGGTTTTGGTCAGGGCTTGGCGGTTGTCTAGACGCGGAGGGGACAAGCTCCTGCCCCCACCAGCTGAGCTCTGTGTGTGAGCTCTGCGTGAACACGCATGGGTCCTCGATCATGCGCTGAAGCAAGCAGACCCTGTGTGTGTCGAGTGGGCTGTCCTCATCTACGGCAGGTGTGCCCCACAGCCCGGGGTCAGCATGCGGCTCCGAGAAGCGAGGCTGGAGAGGATGCCGTCTGGCTGCAGACAGGAGTGTCTTGGGACACATTGCTGCTCAGAGTTTTGGATTCAGAGTGACCCTTCTGTAGACGGCATCCATAAGAACCCCCACAGCTGGATCAAGTGCAAATGCTCCCTGGGGGTCCTGGACATGCAAACTTCCCAGGACACACATCCTGGACACACAGACTGTCCTAGGACATGCAGACTTCCCTGGACACAGAGACCATCCTGGACACGCAGACCACCCTGGACACACAGACTTCCCTGGACACGCAGACCTCCCAGGACACACAGACCTCCCAGGACACACAGATGTCCTGGACATGCAGACCACCCTGGACACACAGACTGTCCTGGGGAGGCCATGTGGGCCGGGCCTTGCAGGGCCAGCCTCCAGTGGAGCTGTTTGATATTGTGACACTTTGCTCCTGGGGGTTAATCAAGTCTTTAACACACAAAGGCGCTCAGTTCACGCCATAAATCAAACACCGACAGGCTGCCTCCTGGCATCTCGTTCTGTTTACCTAGAGCAGTTGCACAGAACCAACTTTGAGGTGAGGAATGCGTGCGTGTTGCTGGGTGTTTAGAGGGAGATTAATAGGTGATTTGTAACTCCTATAATGAAAACATTACGCATGCCTAACGTTGGCTCTGTCCTGCTCATTTTCCGGCTGCTAATTGCTGTGCATACAGGTTCTATTATGAAATGAAGTGCCATCCATAATATTTGCCGCGTTTATTAAAATATAATTGCTTTATTGGAATTCTTATGGAATAAGGCATAGTTCAAACAAAACGTTGCCTTTATAAGGGTTGATTTTCCGGGCCATGACAGAAACGACTGAGGAATCTCTGGCTTTAAATCCGATGGTTTTCTCTCAGTAAATTCGTTGGAAGGAACCTTCCAGCAACTGCACTGGGCTCACTCAGGTGGCCTGAAACTTCCCCTTTCACCTCAGAGACTCTCTAACAGTTAAAAACACAACCCAAGCAGTGCCAAGGCCCCCATCTCTCTGGTGTCCCCAGGAGGCAGGGACCAGGCGCTCTGCCTGATGGTGGCAGCCAGGGGTCGGGCGGAGAGGGAAGGTCACCCTGGAAGGCGAGTCCCCCATGGACGGCCCCCAGAGCGGGCCACTCCCTGCCCAGCCCGCTGGCTGAGGGAAGCCAGGGCATGACCAGCTCGGATGTGCGAGTTGGCAATGGGCTTGGGGAGGCCCAAGAGTGGCCACCTTCTCTCACCAGTGGGCTTTTTAATCAAATAAATGAGAAACGCACCGGACAGCTGGGTGGTGTTAAAAAATAGACCTTTCATGCCAGGATAAATCCCGCCTTTCTTCCAGGCCTCAAGCAAGATGCTTGGTTCCCCTGGGACTCAGTTTCCCCATCTATAAAGGTTACAACAGACACTGTGTAAGGTGCTACCGGTGCCGCTGCCGTACGAGTGCAGCCAACCTCAGCGGCCCCGGCTGTTCCCTGCTGGGATGGGATGGATTGCATTTCACCATGAGAGTCCCCGTCTTAAAAATCTGCTTTAAACAATTTGGCAGATGAGTGGGTCATCCTCTGTCCGACCTCCTCTGGGGAGCCCCCAGTTCCTGCCGCTCCCCTGTGGTGGGTGTGCAAACCCTGGGCAGGGCGGCACAGTCTCTCTGGGTCACAGGCCAGCATCAATGCACAAGCGAGGAAGTAACAGGACGTGTGGTGTGAGGGCCACCGTGGGTTTGACACACGCTCTGTTTCTCGGACATGAGTTAGTGGTGACATCAGGTCAGTCCCGGCTCTACATGAGTTAGCAGTGCCGTCTGGTCAGTCCTGGCTCTGACGGGAGTTAGCGGCACTGTCTGAGCAAGCTCTGATGTTCTTTCCCTTCTCTGTAGAACAACTGGGTTGCAGAAGGTGGTCGTCAAGGACGCACCTGGTGGGTTATCTGGTGTCGTGTGCAACGGATGGAGAGTTCAGGTGGGAAATGATGTTACCAGTAGTTAGTCCATCGTGTGGTTCCCGTGTTGGTCTGTAGAACTTTTCCATCTTGGAACGCAGGGCCTTGCTCCTCCTCCCCGAACCCCAGGGCTGTCACGAGAGGCACACAACAGCCGAACGAGGGGTGGGGGGGTGGATATGTTGATGCACAAACATACCGTTGAGGGCCGCATCCGCAGTTCATAAATTGATCACGGAACAGGGAGATGCGTATTAACTTTTCCTGGAAGAAACAGGACTGAATACCCTTCCTCACAAGTTTCCACACATCAACCAGGAGGAGCGAGTGTGTCTGGGAGCCCCCGTCCACGATCCCTCTGCACACTCTGCTCCCTGGAGAGGAACCGCCTCCCCAGGTGCATGTCCCCGAGGGCCCCGTGAAGAGGCTCGAGTCTGCAGTGGGTGGAAGACGGGTGACACTGCAGCGCGTGAGGAGCACACAAGAAATCGCGTGACCCCGGCTCCGTGCTCAGCCCTGCCGGAGCCCGGGAACACTCACCGACCGAGCTTCTGCCCTGGTGACGTGCCCACTCGTGGGCCTCGCTGGACGCCAACTAGAGCTTCCTGAAGACACCTTGGCACAGGGCGGGCTTCACAGCAACCCACAGGGCGAGCCCCCCACCTCCCTCAAGCCTGTGCTCAGAGGAGGGTCTGGGTACCTACTCCAGGGCCGTGCGAAGGACTGGGCAGAGCCACAGTTTCCTCCCAGCCAAAGCTTGAGGCAAAGAAGGGGCATCGAGGGGCAGTTCCGGGCCTGTCCCCCCTCCACCTCCAGAGGTGTAACATGCTCCATGGGTGACAGACCGGCTGATATTGGGGCCAGGGTGAGCCTCTAGACTGGGATCCCCAAGCCAACATGCAGGGATGCCTGGGCGCTTGTTCCAGTGCAGCTTCTGGTTCAGCAAGTCTGGGGTCTGGCCTGGTGGTCTGCATTCCTCACCAGCCCCCGGGGGCCCTGCACTGCCAGTCGGGGGCCCCAGTGTGTGCATGAGGCTCTGAGAGGCCTGTCTGGAGGCCGCACTCATCAGGTGAGCACATCACCGTCGTCTCAGGTTTCTGAGTCTCTGGGTGGCGGGTGGGCCCACGACCCCGGGACCAGCGCCCAGCCACCCGATGCCTCGGCTTCTCCCTGAGCCAGTCATCACTTCACCGCCCTCTCCTTCTACAGAAGGAAACTGAGGCCCAGGGAAGTCACCCAAGGTCACCAGCTAATTAGTGCAAGCGCGTCTGCTGCAGGTTCATTAAGACACCACCTCCCACATGACACACAGGCGGGGGGCAATGGGCTGGGCCTCCGGGGGCCTGGTGCTCCACCTCCCAAGCAGAGCCAGCATCTCTCCGACCTCATGCCCTCCTCACGATGCCCAGCCAGGGTGCTGGTTCCCCCGCGCGTCCATATGCCCTGGTTAAAGATGAGACAGCCTGATCCACAGGCCGTGGGACGTGAGTGTGGGGACATGATGAGGCCTGCAGGTAGCGGGCCGTCGGCTGGGTGGGCATGGGCGGGCGCCTCGGGGAGGATTCGGCATCAGGCCTTCCTACCTCCTCAAAGGCAGACGGATTTCAGAGCCGCTGGGGTCCTTGGAGGTGACCTCCCACCCTGAGGTGGAGCAGGGTTCCCACAGACCCTCCTCCACCCTCCCCGCCCATTTGCTTATGCCCCGCCTGGCTCCAAACAGGGCTGGACGTGGTTCTCAAAAAGCAGCCCTGCTCTTCCCGACCACGTGGCCGAGCCCGGCATGCCCGCTGCTCCCCGCTCAGCACAGCGCGAAGCTTGGAGACAGAGGCCACCAGAGGCACCTGGGAGGGCGAGGGGGCCAGAGGCTGGGCCGGAATTGGCATCTGACAACAGAGGAGGGGGACAGCCCGGCCCGTGCTAGCCCTAGCCCAGCAGCGGACGGACAGGAGGGCTCATTCCTCTC
Source organism: Equus przewalskii (assembly GCF_037783145.1). NCBI lineage: Eukaryota > Metazoa > Chordata > Mammalia > Perissodactyla > Equidae > Equus > Equus przewalskii. The sequence continues at coordinate 94,258,598 of NC_091837.1, read as the reverse complement.
ACTGAGTAGCCTCCTGAGAGACAGCAGAAGCCTGGCCAGGAGAAGGACCCGCCACGGGGGCCATCACAGGCCAGTGGGGCCACTGCCGCAGCTGTGCAAGGGGAAGCCTCTTTCTCCCCACCCAGGGGCCTTCTCCCCACCTGGGGGCCTGGGCTGGGGGAGCTCCTTCCGCCCCCCTCGGGTGGCGCCAGCAGGACCAGTGGGAGCCCCGTGGCACCAGACATACCAAGTGGACCAAACAGCACCATAGAGGCTCTGAGATGTGACGGCCGTTGGGAACACAGCCTGCAGAAAGACCAGAACCCGGTGCCAAGCCTCGACAGGGTGACTGCCGGCTGACAGGAGAGACTCAGACAGGACCCATGGTCTCCTGACACAGCAGACAAACGTCAGGACAAAATTAAAAATCACCCCTTATAATAAAAATCAGGAAAGCCCACTTGAAGAAGACAATCGGCTGTCACCAACACTGGGATGAATCAGAGGCTGGGACTATCCCACGAAATCTTAAGGCAGCCGTCATAAAAATGATTCAACAAGCAATTACAACTTCTCTTGAACCAAACAAACAAGAAACAGAAAACTCAGCAAACAGAAGTGATTAAAATGAATTGAATGGAATTTATAGAACAAAACCTTCGATAACAGAAGCGCACACTTGGGCTCCGTGGGGTCGGGGTGGCAGTGGGGAGCAGGTGTCAGAGTTCACCTGCTCTGAGCAGCACAGAGAAATAGGCTGAAGAGGAAACGAGTGGAGCCTGGGGGCCTATGGGACAAGAGAAGTCTACGGGACAAGAGAAGTCTGCATTTGCACCGTCAGAGCCCCAGAGGGAGACAATGAGAGAGGGGGTCAAAGGGGTGTTAGAGTCAACAATGGCTGAGAATGCCCCAAATTTGGTAGGAGAGGTAAATCTACAGATTCAGGAATCTGAACAAATCCCAAATAGAGAAAAGCCAAAAACCCATGCCAGACACATCGTGATTAAACTTCTGAAAACTGAAGACAAAGAAAACATCTTGACGGACCAGAAAGAAATGCATCCTGATGGGGCACACCAGCCCCAGGCAGAGGTTCCTCTGAAACCTGTGAGGCCAGAGGAACGGCCCAGCGTCCTTCCAGGGTGGGAGGAAAAGCAGTCAACCCCAAATCATCCCTCAGGGATGAAGGGAAATAAAGGCGAAGCTCAGGCAGAAAGGAAGAAAACAAAAACCTGGGCTGAAAGGGGCTGGCCCCGTGGCCAGTGGTTAAGTTCGTGCGCTCCACTGCAGGCGGCCCAGTGTTTCGTTGGTTCGAATCCTGGGCGCGGACATGGCACTGCTCATCAAACCACGCTGAGGCAGCGTCCCACGTGCCACAACTAGAAGGACCCACAGCGAAGAATATACAACTATGTACCGGGGGCTTTGGGGAGAAAAAGGGAAAAATAAAATCTTTAAAAAAACCCTAGAAAACCTAGGCTAAAAGAGTTTGTCACCAGAGACCAACCCTCCAAAAATGGGTAAAGGGAGCTTTTCAGCCAGAAAGGAATGACAGAAAGAATCCTAGAGCGTCAGGGAGGAGCACAAACATGGGCACGTGCTGTCCATTCCACCCCCGTCTTGTACATCATTTGTTTTTAATTTTTTTTAAAGGTTGGCAGCTGAGCCAGCATCTGTTGCCAATCCTTTTTCCTTCTTCTTCTCCTCCCCAGAGCCCCCACTACACGGTTGTATATTCTAGCTGTGAGTGCCTCTGGTTGTGGCATGTGGGACACCGCTCAGCATGGCCTGACAAGCGGTGCCACGTCCTCGCCCGGGATCCAAACTGGGGAAACCCTGGGCCGCCGAAGCAGAGCACGTGAACTTAACCACTTGGCCATGGGGTTGTCCTCCTTCTATGTCATTTTTGGTGATTGAGACAAAAATTATAACACTGTTTGATATCAAGACAATGGCTTGAAAAGCGAGGGAGCTAAATGTAGAGAGGTGTGCACATGTCACGTTACACGGAGCCCGTCAGCCACACGTGTGTGGCGACACCCAGAATGACCCTGGGCAGCTGTGTAGATGGCGTCCTCAGAGATGCTACACAAATCCAGAGGGAGGCCTGGGACGCATGCCACCAGCAAGGTGGCGGCAAGCCAGCGGGGCCAGGACAGAGGGAGCTGGGCGCGACGTTGCAGCACAGCATGCGCCTGGTCTGAGACGGCGGGTCTCACAGACTGGGCGGCGTAAGGCAGCAGGAATCCACTGTCTCCTGGTTCTGGAGGCCGGGAGCCCGAGATCAAGGGCTGGGCAGGGTTGTCCTTCTGGTGCTCTGAGGAGAGTACGATCCAGGCCCCTCGCCCGGCAGCATCCAGCGGCTCCAACAATTCCGGGTGTTCCTCACCCCCGGCTCTGCCCCTCTTCACACGGACTTCTCTTTCTCTCTTCTGCTTTACTTTCTCTTACGAGAACATCTGTCATGGTGTTGGTGCCGATCCAGATGATCCAGGGTGCGCCCATCTTAGGATGCTCGCCTTGACTACACCTGCAAAGACCCGTATTCCACGTCAGCCTGCATCCCGAGGTGCCCGGTGGGCATCTCTTGGGGGCCACCATTCAACCCATGATGCTGGCCAGTTGGGTGCTGCTCTTCCTCGCAGCAAAGGCAGAGAGGGACACTGTCACATGGCTCACAGTGTCTGTGAAATAAAAACCACCTGGCATTCAGATTCGCTCAACTCCTTCTAGAACGCAGCCCCGGGAGAAGTTTCTGCCCGAGGGTCTCTTCAGGAGGCCGTGTTGATGGGGAACAAGAGCGTTGTGAGAACCGCACCTTCCTTCCAGTTCCTCCCGCGTCGCAGGCAGGGCCGTCCAACGACAGGATGTGCAGCTCCCACGACTGGCGTCCTGGGCAGGGGCCTTCCCGACCTTCCGCCTGGCGCTGCGTCTGTAGGAACCTCAAGAACCAGGGCAGCTCAGGTCGTGCCTGCGAAGGGCCGAGCCAGCCCCGGGGAGCAGGAGGGAGGGGCGGGGCCGGTGGAGAGGTCAGAGCCCTGAGCCCCAGAGGCCTGGGAGGGGCTGTGCTCAGCTGCTGCGTGGCCCCGACTTCACTCACTGCCCGTGTGAGCTCGCCAAGAGGAGGCTCACTCAGTGCTCGCCAAGGGCACGCTGCCCGTTCACCCTCCTGGGTACGTTCTGTACGGGACATCATGGGAGCCTCAGGGGGCCCAGAAGTCAGACGGGCCGGGAGGTGTCTTGGCGGTGCTGGCAAAGCAGGCGGTTGGCCATCTGGTGGAGGTGGGATGAGGAAGAGCAGGCGTCGATGACCACTGGGTTCTGGCTGGAGCAGCTGCACGGTGCAGAAAAGAGGGGCACGGGGCGCGCTGGACCTGGGTGCATTAGAGACATCCCGGAGGAGGCGCCGGGCAAGCAGCTGGACGCGTGATGTAGGGGTTACCTGCTTCCAGATGGTGGCCAAGCCCTGGGCGCATGGGGCACTGCCAGGGACGGACAGGGAGAAGGGAGAGGGCCGAGGACGGCTCGGCACCTGGACAGAACCCAGCGTTAGGACCAAGAGGAAGGCCGGGGGGGCCAGAAAGGGTGGACCGTTCTAAGTGGCCCAGCCCCCAGCTCTACAGCTCAGTTACCCTGCGAGAGGGAAACAAACCGAGAAACACAAACCAGGTTTCTGGTTCTTGCGGAAACATGCAACGGTGTTCTTCCCAGGAATCCTCCACAGGTGTTCATCCCAGCTGAGCCAGCCACCGTCCGAGGGTCCCTGCCTCCCAGGTGTGCGGCCTGACCGTGGCGTGGGGTGGTGGTTCTCGGATGAGGCCTCGCCTACCCACCTCAGCTGCTCGGGCTGCTTGGAATAAGTCTTAGCGGCAAGAAGCCAAGGGGGGGCCCTGGAGGGGTGAGCAGCCATTGACTGGGTTGGGGAGCAAACTCAGGAGGCAGCCAGTGCACCCCCAGCCCGTGGGGAGTCCCAGGCTTCTAGATCCTGAGCACCTGCCCTGTGATGGCCTCACACTGGCCTGGGTGCCACAGCCCGACAGCAGACGTCCAGGGTCTGGTTTACAGGAGCTGCAGCTCAGAGGTCTTACACGCCCCCCAGGTACAGAGAGTATGCACTGGAACCAGATTCAAACCCAGTCTGTCTACACAGCGTTCAAGGGCCTCCTCCCTGACTGCCTCTGGGCAAGGCTCCACTCTGCTGCCTGAACTTGCCCCACCTGGCCCTCCCTCCCTTAGGGTTCCAGCCTCATGGGCAGAGGGTCCAGGACCACAGGGTCCGGGCTGGGTGATGGTTGCTGTTGACCGAGGTTCCCCTCCCTCCCTCCCTCCTTCCCAGCCTCACAAGGGAGGGACTTCAAAGCACCTGTAATGGGGCTCAGCTTCCTTCATGCCACATAGCCTGGAAAACAGATAAAAAGGTGCCTTTGACTCAAGCCCAAGGAAATGCCTATTTCCTCCTGTCTCCCCCAAGGAGTTGGCCATCAACTTTGGAAAGCCGGAATGTGAGAGGACTGGCCCTGCTGGGGGCCACTTCGGGGCACAGGGCACAGGGTCAGTGCTGGAGCTGTGTAGTGAGCCTGTCACTCAGGCCTTTGAGTCAGAGCTGGTGACAGGAGTGCAGAGGACGGGGATGGGGCTGGGGGATGGGCCTTGGCCCCTGCCTGTCTCTGGTCCTCCTGCCCTGTGGCCTGGGCTGGACTAGCTGGTGGAGACAAACAAACCAAGAGCTGCTGTCACTGGGGCTCAGGGAGGCAGGCAGTGCCAGACCTCTTGGTGTCTCCTTCAACCCTCAGGCCTCTGCTGTTTATAGACAGAGGCCTGGGAGGGTCGCATCACACAGCCAGTGTGGGGGCCTCTGGGAATCTCCCAGAACAGGAGGGCTTTCCCGGCCACGTGAAAAACCTCCCATTCCTACTGATGGAGCTGACAAGACACAGTGAAACGAGGACAGGAAGTGACACGAGAACGTGGTTTAAATGGAAACCAACCAACCCTGAGCCTCCAGCAGAGCCGCTGTGTCCGGCACGTGGTGCTGCCGCGTGTGCTGGAGTCGAGGGCAGCCTGGGGGAGTCGCGGCCCCAGTGGTTCTGGGCCCTGATGGGGCTGATTCTCCGGAAGCTTCCTTGTCCGGATGGCACTTGCACAGAACCCCGGCGTCACACCACAGCCCAGCCCGCCCCGGGCGTCGGCCGCATCCCCCGCAGCCTGCAGCCCCCACCCTGGACCTCCCTCAGGGTCTCAGCTCCTGTCAGGCAGTGCTCCCATCGTGCACTTCCCCACGCCGGCTGTCCACTTTCCCTCCACGTTGGCCTGGCTCACCCCACTCAGCCCTCAGAGCTGTCGTGAACGGTGACCTCAGGGGGCCGCCCTGACCCTACAGGTTGATCAGCTCCCCTAAGGGAGTGCATTGGAGCCCCCAATACTCCCTGTGGTGCTGTGACCATCTGTGACTATGGCTTTATGAGGGTCACTGTGTGTTACACATCTGTCTCCCTGCCCGCCTGTGGGGACATTCCTTGTTGTCACCACCAGGAGAGGTGACACTTCCTCTAGTAGGTGGAAGGCAGGGCGCTGCCTCACACCTGTGATGCGCAAGAAGCCCCACCACAGACACCTCCAGCTCCAGGTCAGTAGAGCCGCAGTGGAGAAACAGGCCTGGAGGCTGCGAGGATGCCTGTGATGTGCTCGCTCCACCGTAAAGCGAACCTGGACCGCCGATGCTGCCACGTGGCTCCGTGTCAGAAGGACCACGTGGATACTTTCTGACCACCCCAGAGCAGGCCCCTTCAAGTGGTGGTGTCAACACACACGTTTCAGGCCACTTGAGGAGAGTCCAGCAGAATTCCCAACAGATTAAACTGGGGGAAGACCAACAAGGCACCGAGGTGACGACGTGAAGAAAGTGCGAGAGTTTGAAGATCTCGCGAACCTGTGTTCTCTTCCTGCAGGAGGTCGTCGGTTGGCTGATGGAAACCACATGGGCTGTCAGATTGGCCAAGTGCGTGCTTGGCGTCGTGTGGTGCGGGGATGTTTGTGGACCTGCACACGTGTAGCCAATTATATCACTGCCTGTGTACACACACACACGCGCACACACACACGCGCACACACACGTACACACACATACACACACACACACACACACACGTTGGGCCTCTGTCTGGTTTTCCTGGGAGACCATCGTCAAAGTTTTGTTTTCATTTGTTTCCTTCTCTTCCTGAGGGTCTGTCTTTTATGTTAATTACTTTCTCTCTAATCTCTGCTCCCCCTTCATCATCCCAAATCTGTTCTTCTCCCTTTTCCGTGTTTCCAGCCTCCTGACGGCCGCTCCTCCGCATTCTCAACCTGTGGTGCGTTAGTTTCTCCCCCTCTCCTCTCGGCAGTTCTTCGGCTCTCGCGTCTCTGCTTGGGCTCTTGCTTAGGGAGGTGGCTGTCCCCTTCATTGCTCTGCGTCATCACACTGCGTCCTACAGTGTCGTCTGTTCGGCGGCTCTGTGTCGGCGTGTGTCCCGTCTTTCCTGCTCTTCCTCCTCGTGTCTTGCAGTAACTTGGCATAGGTCAGTCCTATTATCAGTCATCATGGAACACGGGCAGCTCTCTACAGACCTTCCATTTGCAAGAGGTTGACGCCAGAGACGGTCAAGGCCATGTTCCAGACCTGATGGAAGTTCTGGTTCTCAGCAAAGCCCCTCACACACGACTCTGTGCACATGGCAGGACCACCCACTTAGGTTCACCTGGACTACTCCCCAGAACACAGGTCAGTCACGCAGGGGTCAAGAAGATGCCCTCCCCACCTCCCCTCACCCACAGGCTGCTCAGAGTTTCCTTGTCCACTCCACCTCCGTGTCACCTGTATATGGGGACGGCCCCATAGCCAGCAGGTCCCTGGTCCCATTTCCATCCCAGGACCGAGGGCTCCGAAGTCAGGGCCTCTCTTCTGCTTTGCAGGATTCAGTGTTCCGCCTCCTCTGGAGGCCACCTGTCGCAGGTCCACTTGGGGCCTGTGTCCAACCCGGGTGGAATCTCCCCTGAGTCTGTGCATGCTTCTTCATGTGGAATGATCTAGAGTTTCCAGGGTCTCCAACTTTGGCCAAAAACAATGTCTATATTTTGCATTCTCTCTCTCTGTTTCCAGGTGATTTCAGTGAAGACAAAGAACAGAGAGAGACATTTTACTCAAGATCTTAAGCTGAAACTCTATACATACATTTTTCCAGCATTTACCAAATTATATCTAATTCATTCTATGACAGTTCACTGGTTATCAAATGCACCTTCATGGTCTTTACCAGATGCTGGAATAAAGCACCTGTTTGGGCATGAGAGCAGATACTGGGGGACTCGGACGTCATTACTGTAGGGGATGTGCACACACCGAGCCCCACCCTGGGAGGACTCTGACGTCACTACCGCATGGGATGTGCACACACCCAGCCCCACCCTGGTAGGACTCTGACGTCACTACTGTATGGGATGTGCACACACCCAGCCCCTCCCTTGGAGGACTCTGATGTCACTACTGTATGGGATGTGCACACACCCAGCCCCTCCCAGGGAGGACTGTGACATCAGCACTGTATGGGATGTGCACATACCCAGCCCCACCCTTGGGGAACTGTGACATCAGCACTGTATGGGATGTGCACATACCCAGCCCCACCCTGGGAGGACTGTGACATCAGCACTGTATGGGATGTGCACACACCCAGCCCCTCCCTGGGAGAACTGTGACATCAGCACTGTATGGGATGTGCACACACCCAGACCCTCCCTTGGGGAACTGTGACATTAGCACTGTGTGGGATGTGCATGCACTCAGCCCCTCCCTGGGAGGACTCTGATGTTAGCACTGCATGGGATGTGCACACACGCAGCCCCACCCGGGGAGGACTGTGACATCAGCACTGTATGGGATGTGCACACACCCAGACCCTCCCTTGGGGAACTGTGACATCAGCACCGTGTGGGATGTGCATGCACCCAGTCCCTCCCTGGGGGGACACTGACATCAGCACTGTATGGGGTATGCACACCCAGCCCCACCCTGGGGGCACTGTGACATCAGCGTTGTTCCTCTATTCTCTGCCCAGGTTGCTGTTTGGTTCGAGCTCCATCCCAACGTGGGAACTCCTGGAGAGACTGGCCTGCCTTCCCTCTTAGTTCACTGCTCTCCCTGACAGGGTTTTTTGGAATCGTCTCTCAAATATGCTTTGATTCAAATCTTGGTCTTGAGGTTCCTTCTGTGCAGTCCAGACCAGACAGGCATGCTGCGGTTTTGCTTCTTCCTATGTGCACAGCCTCCTGTGCAGGTGCTCAGGAGAGCAGCTCAGAAGCAGCCGTCTCATTAATGGCGCCTCTCCTGGCGGCATGTCCGGGTGGGCCTCACCACGTATCTGCCTGTGCAGCGTGAGAAACTGTGGATGCTGTCAGCTTGAACTGCAGCTCCTGTGGCCCAGAGGTCTTGGAGCAAAGGGCTACAAACTCCCCACCCGCCTAGCAGTGGGCTTCTGCTAACCCAGGCCAGCCATGAGGCCAGTGGTAAGTGCGCTCCGCAGGCCACAGGCCTCTTGGTTTCCTAAAGGAACAAGACTTTTATGTCCTCAAACCCTGGCCTGGAAGTGTCCTGAGAGCCGCCCTGAGGAAAGAGTGCAGCTTGTTGTGCGGAGCCCACAGGGGGCCGGGCCAGGTGCCTCCAGAACAGCTCTGCGCTGCCAGCCACGTCCAGACATCTGGGATGTCCCCGGTCAGGAGGAGCAAGAATAACTAAGTCAAGCTGGGAGCAGAGCTCCACCCGCGGGAGCGTGGAGAATGGAGACCTCAGGCCGCGTCCACTTCTCCTGGTGCTGCAGCTGGTGGGAGGGCTCGGTTTCCCACGTGACCCCCGCACACGGGCTGTCGAGAGGGCTCCTCTTCACATCGACTTTCAGTGGAGCAGGCAACACAAACCTGTTCCCAGTTCTGAAGCTGGTGGGTGTTGCCCGCCTGCCAGCTCCAGCGGCACCGGGAGGAGGCAGGGCGGCTGGACGGGTGACGCCGAGTGGGAGGTGAGGGGCTGTGGCAGCAGTAAGAACAATCACAATGACAGTGTTGAAAGTGGAATTGGCCTTCCGGATGCTTCACTGGCAGATGGTTCGTCTCTTGATCACCGGGCGTGACTCTTCTGAGCAGCAGGGCCCCCCTCTTTGTGCTCCTTGTGGTGGCCGCCCTGTGCCCTGCAGGGGGCTGAGCAGCACCCCTGACCTCCACACTCTTGACACCCGTACCCCCAGTCATGGTGACCAGAGATGTTGCAGGCAGTGCCTCGTGTCCCCCGGGTTCAGAGCCACTGGGAGAGTATTTTTAAACTTCCAGTCATCTCGGACTGGAGACGGAGGGGCCTGGTGAGACTTCACGCTTTCCTGCTTTCTTCCCCAAATTCTGTCCACCCCTCCCCTGTCTCCTTCAGTTCATGACAGAACTCGGGCATTTAGAGACCTGGGTCACACGTGTCATTTCTTCTTCTCCCAGCCCTCAGAAGCTCAGCTTCAAACCACGAGAAACGACTAAGGGATGGGCCATGAACTAACCTTCCCGTCAGGCCCAGAGGAAAAACAAGCTGCTTTTACTTCTTGGCGTATCTCCTATGAGCCTTGGACAAGCTTCTCGAAGGCCTGGCCTCCTCCCAAGCGGTGTGTCCTTCCCAGGAGCCGGGCGCTGCCGGGAGAGGCCCTGGAGAGGAGAGGGGCCCTCCCGAGGGTCTCCCTCCAGCTTCTGAATTGAGGCATCGGCGACACCGCGGTTGAACAAGGAACCGGGTGTGTCCGTGTGCAAACCTAGCGGGCCTGCACCTGATTACGGAGAACAACGCTTTTTATAATATTGCTAAAATATCGGTGTGGTGTTTGCAAAGGTTGCTACAGAAACACACCGAGCATAGAATCCAAAATAGAATGTCTAGACAAACTCCTACTGTCTGACCTTTTATGTATTTCCTAATCCACCGCATCTTGCCAAGCAAATTGGTGACTAAGCAGCCATTCACTCGACACCCTGTCACAGGGGCCTGACGAGGCCCAGGTCACTGCTGTAAATTTCAGTCTGGCTGCTGCCTCCCCAGCACGGCTCCCGTGTGGTTTCCGAGCTGCGATGTGTGTCTGGACCGTCGTGAACTAATTTCAAGTCTGTTAAGTCCAAAAGCCACAAGGCTGCCGACAAACAGAACTCACTTTCAGTCAGCAGGACCCAGAGTTCACACAAACGTGGAGAGGAGGACCCAGCAGCTCCGGCGAAGACAGACCACAGGTGGTGACCAGCGGGCCTGACGGGAAGGGCCTGGGAGGGGCACTGGCTCTGCTTCGGCGAAGTACGGGGGCTCCTAAGTGCAGCCGGCCGCGGACGTCCCCTCTCCTCTGAGTCCCTGTGTGGACGGCTGGCACGCAAGGAGAGACGTCTTGTGCTCTGAATAAACTCAACATGCGAACACCCGACTTTGTAGAATTGGGGGCCAATTTATTTTTCCTGAACACGATGCTGTGAGTGTCAGGACCTTCCCGGCTGGGGCACGTGGCATGCGGGGGTGGCGGCTCTGCGGGTGGGGGACTTGACCACACCCCACACGTGGGAGGCAGGGAACCCCGGGCAGCGGGGCGGGCTGCAGCTGGGAAGAGCGGGCCGCGGGCCGTCTGGAGGACAACGCGCTTCACGGAAGCAGCAGGAAGACTCCCAGGTGGGAACAGCTTGGCTGCCGCGCCCGTGAATGTCCCCGCCCTGGATGCAGACGCCCAGCGCCGTGCGCTCCACAAACACTTGGAGCACTTGCTTCGGGTGGTTTCCACTGGGACGTGCGTCTGCTTTTAAAAATGGACACTAGGGTAAGACAGGACCTGTCTTCCCGGAAAAGATGCCTCTTTGCCAGGACAGCGTTGGCGCCATGACGTGAGCGGGGCCTGCGTCTTCACACTGAGACCAGCTGTCCAGGTCCCTCAGCCGTCCAAGGCGAGAAAGACAGCTTCTCACAGACAGTCTCCCTCTTGGGCCGGCAGGCGAGTGAGTCGCCCCCAAACCTTCCTGCGCCAAGGCCCACGGGAGCCGCCAGGGAGCTCCAGGCCAAGCGCGATCTGGTGGCAGGTATTCCGCGGTCGAAGCGTGCTGATTTTCCAGGTGTGGGGAAGGAAGATTCTGTGGAGGCTTCTGACCACAGAGAGCTTCGAGGCACATGCCAGGAGTTCTTCAGAAGACGTGTCTCTCAGGACGGAGGAGCGGACGTGCTGCTTGAAGTTCTTGGAGACGGTTGAGATGGCCCCGAAACGCCCATGCAGCTGACTGAAGCCCTGGCTTCGGGCAGGGTGGTCAGGAACTGCCTCCAGCGAGGACCCTCAGGCTGTGGGCGGGGGGCTGCAGCGGGACCCAGTGCGTCTCCACAGGACGCCTTTGCCCCCAGGACCTGTGTGGTGTCACACGTCCTGGGGCACGCGGGTGCTGGCACCAGGGGTGGTGGCCAGGGTGCCACTGACATCCTTCAGTGTGCAGGGACCCACGCCCGGAAATTATGCAGCCCAGATGTCGTGAGGTCCACGTCAGGAAACCCTTTTCACTAGAAGCAGGGAGCGCGACAGGGGCCTTGGCCGAGCTGGGGCCAAGGGCACCGGATCTTGGCTCAGGCTCCCACAGATGATTCAGGGGAGTCTTGGGGGGGTGGGGTTAGCCCGCAGCTGGTAGCACAACCAGGCACAGCTGCACCCACCACTGTGCAAGTCTACCCTCACTGGAGGCTTCACAGAAATCTTGCCCAGGGACAAACCGGCTCCTGGCACCCATCTGTGCCTCAGTTTCCTCATCTGCATGTAGGAAGAATCAGAGCTCATCCAGGGGACGGGTGTCAGCGTGAAAGGACAGTGTGGGCCCTCAGAGCCGTGCCTGACACGCGACGGGCCCTCAGCGACGTCCTCAGATTATCTCTGTCACTGAGGCTGCAGCCAGCCCTGACATGGTGAGGACTCCGCCTGGGCCCTCGTTGGCCCTGGCCCGACTGACCCCGAGTCTGAGACTCTGCACACTGTGAGCCTGTGCTCAGAGCTGCTGGAGAGCTTCTCTTAAGAGATCAGCTCCTGTCTTTGACAGACCAGGGCCCCCAGGACCAAAGGCCACTGTGACCCCGTCAACCACGCCTGACCTTCATCTCGGCCTCACAGTGCACCCTTCACTGCCTGTCTGCAGGGCTGCCTGAACCCCAGGCACCATGTGGGGCAGGCTCCCCTGTTCTGTTGCCTCAGGAGACGACAACTGCCATCCAAGGGTCTATTTCCACCTGGGTGCACAAGACAAGAGTTCCACCACAGCTTTAAAAAGGACCCGTGCAAGTTCCCAACCCCAAGACCTACTGCAAGCATCGCGGTCCAACCAGTGTGGCAGTGACGTAAAGACAGGCCCGCGGTCCAACAGCATAGAACAGAGCCCAGAGATAAACCCACACGTGTGCGGTCAAGTGATTCTTGACAAGGGAGCCAAAACCACTCAATGGGGAAAATACAGCCTTTTCAGCAAATGGTACTAGGAAAACTGGATCTCCACCTGCAAGAGAATGAAGTCAGACCCTCCTCTAACACCATAGACAATAATTAAGTCGAAGTGGTCCTTTAGGTCAAAAGGCGGAAATGTAACACCTAATATAATAAAACTCTTAGAAGAAAATGTAGGACAAAAGTTTCAGGACATTGCCTTTGGCAATGATTTCTTGGATATGACACCAACGGCACAGGCAACAAAAGGAAAAATAGACAAATTGAACTTCGTGAAAATTTAAAAATTTTGTGCATCAAAAAACACTATCAACAGAGTAAAAAGACAATCCACAGAATGGGAGAAAATATTTGTAATCATATACCTAATAAGGGATTAATATCCAGAATATATAGAGAACTTCTAAAACTCATCAACAAATAAACAAACAACCTAATTAAAATATGGGCAAAGAACTTGAGTAGATATTTCTCCAAAGAAGATATGTAAATGACCAACAAGCACATGAAAAGATGCTCAACATCACTAATCATTACGGAAATGCAAATCAAAACCACAATGAGATACCACCTCACACCCATCAGAATGGTCATTATCAGAAAAATGCATAAGTGCTGGTGTGGATGTGAGGAAATCGGACCCATTGTACAGTGTTGGCAGGAGTGTAAAATGGTACAGCCGCTGTGGAAAACAGTATGGAGGTTCCTCGAAAATTGAAAATAGAATTATCATATGACCCAGAAACTCCATTCCTGGGTAGATACCCAAAAAGAACTGAAGGAAGGTTCTTAAAGATATTTGTGCACCCATGTTCATATCAGCATGATTCACAACAGCTAAAACATGAAAGCAACCCAAGTGCCCATCGATCAATGAATGGATAAGAAAAATGTGGTACATCCATAGACTGGAAGATTATTCAGCCTTAAAAAGGAAGTAAATTCTGAAACGTGCTACAACACAGAAGAACATTAAGGACACTACGCTAAGTGAAATAAGCCAGTCACAACAATACAAATACTGTATGATTCCAATTATATAAGGTACTTATTGTCAAAAAATCACAGAGGCAGAAAGTAGAATGGTAGCTGCCCGGGATGCAGGGAGGGTGGATGTGGAATTACTGTTTAACACTTAAGGGGTTTCAGTTTTATGGGAGGAAAAGAGTTATGGGGTTGCACAACATTATGAATGTATTTAATATCACTAAACACTTAAAAACGGTTAAGATAGTAAATTTTATGTTATGAGTGTTTTAACCATTTTTTTAAATGGAGAAGAAAAGACCTGTGTAAAAAAGCAGTTACTGACTTGATCTGCGTTGCCACAATCACAGTGTTGGGGAGACACGAGTGAACTGCGTTGCAAGTTAAACTGCTAGTTCTGTGTGCCTTTTCAGTAATGTGACTGTCGTGTGTTTCTGATGATATGAGTTATTTGAAAGAAACTGAGATTATCCGAAATATAGAACTTCTTTTGGAAATTTCGAGGCAGAGCTTTGCAAAGGGCTGGTCTTTCGTTAGCTGGTTCCTGCTCTGACCCTCAGGCCTCCTAGACCAGAGGGCGGGGTGAGTGTGGGGCCGGGCGCAGGAGGCACCGGGCTGAGCACTTGCAGCCGGGATTGCTGGGGCTGCCTTGGGAGGAAGTGGAATCCTGCCAGGGAGGCCGCGCAGCCGGACCGCCCCGAGAGGGGACCCGGGAGCCAGTGCGCAGGAGCTTGCTCGGAAGGGAGCCAGTGCACGGGAACTTGCTCAGAAGGGAGCTGACGGCTCTAAGAGAGGGAGGGACTCCCAGGCTCGTGGGCATAATGTGTCCGGGATTCAGGGGATGCTGACAGCGTGGACGTGCTTTGGGTTTGAACCTTGGTTCTGTGTTGACTAGGTGACAGTAGGCCTCCGTGGACAAGTGACACAGCCTGTGGGCCTCGGTTTTCTCATCTGTAGAATGGGATGATGATCGTACTGACTGGTCCACCCAGGAGCTGTAAACGCATCTTCATAAACGGGGTTTGGCCTCCCTTCAGCACAAGTTCTGCCCATGAAGCCAGGGTCTTACACTGCTTCCCCTCACCTGCGGTCTGTGGTTCTGTGGGGTCCACAGTCGCAGACCCGGGGACTGGCCCATGGGACAGGGCTCCACCGAGAGGTTGCAGGGAGCCAGAGCCGCAGGGATGGGCGCGGCTGGCACTTCCACTTCCCAGGCCTGTGGTCCTGTCTCAGGACCCACGTCGGCTGGAGAAGGGCCCTCCTGAGGGCCTGCTGGGTGCAGTGATGTGGCCACCCTCGTGGCTGCATTGTTCCTCTCTCCTGAGCAGGTTATTCTGCTCAGTTCCAGAACGTCAAATTGCGCACGTCTTTCCTCTCCAGTTTACCGGTGGTGTGTGCATCCATCAGTAAATAAGGAGAGGTGTTTCCCCCGGGCCCCACGCCCTGCAGTTGGAAGCAGACGTCGTGATGCATCACGTCGTGATGTCCGGTGATTCCCCTTGAAATGGAGGCTTCGGTCAAATCCCGGGCAGTGACGGGCAATGCACCATCAGAGGCAAAGAGCGAGGGTCTTGGTGTGTCTCCCGGGCTGTCCGAGGCCTGGTTAAGGGCTCCCACACTGGGGCCGTGCTCAGCTCACGCCTCCAGGACTGCAACAAGCCAGGCCTGCCAAGTGTGCCCTGTGGGCCACGAGCCCATGTGCACCCCGGACAGCCCCACCTGCTGGACGGGAAATCTGCAGTCAATTACCTGGGACAAGGTACGGGCTTCCAAAGGCTGCGGAGAGGAGCGCTTTGGACTCTTCCTTCAGAGGACAACGCCACGGCCCCGCACACAGCTTGTGATGCCTCCACCCCATGCCCACCTCCTGTGTCCCCTCGAATCAGACACCTGTAGCTCTAGGGACTTTGACTGTGGCAGGGATATTTTTACTGCCATAAAATAAACCACGATCGCTGGTCCTCTTGAAATTCATCCATTGCTCTTGAGAAAAGTCCGCTCATAGTGCCATGGGGTGTGACTTCCCTGGGCCCAGACCCTCGAGTTCAGTGACATAGGAGCCCCCTGCCCTTCACATCTTCTGTCCCGTGCGTTGCTGGCAGGGGACCCCCGCGTCACGCTGCAGACTGATGCGCTGGTATCGCGTGTTGAAGTCTTGGTTGGAAGAGAGGAAGAGCAGAGTTTTGAATTTTCAAAAACCTGGAACTCGTCGGAAACAGGAGCCAACTTTGGACCTTGGTTTTTCCAGGTCCTTTTGCTCGAATATCTCGAGATCTTGAGGTCCTGGCGCCCCTCACTCAGCAGGGAGCACAGCCGGCCCCTCGGGCTGGACAGGTGCATTCTCCCCATTTTCCCCATCGTCCTCCTGCAGTTGAGTCCTGGGGGCTCTGCCCAGAGCTGTGTCCTGTCCATTCTCCCCCACCGTGGCTCCCCCTTCTCAGGCCTCACCTGTCCACTCGGTGTCCCGGTAGCCCCTTAGCCCAGCTTGTGGCCGGCATCAATGCCCCACACTGCTCCCCGGTCAGCAGACAGCACCAATGCCTCCTCCCACCTGAGTTGGGTCCCACGGTGGGCAGCTGTCCACGTCTGTCCTGCTCCTGTGCCACGGCCACTGTGCTGGCCCTGCAGCCCTCGCTGTCTGTAGCACTAACTTCAGCCCCCACGACTAGAGGATGCTTCAGATTGAAGGGCCGAATCCTGCACTGCCCAGGATCAAGCCCCCTGGTGGCTCCCCCGGCCCTGGGATAAATGGCGACTCCTCACTGACCATCCCTCCCTCCCAGGCTGCCCACCTTCCACCTCGGCCTGCCCTGTACCCGTTCTAATCTTCCAGAGTCTTTCGCATCCTTCATTTTGTGGAATTCTCTCCCAGGGCCTATGTCAGAACCATTCCATCCTCCAGGCTTTTGGCTGAATGTCCAGTCTCAAGCAGGTCTGTTCTGATCCAATTGTGGGCTCCGTGGAATCTGGAGCATCTCCCCAGCAAAGCTTTGAGAGCAGGGGCCATGCACGTCCTGGGGGCCCGGGCTCTGGGGGCCCCTTCCTAAGGTCCTTCTCCAGCACCTGGGGTGTGTGGGCATCTGCCTGAGGGTCAGGCCAGAGTGTGGGGACAACACACGGGCCGCCTCTCCCAGGAAGGAGCGTCCCACAGAGGAGACCCCTTTGGTGCTCCTGGCTTCCTCCCATCCTCCTACGGTCACTCTGAACAATCCCGTTGTGCTCAGTCAGCCCCGCCGCCCTGTCTCGGCCCCCAGGACAGGGACAAGGGAGTGTGACACCGTGTGCCCAGGACATGGCCCGTGCCAACAGAAGTGCCCGAGAGCAGCGAGTCCACGGAAACGTCCAGAAGGTCTGACACAGCGAGGCCCCTAGGAAGACAGTTGAATGCTGGAGGAGTGAGTCGCGCGGAGACGAAAACGATGGGCCGGCTTCCTGCTGAGCCCTCGTGGTGCTCAGTGATCTCTGGAGCTAGGAGCTGGCAGGAGACCCGCATCTGGGCAGTCCAGAGGCCCGGGCCATGCACAGCCTTCCGGCTCCTCCACCTGGTCTGCGTGTAGAGTTGGGCATTTCCTCACCAGGCGCATCTGCTGGGTGACACAGGTGGGCAGGTCCCCTGCTGGTTCACAGGACAGAGAGGAGCCCTTTGTGGGTGGTGGTGACCTGGCATCTAACCACCTAAGTGGCAGGAGGTGGCCTCCCGCTGCATCGGGGGGAGGCTGTGTGGGAGGCGGAGGGGGTCTGTGGGGAGCCCTCAGCCTGGCTGGGTCTGCTGGTCTTCACGGCCCAGCTGCCAGGGCAGGACTCCAATGTGTGTAGAGTGTGCGCTCTGAGCCCTGGCGGCCTGGGTCCAATCCTGTCCCTCCCAGTGTGGCCACTCTGAACTCAGTTTCCTTGTCTGTAAGCGTGAGGGCAACCCAGGCCCCTCAGAGGGCCTGTAGGACAGTGAGGATGCCGCTACGGCCCGTGGAACTGCTGCCAGAGCGGATGGGCAGAACGATGGCGCCGGAGACTCGCTTCCGAGCCCTCGGGTCCCTGAAAGCCCGGGGTCTGGCTGCTCTGGGTGTCGGGGTTCTCACAGCTTCTGGCTGGACAAGCAGCCAGGTGGGAACCAGTGGGCCATGTCATGTAGACAGGGCCTGGGGGCCGTGCCTCAGGCCTCATGTACCGAGTGGGAAGTGTTGTGAGGTTGATTGAACAGGAAAAATGGGTGTTAGGGTTAACTGTGTCCCCCAAAAAGACGTGCTGAAGTCCTAGCCCCAGTGCCGATGGACGGGGACCTTGTTTGGAAATAGGGTCTTCGCAGGTGATCCGGTTAAGACAAGCCACTAGTGTGGGCCCTCATCAGTGTGACCATGTCCTTCTAAGAAGAGGGAAGTTGAGGACACAGGCACATGGAGAGGCCACGTGAAGATGGAGGCAGAGACGGGAGGGATGTGGCCACAAGCCAAGGGACGTCTGGAGACCCAGACGCTGATAGAACCAGGAAGGACCCTTGCCTGGAGCCTCTGGAGGGAGCGCACCCTGCCCACAGCGTGATCTCCCACTTCTGGCCCCAGGACTGTGACAGAATGCATCTCTGTTGTTCAACCCACTTGACTTGCGACAATTTGTTATGGCCGCCCCAGGACACTAATACCATGGGTCAAACAGAAGACGAGATCCCACGGATTCCAGGACGCCTCCGAAGCCACTTCAGCCTGGCCCCACACGGCGGCAACCCCTCAGACTAGCCGGTCTTCGGCTCCCGGACAGACAGGCTCAAAAATGGACCCTTCAGTGTCCTCTTCAGGGGAAGGTTCTGAGTTTCTCTTCTTCTCCAGACTCTGTCGCTCCAGGCTCCTTGAGCAGCGATGAAGGGTCTGCCGGAAACAGCAGCAGATGGCACAGCTCCCTGAATCTTACAGCATCTGCTGCTCAAGACCACGCCGGCAGGCAAGCTGAGGCAGGAGGTGGCTGACTGGCTGCAGGGTGTGGGACCAGGTGCTGGAGCTGCCACATTATCAAAAGGACAATCGCTCCCAGTTAAGCTTCTTCTAATAAAGAACATTTGCTGAGAAAAAGGATGGAGGCTAGAAACAACTCTGGCATCCACGAGAATCAAAGGAAAACAGGTCAGTGCCCTCCCAGCTCTCAGGGCTCAACCACACAGAGGCAGAGAAGAGGGGTCTCCAGAACAGACGGCAAGGCTCCGAGCGTGGGGCCTGGAGCAGGCGCG
The DNA here is from genome assembly GCF_037783145.1 of Equus przewalskii. Lineage (NCBI taxonomy): Eukaryota > Metazoa > Chordata > Mammalia > Perissodactyla > Equidae > Equus > Equus przewalskii. The sequence continues at coordinate 94,239,917 of NC_091837.1, read as the reverse complement.
GGGCCTCGGTGAGAAGGTACGCAAGCACATGCGTGCATACACATATGTGTAAGTGCGTGCACACATGTGTGCATGTGCGTGTGTGTGCGAGGCCCCTGTTTTGTTCCCTTTGGAGAGAAATCCCCAGGGCCCACTCGCAGGAGGTCGTGGGAGGCGCCCCTAGGTCCTGCCACAGCCTCGTCGTGCAGACGCTGTTTTTACGGAAGTGCTTGGATTTTGAGGGAGGCCTTCCAAAATGAACAGGAAGTTCTCTAACTGCAGGTGGGCTTGTCCCACCCACAGCGGCCTGGGCAGGACAAGCAGGAAGCAGGAGGCCGAGGAAGGCAGGAGAGGGAGGCGCAGGCCCTCAGCCCTGCAGGGTGCACCTGGCCTCTTCAGCAGAGCCCCAGCCCAGGGTTCAGACCAGCGCTTTAGCTGCCCTCTGCCCTTTTAAAGGTTGGGATGGAACAAGTCTCTGGACTTATTCACACTAATGTGTGAATGACTGATGGCCTTTTTGTAGTCCACACATATTTGCGTTTTGAGAATGGCATCCTATTTAACCCAAATAGATCTCTAATTGGTTGCATTCCTGGGGGTTTAAGTGGAAACTGCAGGGAGCAGAGGCTGGGGGAGGGGCACAGTCAGCCAGGGGACCCCCAGAACTTGGGCACCCAGCTTGGATTGGCTGATTCCGCCCAGCTAAGGGGACAAGGTGGTGGGGGATCTAAGAGTCGGGAGTCTGTCCAGCTCTGGCTCTGTCACACATCCCATCAAGTGCCTGATGCCCACAGGCTGTGCTGGGGCCTGGCCTCCTAACAGGTTTGCAGTTTGGGGCTAAGACCAGGTGGTTAGCTTGCCCTAAATTTGGAGAGCTGAAGGGGACCTCCAGAGGGACCCAAGCTCCTCCTTAGAGGGCTGCCAAGGTGAGACTGCCCAGGCCTTTGACAGGACCAAGGCTGGGGCAGAGGCAGGGCTGGCCTTGTAGGGGTCCAGGTGGGTACCCCAAACGCTAGCTGGTCCTCTCCCACGGCTGTCTTAGGCCTTAAATACTGCAGCTCAGCTGGGTTATGAGCGACCCGCCCCCTGGGATGTGGGCATTAGCTCTTACCCGCCAGAAGCCCTTGCGATGGGGGTGGGGGCCAGCGGCAGAGGGTGAGGGACAGCCGGGCATCAGTGAAAAAGTGTGCAGGCGGCTCCCAAGACCCAGGTCAGCGTGTCATTGGGCACCCAGTGGTTTTGGAGTCTGTTCAGAGGCTGCGGGGAGGGGGTGGGCTCCCCCAGGACCCGCAGGAAGGACCTTCTGCATGGGCCAGGTGGCCGACAGCTGGACAGGGGCTGTGCGGCTGTCCTCTCTGCGTCAGGCCCACTGGGGCTCCTGGGCTCTTGCTGTGGGGTGACGCATCCCATGCATCTCACGTGTCCAGCACACGCGTGGCACAGGCCATCCTACTGGTTTGGTCAGGGTGAGACAAACACGTCCATGTGATAAATTCAGTCAGAAAGGACAAAGGGCCACCAGGCAATGACAGGACCAGCAGCCCTGGCCTCCTCCCCACCCGGAGCCTGCCCCAACCCCCTGTCCACAGGAAGCCCTGGGGCCCCTGGAGCACACATGGAGCTTCCGCACACTCCGAGTCTCCACCCTCAGGCTTGTGGGGTGCTCTCCCCACACGCTGTGAAGGAACCAGTGAGGGGTTTGTGGATTCACCAGGTGCGCCCCGTGGGGAGCGCGTGGGGCTGGTTGCTGGTTTGCGACCAGGAGGAAGACTGAGGGAGACACACCTTGTGGGACAGAAAGCAGTGGGACAGCGGGCGTGGTGTACTGCCCTTCCTGCTGAGGCCTCGAACGTGCCCAATAGAAGGAGCCGGGAGTGGGAACGGAGGCCCTGTCTCCTGTGATTCCGCTGCGTATTCATGCAGACAAGATGCCTCGGCCACCCACAGGCCCCAGGTGAGGGGCGAGGTCAAATGCAGGCCAGACAGCAGGCCTGGAGGTGAGTGGCCCTGGGGCCGGTGGATTGATTGTGCATCAGTTCAGCCACACATAAGCTGTCGGAAGGGACCAGCCCTTCCTGCCTGGGGGCGGCTTCATCCGAGGCCTCTTCTTTCTCCATTTCTGACGTTCTTCTCCGCTCCTGGCTGGTTTACAGCATTTCCTCCTCTGACAACTCACATGCCAGACACAAAGCCTCCCCAGCCGGCAGGTGCTGGACGTCCAGGCTTTCAAGCTCAGGGAGGTGTCAGCGTTGTGTCACCACCGCACGGCTCCACGCAAGTGCTGGGCCGGCAGCCACGGTGCCCGGCAGGCTGCACCGGCATGTGGGCTGCAGCTGTCTGCCACTTCATCAAGCGGCCGCTCCTCTCCGTTCTCTGCTGGTGCAGCCACACGTGTGCACACATGCACATGCGTCTGTGCCGTGTGCCTGTGTTGGTGACTCAGAAGGGTGTTAGGCATTCAGTCCTGAATCTGGGCAGAAAAATAATTTCTAGACTCTGTTCTACTTCAAAGCCTTTCTCTACTAAATTATATTCTTAAATAGGAAAACAAAAATGAGCCCATTACCCTAATAATCCTAATTGTGTCCACTGTCGAGAGTTCCCTTTGCCCACGTGTTCACATACATGTGGATTATACATGGTTCTAATAAAATCAGCAGGAGGTGGAAATTTTACAGTGATTTCTAGACTTACACCGCCCAACAGAAGTCTGATGGGAGCCACATGTGCACGTTTAACTTTTCTAGTGGCCACATTTAAAAAGTAAAAATATATAGGTACAGTTAGTTTCAAGATTAAATTCTATTCAACCTAATCTATCAAAAATATTATCATTTCAATATGTAATCAAGGTAAACAGTGGATGTTGCACATTCTGCTTTTCACCTCAATTCTTCAAAATCCCGTGCACATGTGACACTCGCAGCTCCCCTCCAGGCAGGCCCCCGTGTCCCGCCGTGACGTCTGGGGACGCTAGTGCGGCTAGCGGGCAACCAGTAACCATGGGGGAGGGGTGAGGAGGACAGGCGTGGGACTTTCTTCACGTCTAGTGGGTTTCAGATGGGAAACCCAGCTCATGGCATCGTAGACCGAGGACCGTTCTCGTCCAGAAACTTAGTGGGCAGTTCTGAAATGCATCCTGGGCTGAGGGGCCTCGCCGTCGGCCCTGTCACCTGTGAAGACCGCTGCTCTGTCACTCCGTGAGTGTGTTGTGACACGGCGAGGACGCCTGGGGCTTGGCCTCCTCACGGGAGCCCTTGGAGGCTGCGAGAGGGGTCACGAGTGTGAGAGGCTCGAGGCTGCTTGAAGACCCAGGGGCCACCCAGGAAGGAAGTCAGGAGGCCCCCAGTAGCAGGGGAGCCGGGACCTCAGTCCTCCAGCAGCAGGAACTCATCCCACCAACGCCCGGGGAGCCTCCAGAGCGGAGTGTGGGGCTGCCCACGCCTTGACTTCAGCTTGTGAGACCCTGAGCAGAGCGCCCAGCCACAGCCCATCTGGCTTCCCAACCACGGAAAATGAGAGGACAGATTTGTGTCGTCTCAAATCCTGTTTGTTACGCAGCTGGTACAGCTGTAGATCAGGGGCCAGAGGCTTTGAAGAAGCTGGTGTCTGTTGACCTTCAGTGCCAGGGACAAAGTACCTAACCCCTCTGTGCCTCCCTGTCCATAAAGGGAGATGATGTGACACGCTCAGCAGCTGCTAGGAGATTGACGAGACAGTTTGAGAAGCCGGCTCCTGTGTGCTGTGGTCCCAGCCGGAGGCGCTGCTCCGAGCATTGTCATTGTCAGGACACCAGCAGGCCTTTCTAGTATTTCTGGATCTTGCAGGATATGGGGCTGTCCCCGGGGCTGGCAGGGGAGCCCCAAGTCTGACAGGACTCTCTTCCGATGAGCAGCTGCCCCGCCAGCACAGTCCCCAAGCCTGACCAGAAGTCATCCTGCCTCCTCCTCCTGCTTCGTGTCCCAGCTGGCTGGTCCCCAGGTCAGCTCCTTCTGTGCCCGCGGCCAGGAGCCGACCCGACAACTCTTTCGACTGGCTCCACGTCATTCTCTCTGGTCTCCTGTACTGGACCCATTCTGGTCCAGCCTCCATACTGTCACAGAGCAGAGAGCATCCATCCTTTTCACTCAGCAAACGCATCTGGTGCACCTGCCGCGTGCCAGCATCTGGTCCCTGGTGCACATTGGTGACCAGGAGTGGCCGTAGCCCCAGTTTCCGGTCTGGTCCTCCTCCCGGGATGTGCCTGTGGCCTGAGGCTGAGTCTCGAAAGCAGAATTACTTGAACAATTTTACACAGAAAGAAATCAAAAACAGGGGAGTAGGTGCCAACAGAATCCCCGGACAGCCTCGAGGGTGGCCCTGTGCCGAGTTCCAGGGATGGCCCAGTGCCACCTGCCCGGCCGCACAGCCAGGACCCTCACCCAGAGCTGTGCGTGCACAGAGGAGACTGACTCCACTGCCAGGTGCCAGCAGCCACGCCAGACGCAGGAAGTCTGCTGCGCTCCTGCTCCCAAACCGACAGGAAGTCTTCCCCAGCCAGGTGCGTCTTAGGCAGACCTGACACAAGGTCGGCCCAGAGCCATGGGACCCAGGACACCGCATCTAGCTATGCGCGCACCCCAGCACACTGTGAGGAGGCCCTGCAGGGCCCCAAACAGCTTTCCAGCTGTGTACTGGCCCTTCCTCACACACCTGCTCCCCAGCCACAGACGGTCTCGTTACCTCTAGAAGAAGCCAGGCGTTAATCATTTGATGCTTTCACACGTCATGCTGGGGAATGCTTCTCCCACTGAACACTCCTCAACATCCTTCAAAACCCCGCCCCCCGTGACTGGGCCTCACCATCCTGGGAGTGAGCTCTCAGGCCAACATTCTGCACCCCCTCAGTGGCCAGGGCTGATCCACATTTGTGTCCTGCCACATGGGCGGGCACCTGAGCTGCTCCCTGGCATCTTCCTGCTCTGCTCCCAGCAGGCTCACTGACTCAGGGACTCTGGCCAGGGCTGAAAAGAGAATGTCCAAGAGAGGGAAGGGAAGGGAGAAAGCAGGAAGTACCACAGGGGCTGCTCGTGCAGGTGGTCACGACATGCCCCGGAGAGCAGCCCTTAGGCCAGGCTGCCCCTGGGAGGGTCAGGCCCTGTGGCCCCAGGAGCAGGAGCACCACCAATGCTCAAGGAGGCAGCTGGTGTGGACGGCACCCAGCACTGCCCCGCCCAGCGCCAGGCCGGGGAGGGGTCTCCCCTGGACACTTGTACACAGAGGCAGGATGCCCTCGGGGAGTGGTCCACGTGGGAGGGACGCTCCGGCTGCACCGTGGCTCGCAAACCACCTAGCCCTGTCGACACCCGAGAGGGTAGCTAGCTCTGGAGCTCACGGCCCAGTTTCTGCAGGGCCCTCGTCTCAGCTGAGAACTCTCTCTGGAGGCCCCGGAAATGCTAGCATTGCCACCAGGCCCCGGGTCTGTCCAGAGAGTGACTCTGAGTCCTGGAAACGGAGACCTCAGTTTTCCTGAGCTAGGACCCCCGGGTTACACTGTCTACCCATGTTCCACCCCAGCTCCATGCTCCAATTACACACAAATCCACAGTCAGCCAGTGTCCACTACGGGCCAAGCCCTGGGCTCTGAGCGTTCCTGTCCAACCCACCATGGTCATACGTGTGACGTGTACGTACACCCCATGAACACACATCCATGGAACCATGTACGCAAAGATACAAGGATGCACATGTGTGTACTGGGTATAAACATATACACAAAATGAACACGCATGTACACTCATGTATGTATATATCCAAGGATGTATGTGTATATATGCACTGAATATATGGATATACTTATCTCCAGGAACTTCGCAGGACAGACACAGATAGGAGGGGAGCGTGTGCTCAGACGTGTGGCCTGGTTTGCCCAGTGCTACGCCCTCCCCGGTGGTCCTGCAGGGACCTGGAGTTGCTTGGACTTGGGGATGTGGAAGAGGAAGGGGCAGGCAGAGGCTGGCCTGAAGGCCAGGGGGACGGAGGAGCACGCTCTTGCTCTCCCTGGAAAGCGCCCTTCCACTGATCTGCCCGGGGAAGCTCCTGGTTGTCACTTTACCTGGACATTGTAGGCCTGGCCCGGGCCCGGGTCACTCCCTTCTCCTGCTCTCTGTTTGGCTGCCTCTGGGCTCTCAGGAGAACCTGCCCTTGGCAGTCATTTTGGGTGGGTGGGATGCTGAGTCGGCCCTCTGTGGGAGTCCCACCCTGCCGGGCGTTGGGGCTGGGCTCCAGGCTCTGGCGTCCCTGGGTCTGCGGGGCCCCATCACACTGGCTTTGGGGGTGGGCTCCTCCACAACCCAGCCCCTCCCGGCCACATCTGCTTCCAGGACAGCTGGAAGCCGAGGCCTGACGAGGCACTCACCCACCGGGATGCAGTTCTGGGGACGTGGCTGCCAGGAGCGCCTGCCAGCTGGAGGTGTCGCTGGCGCCCTGTCCTCCCCAGCCGGCCTCCTGCTCACTAAAATACCTGGGGCTCTTAGTAATCTCCTTTCTTCCCTCCTGTCAGCGGGCCAGGGCCCAGGGCCGTGGCTTTGTTTGGGCGGCTGTCTCGCTGAGCTGTGTGAGTGCAGCTGTGGAATTAGGCAGAATTGCAGGTTTGGGTTTTTCACCCTGTTTCCATTTCAGTTTATATGACTGGACGGCTTGCAGCTGCTTCAAAGGGATATCCCCATTACTCTGTTCGCCATATTGTGGTGGGGCCAGGGGGCTGGCCAGCACAGCTGGAGCAAATTAAAACCCACCTACTCGCACTTGGCATCCGTGAGCCATGCGTACCCACCAAACACGCAGACCTACACAGCTCGGCAAAAACAGACTTTTTGTGGCAAGGCGGGAAGGAAACCACAGCTGAATGTAAAAGGCCTCGCATTTCAGGCCGGGATCCGTGCAAATCTAGCACACAGACAATGGGCCCTGTGTTCTGCTCAGCATCCCTCGCTCAGAGGCCCCGCAGCCCACACGCAGACGACGCACGCCCCATGTTCCTCTCACCTGCTCGCAGGCAGGCTCTGCTCCAGATTTTCATATTCTACGCTTTTTCACTCCAGTTCATTTGAAACCTTTACCTAAAGGTCCCAGGCGAGGAAGCTTTCCTCGCTGGAGCCTCCCCAGAGGTCCCTGGCAGACCTGCGTCCCTGGAAGGCGTTTGGGAAGAACGGGGCCTGCTGGAGGGCCGCATCTCAGAGCTGAGAAGACTCTTGGCACATTTGCATGAGCAGAAAGGCACAGAAATGAAGTGAAACTGGAAAAGCTAAAGGAAACCGTTTCGTTCAAATGTGACGAAGGCCTTGAGGCGCGTTGCAATCTACTCGGATTTGTTCTCCTGGAACTGAAAGGAGTATCCTTTTTTTTTTTTTGGCTTTTTGCGTTTACCATTATCTCTTGGTCATCGCCGAGGTGCCTGGAATGCATAAAAAAGTGTTTTTCCAAACTGAAAATCTGAAGTAGAAGCACCAATATAAACAGATCCCAGATTTATGACCGTGTTTTCCATCTCCCTTCCTCTCATATTTTTCTTTCTTCCAGTTAACTTGGGACTACCGGAAAAGCAGCGACTTCCCAGCATGGCAGGGTGAGAGCGCCCTGTGTGCTGGGCCGAGATCTGGGGGCTGCCCATTTGTCCCTCTGTCCTCTGCCTGGCGGAGCCCAGCCTTGGCTGAGCCCCCCTGCTACCTTGCCTTGGGCTGGCGGGGGGCTGGAGGGGATTCAGGCCCCTAGAATCCCACCCTCACCGTGTGAACAGCTGTTTTGGCAACTGAGCAAAGATCAACTTGGGAGTGAACTCAAAAATCGCAGCCGGCAGTGGAAGGTGGTTCAGAACCAGGCCCTTTCTCTCTTTCTCCACCCTACAGGCAGCTTCCCAGCTCCTCCCGCCAGCCTGCCTGGCCCAGGCCTGCTCTGAGTCTGGCCCTTTGGATTCTTCCAGAAGGCCTTCCCTTTGCCACCTCTGGGCCCCTTTACAGTTGCCGTTTTCCAGGATGTTCTTCAGGAGTGGGGCCTGCCGTCTCCCAGGGTCAGCTCTGTGCCCAGTGCCTACAGATGGCACACGTGCCCTCCCTGTGGGCGCAGGCCTGTGCAGAGACGTGTCTGCACGGTGGCGGCTGCCCAAGCTCTGTGCAGGCCCGGCCTGGCTGCCAGCACCTGGATGGGGGCCCCGGAGCTGCAGCCCCTCTAAGTCAGCCTCCCCTCTCTCACACCCAGGCCTCTGGGCCCACAGCTGCCCCGGGAGCTCCTTGCTCTCTGCTCCATCCGTGGGCTGTCTGCTTTCAGGCCGAAGGCAGAAACAGGGTAAGCAATTCCCCGAAGTGGCCCTTTGCTTCATTTAAAAATACTTCTTTAACTCAACAGACACCAGGACTTCGTTTTATAATATTTTTGCACAGGCAGACTGTAGGGTAGAGCCCTCCCTAGTGAAAAATCAGAACAGAACTATGCTGCCAAAGGTGCTGTTCCTCCAAGTTAAACACAAGATCACATTCGCTTTAATATTATTTTAAGTGAAAGCAATTAGGTCTGTGATTCAGTTTAATCATCTGCCAGATTCCATTTTTGAAATCGGAACCACTCAGGGGTTAAAACGCCCAGCCTCCTCTCCATGCCATGAATGTTGCAGGAACTCGGCCCAGGGTTGGGAAGCTCAGTTGCCCCGGGCAGGTCTGGAGCACAGAGACCCCACCGCACAGGCTCCTCCTGGCAGCAGGTAGAAAGAGCAGATCGTGTAGCGGGCCAGCCACAAGCTGGTCCTGGAGCCTCGGGCGGCGCTGGCGGCCCCAACAAGGGCGCCCCCACTGTCCTGGCACCAGCAAGCGGGCTCCAGGGCGCTGGGCCTCAAGACCAGCAGGAAGTGGCTCCAGGGCAGCGGCTGCATGTGGCGTCCATGCCTGGGGTGGGGAGGCCTCCCGCCCGCGGACCGCTCCCCCCCCCCCTCCGGGGGAGGCCTGGGGCCTGGAGGCGGTGCTCACACGGCCCCTGGTTTGTCACGCCTCTTCCTCGGGCACACGCCAAAGCTCCTTTGCTATAGCAACACTTTTCTATCACTTTATTGTTTTCTTTAGTTTTATTTTTAGTAAAGTAATACTTTTTAAAAATCTAGATATATTTTTATTCTGATAACAACCACCACCACAACAAAACAGCGTTCTTGGTCATTCCCCTCCGTACCCATTTCTCACTCGTTGAAGGCTCCCACTTCAATTCTTTCAACTTCCTTTTGGTTTTTACTTCCATTTTTTTTTTAAGTGTTTCACTGCTATTTTCAGATTTTTAAGTTTTTGGTACTATCTGCTGACTTCCTGCCAAAGAAGGTGAAGATTTGGGGTTTCTGCAACCGTCCCCTCTGGTGCCTACACAGTCCCTTCCCTCAGCTTTTCATGCAGTCGGCCCCTCACGGCTGAGCTCACCCACCACAGGCGGTTGTTTGTTGTGTCGCGTAGATGCCACGGGGAGCCCCAGGCACGGCCAGGCGGCCCCAGCATCTGCTACGCTCCTCTTCTACACGGGAGAAGAGAAAGTCTCTGACTGTTTTTTTTACTTGCTTTTAAAGTGCACAAGTGACACATAAACACATTTGGAGTCTGGAACAAATCTCGGACATCACGTCATTTCGTCCGTAAATACTTCAGTTTGTGCCTCTTGCAGATCAGGTCTCTTAACATCAGCGTGATGTCGTCATCGTACCAGCTCAGGTAACAAGCATCCCTCGCTATCTTCTCATCCCCATTTCCTCCAGTTTTCTCAGGACGTCTCCAGGAGCAATCGAAGCGTTGCTGGGCGTGTGGGTGAATCCCAAGGTTCCTCGTCAGCGGGTCCACTGTCGGACTAGGCTCTGGCCAACGGGACCCGGCATGGGAATGGGCGAGATGTGTGCAACTTCCGGCTAGGACGTGTGAGGGGAAATGTGGGCCTGACGGCAGGAGCTGAAGCAGCTGTCTCAGCCCAGAAGGTGAGTGCTGTATGCTCAGGAGGCCAGGCAACGAGAGGGAAGGGCCTGGGTCCCTGGTCCTGTGGAGCTGCCTTTGGTTTCTACTCAAGCTGCTTCATGGGAGAGAAACGGGCTTTGATTGTTTAAGCACTATTGTTTCGGTCTTTGTTATAGCACCCAAACCTGCCTCCTAACTAACACATCGGGAGTATCTACCTTTCTTATACAAGTCATGTTTTGTGTAGCTTATATAGACATCGTGAACTCACCGCCCCTTCTCTGTGGAAACTGACAGTCCCTCAGTACAGTGAGACACCAGACATTCTGCTGCCTTCAGGTTTTTCTTTGGGACACTCATCTGAAGCCCTCTGCTCTCACACGCAAATCTGGTCATTGCCAAACTGTCACCTGGGTCATCCTTTACTGAGTTCCCAGAGCCCGCAGCCTTCCCTGTGAGATGCTCTGAGTCTCGGCTCCCAGGACATCCTTTACCATGGTTCCTGGAGCCTGCAGCCTCTCTCCTGTGAGATGCCCAGTGTCCTGGCTCCCAAGCTTCCTCTTCCACGGTTTGTACTCACATCCGCTAGGAGCCTCCACACAGTCTGAAAATATCTGTTCTTTCATGCTTGATTGGTATGTGGTTGGATTAGAATTTTAGGTAGGAAATGATTTTCCTAAAAACACTAAGCTGTGCTCACTGTCTTCTGGGTGCACGCTGCTGGGTGACTCCAACGTTGCTCCTACTTCCGACCCTTTGTAAGTTACCTTTTCTATCCGGGGCTCTTGGGGTCCTCTCTTCGTCTCAGAGCCTCCTCTCTGAGGGCGATGGAGGTGCGTCTCCAGGCAGGCCTCCTCACTCATGTACCACGAACTTCCTTCTTTCAGTCTGGGAGCCAACGCTTCAGTCTGTGGGAGTGTACTGCGTTGTTTCTTGGACTGCCTCTTGCCCTCTGTTTTCTGTTTTCCATTTCCAGAGCTTCTTTTAGTCAGAGGTTGGGCCTCTTGGACTAATCTTTCAATTTAAATCATCTCTTCCTTCTCCCTCTCTGTGTGATTTTGTTCTACGTTTCAGGATATTTCAATTTTACCCCAACTCTTCCCTTTGTCTTGAGTTTTTATTTGTACGATGGTGTTTCCAGGTTCCAAGAGCTCTTTCTTGAGCTCCGAGTGATACCTTTTTCCAACCTCCCTTGTTCCGTGATTGCAATGTCTTTTTCTACCTTTCTGAATACACAGGGTTTTTTTTCCTGCTTCCTAAGTTTTCAGTGTTTTTCCCTTTTTCCTTTTTTCCCTGCATTTTCCTCTCTCTTATGTTCCAGGCAGGAGGTGCTGGGAAGTGTTTAACAATTGGCTCTCGGGAGGAAAAAGCTGTGATTTGTAGTGTTGTCCCATTTCCATGGTGTAAATTCTCTCATCATGAACAATTTCAACTTACCAACAACTGGCTTCCCAAATTCCTAAAAATTTAACAAATGTTTGCTTTCAGAAGCCAACAAAAGCCACCTTCAGCTCACAGCTGGTTATAGGTTTTCTGCAGGTGTCTGACGCTCCTTGATTGTCCGTTCATATCTAAAAGTGAGGCACTAAAATGCTGACAGAAACACTGGGTGCATGAAGAGATCTTTCTTCTCAAACACTTTTGTTGCAATAATTCATACACCATACAATCTAGCCACGTAAAGTATACAATTCAATGGCTTTTAGCCTATTCACAGAGTCATGCGGCCATCGCCACAATCAATTTCAGAACATTTTCATCACCCCAAAAGAAACCCCGCAACCCTTAGACATCACCCCCCAATCCCCTCACACTCCCCACTCTCCTTCCAGCCCTAGGCAAGCACTGAGATCTACTTTATGTCTCTGTGGATTTGCCTGTTCTGGATATTTCATATAAACAGGATTGTACAATATGTGGGGTTTTGTGACTAGCTTCCTTCACTCAGTGTCGTGTTTTCAAGGTTCATCCACTTTGTAGCAGGAATCATTCATTTGTGGAATGTACTTCATGCTTTTTATGGCTGAATAGTATTCCATTATATGGATTTACGACTTTTTGTTTATCCATTCACCAGTTAATGGATATTTGGATTGTTTCGACTTTTTGGCTATTGTGAATAGTTCTATGAACATTAGTGTGCCAGTATTTTTTTTTAAGAAAAACATTAGCCCTGAGCTAATATCCACTGCCAATCCCTCTCTCTTTTTGCTGAAAAGACGGGCCTTAAGCTATCATCCATGCCTATCTTCCTTTACTTTATATGTGGGACACCTGCCCTAGCATGGCTTGGCAAGCGGTGCATAGGTCCACACACAGGATCTGAACTGGCGAACTCTGGGGGGCCACCGAAGTAGAACGTGTGAACTTAACTGCTGCACCACCGGACCAGCCCAGCATACAACTATTTGTGAGGACACAGGTGCTCGTTTCTCTTGATATGTTGTAGGGGTAGAGTTGCTGGGTCCTATGATACTCTACGTTTAATTGTTTGAGGAACTGCCAGACTGCTTTGGCACCACTCTCCATTCCCACCAGCTGTGTGTGAGGGTTCCATGTTCCGCACACCTTGACAACACTCGTTATTATCTGACTTCTTGATTCTAGCCATCCTAGTAGGTGCTAAGTGGTATCTCGTGATTTTGATTTGCATTTCCATGATGACTAATGATGTTGAACATCCATTCATGTACTTGTTGGCCATTCAAATGTCTTCTTTGGAGAAATGTCTATTCAGATCCTTTGTCATTTGTAGTTCGATTATTGTCCTATTAAGTTGTAATAGTTCTTTATATAATCTGGATACAATTTCTTAACAGATACATGATTTGCAAAAAAATTCTCCCATTCTCTGGTTGTCTTTTCACTTTCTTGACAATGTCCTTTGGATCACAAAAGTTTTTACTTTTGATGATATCTAATCCATCTTCTATTTTTTTCTTTTGTTGCTTGTGTTTTGGGCAACATATCTAAGAAACAATTGCCTAATCCGAGGCCATGAAGATTTATACCTATGCTTTATTTTATATGTTTTATGGTTTAGCTCTTACATTGAGGTCTTTGATCCATTTTGAATCAATTTCTAAATATGGCATGAGGCAGAGATCCAGCTTCATTCTTTTGCGTGTGGATATCCAGATAGGCAGGGCTTTTAGCTCATGGGGTTCACTATAAGGTGATTAGGCAGCCCCAACTCTTTCATTGGAGGACCCCTGATGTCAGGTCTTATCTCTAGGATGCTCAGTTTCCCCAGAGGGAAGTCCTCCAATCTCCTGCCAAGGGAGTAAGCCGAGCTGCCAGCATTCGGGGAGGCGAGTGGAGGAAGGGGTATGGGGGTCATTTAATCTCACGTGTTTCACTACGTTCCTTCAGTCATGTGGGATATCCCTGCTGCAGCCCATCCAGAGGGCAACCTCCCAGCTTTTGCCAAGATAGAGAAACTATTCTCCTGCTGGTGAGCATGTTGAGGAGGTAGAATCTGAGGGTCTGACTGTTCTTTCAAAGCTGGTGACTCAACCACCCTGTTTTCAACTCTCCCGCACATTGCAGCCTGCTGGGCCTCTGGTACTTCTGAGGGCTTTTCCTTGTCTTTGGGACACTGAACCGCTTGCTTGTCACTGCTTTCTCCAGCTTTCCACTTCACACACTTAAGTTCAGCTTTCTCTCATGTGCTAAGTCAGTTCCCACTTACCCACCTGCTTCCAAAACTTTGGGGCCATTCCTTGTCAACTGTTGCTTCCTCCCCTGTTTTCTTTATCCTTGGGGGTTTTGCCCTTTCTCTACTTCACTGTCATTTTAGGGGAGTTTCAGGAGGAAGTAAAGAAGAATATGCATGTCCCACAATAAACCCCCAAAGGATTAACCCTTTGGAGTTAGTCCTGTCACTGGTTTGGTGGCAGAGACTCCAGCTAAGAAGAGTCTGAAATGGAATGTCTTCTGCACATATGTCCACTTCTCCTGGACTTTCTTCTTGAAATCCAAAGCATTTTTCAGAGATGACCATCTCTGACCCTCTCAGCTTGGGAAGTTGTCCCCCACTTTGTAGGGCCACTTCCCTTTTTTCTCCTGTGAGAGGCGACTTACTCCTTCACTTTAGATAAATTGAGATTTACTCTGGCTCTTGAATCCCTGACACCCCTATACAATACGGGATGGCAGAAAACACGAACCTCAACTATAATATGAAGGCTAGGAGGACTAACGGAGAGCCTGGGTGAGTGCAGATCACATGGCCGTCCCCAACCAGAGGAGATGAGAGTGACAGAACCACCCTTCCAGACCCAGAGGTGACACTCTCCAAAGGCCCATGGCAAGCAAGACACCTCTGGGATCTCAGAAGAATTCTTCGTGTCAGTCAGTCCTGTGTGGTCAGCACAGAGTGCCCTCTCCTTTCTCAAATCTGTTTATGGTTTTCATTGAGGAAAGGAAAAGCTGAGGGCAGAGCATCTGGATTCAGACAGAGCTAGAAGGGAAGACGAAAAGCGATGAAAGAGAAGAAGAGAGTAGAAAAGCTGCGCACCAAGGTCAGATCACCAGGGAGTGAATGGGCTGATTCACGAAGGAGCATCCAGGGGATGCTCTGGTTGAGTCATTTTGGGGGTTGCTCAAAATTGCATGTTCATTTTCGTTTAAACCATTCCTAATTATAATTTTGGGAGAAATCAGAGCAGTCAAGGACTGGGCCAATGGCTGAATGGTGTTTCTGTAATAAAGATCCCTTCTCTCAAGTATCAAGCTACACGGCCAGATGACTAATTGTGGGATGACTAATTCCTGTCTCGCTTCCAGGACTCCTTCCCGGTGGCCAAGAACACATACCAGCAGGATGTTGTTATCGTGCTCCTTGGCCCCACTCGCCCAGGAAGATGGGTGCTCTCGGGTCCTCGTGTAATCTCCACGCGCCCTTCTTCCTGGACGAGGGGACCACTGGTCTTTGAGGTTCACCCTCTGTGAAGCCAGGTTATTTAGTTTGATGTCTGCTGAGGTCTCTAGGAAGTGGGCTTCCCTGGGGAGAGAAGTGTCCCCCCATTCTCAGCCCACCCCGCTGTGCGGGAAGGAGACGAATATCCAGGCTGACGGAAAATGGGAACCTGTCCTTCTGCTTTCATTAGTCTTAATCACGTGACCACGACAGCTTTAATTACTATCCTCCACAATAAGCAATAAAAACGTAAAATGTTTAAATGAACTGTGGCTCCCGAAAGCCATTGTGAAAGATTGATGACGAGCACTGCTTCTAACTTAAAGATCTCTGAGAAACATATCTGAGGAGGTTTGTGGTTAAGACCTGGGAGCAGCGCTCGCCACCAGCGCCACAGCCGCAGAGCGCTGCCGAGCACATTGACCAGTCTGTCTTGGCGGGTCTGACTCCGCTCTGGAGGCCAATTACTTGGTCTTGATAACTTGTCTCAGCCCCTCCCCCAGGCCAGGGCTAGATAGTTCCTGGGGGCCATGAAGATTAAAAAGATTAAAAAACTGATTTGATGCGCCTGGAAGTCATGTTATCAAGGTGCCATTAGGACAACACTTGTGGCTCAAAACCGCCTCTCTCACACTGGTTTACTGCTTTTCACCTGTGGCTTCAAGCAGCGGCGTTCTAGACATTATTCCTCAACTGTGTGTGTTTATATGGAACACAGCAATATTGTTCACTCTCAACATGCTTTTCAACAATTATCCCGCTTCCCAAAGGTCAGATCAGAGGCTGCAGGGCGACTGTCTTTCTAGAACCCTGGAGTAGAAATACATTAAGCTTTCTCATCCAACTTCCTGGCCATTTGGTCAAAACATACCTGAAGATCTGAAGACTCCACATAAAGTTTATGGCAAATCCCACAGGAAGACCACGGCAAGGCTGGTGCAACTGCGTGGACCAGGCGCATGCCCCCAGCGCTCTGGAAGCTGAACCGGACGTGAGTAACCCACTTAGGAGCCTGTGCCCCCTGCAGGGTTTCTGAGTTTCTGCTCACCTGTTTCGTAAATTGTTGAAGCATTCATTTGTTATTTTTCTGAGATGGATGCAATTTGATTTTCAGATTTAGGACACTTCTCAGCTCCAAGCTGGAAAACAACTATTAGCATAAGAAGCAACTCTAAATTCCGAATCTTACCTATAACTCTCAGCTTTACCGATGATTTCTGTGTTTACTGGGATCCTCCGGTTACCCTAACCTGCCAGCATGTGGAAGCACAGTTGTGGCTAGTGCCAAGTTTCTTGAGCAATGTTTATACGCCGTGGGCGACAGGACTAAAGCCTGCAGAGAAATGAAAGCTCTCAGATGGGCTGTTTCCCGAGACCTGTTTTGGCTGCGTGAGTGAAGCGTGAGGCCACATGATGGGGAAGCGTGGCGAAATGGACGGGTGGCGCCAGTCCGTGGCAAACAAGTCTGACCACCTGGAGAGAATGAATAATCAGACAATCGAAGTAGTCAGTGCTTACTGAGCACGAGCACGAGCTAGCCAGGACTCCAAGCCCTTGGTTAGTATTAACTGATTTGATCCTCATGTCAGCATCGGAGATGCAGGCAGCTGTTGTCATCCCACCTTCACAGACAAGCAAACTGGGACATGGAGAGGTCGGGCAGGAACATAACAGTGGCAGACCTCAGTTCCAATCCAGTGTCGCCTGATTCCAGGGCCTGTGATTCCTTAAAGTTGGTGCAAGTGACGTACAGTCAGTGCACAGACAGCGAGAGTGTAGCTGGGAGGATGTCTGCACGAGTATTCACCATGATACCTCCTCTAAGATGGAGATGGAGAATGTCTTTGACCCCCAGAAGTGGGCCTGGCCCCCTCCCCAGAGGCAGTCAGTGTCCTGAGCTCTGTCATGGGTGGTTCTGCCTGCCTTACGCTTGTGTACGTGGAGTCACGCGTCTGTGCCCAGCTCGCCTCTCTGAGCCGTCCCGCTGCATGTGGACAGGTTGTGTTGAGTGTGGTGTGGCACTCCCCTGCATGGACACACCAAGTTCATTCACTCTCCGTTCTGCTGTCAATGGACATTGGGTCGGGTCCAGTGTTCGGCTCTCATAAATAAAACTACAAACACTCTCTCCACGTCTCCAGTGGGCACAGGCGCTCACTCTGTGGAGAATCTGTCCAGCAGCGGAATCAACGGGTGGCAGAGCACAGGTGTGCTGAGCGTTAGTGGCCCGGCCAGAGAGTTCTCCAAGGCAGGCGCCAGTACACACTCTGTCAGGAAGGCGGGAATTCCACGTGCTCCACGTCGCGCCCACTCTGGGTTTGTCAGTCCTTTCCGCTTCTGTCCTTCTGGAGTGGGGGGCAGTGGTTACTTTCCTGGTGAGTAAGGATGACGAGCACCCTTCCAGACGCTGATGGATGTCTGGACTTCCCGATTCGTGGAGCCTACTTAAGTCTTCTGCCCATTTTAGGAAAGGGAATTGTTGGCATTGTTCATATTGATTGTAAGAGCTCTTTGCATCTCTGGTGTTTGTTGGCTACATGACTGCAGACCTCCTCTCTGGTCTGTGGCGTGCGTCCTCACTTTCTGAAGGGTGTCTTTCGAGGAACGAAAGTTCTTAATTTTAATGAAACCAGACTGAATCAATCTTTTTCTTATTGTTAGTGTTTTCCGTGTCCCAGTTAAGAAACCTTCCCTACCCCAGGCTCATGAAGAGGTTCTCCTGTCCTTTCTTCCCGGAGCTTCTTCCACAAGCAGGTCCAGAACCATCAGAAGTTGCTTTCTGTCCTCTGAGCTCGTCCCTTTGGAAAGAGGGGAGATAAAGGCAGAATGGAGGAGTGGAAGAGGGAAGGGATGAGGCCTTGCCGCCTCTTCTCTTCTTCCACCCCTCCTGCCTGCCTCACTCAGAGCCTCGAGGCCGGAGTTCAGGGCACCCTCACCCTTGGCTCTGGTCGGAGGGCTGATGGAGCTCTCTGAGGGGAACTCTGTGCCCTTCCCCGGCCAGATTTTCAGCTCTGGAGGTGGCACAGGCACTTAGGTTTGTGGGGCAACCTCATTGTTGCCACTGAACAGCCCATGAGGCCACGGGTAGACCTGCGACGTCCTGCGGAGACAAGCCCCAGCACAGAGGCATGGGCACATGCCAAGGGCCCTGTCCCCTTCTCCCACAGCCTCACACCCAGCTCAGTGACAGCCACACAGCGCGGCTCACACGGCAGGAGAGGCACAGCCCACCTGGCAGGGAGGAAGCGGCCCGAGTGCACATGTGCGGAGACCCTGCGGGCTGTGTGTAGGAGGAGGCGTGTTCAGCCAGGCTTCAGCTGAAATAGGAAAGCCGACTGTCCAGGAGGACGCTCAGGCCCACAGCTGGGGACCCCAAGAACAGCCAGCCCCTGTCGAGCAGCAAGGCTGCTGCGTGGAGCCCCAGCTGCCTCGAGGGGCCGCACCGCGCAGCTGTGTTGGTAGCCTGAGCAGCAGGCGGCAGGCACTGACCCTGGCTCCTCACTCTGCTATTCCTGCCCCAAGTCACCGTCTCGAAGGGCAGGCGCGCCCTGTGACAGAGGCCTCCTGCAGCAGGCCACCCTGCACGGAGAGATGGTGCCTGCGGGGGCCTTCAGAGGAAGGCTTTTCCTGGAACCAGGTACCCGCTATCCCGGTGAACGCGGGCAGACCCCACAGCACTCGCATTTTGTTTTGTTTTCAACCTAATGTTGATTTTCTTTCTGGTTCTTACAGTAATATGATCCGTTGGAGACATTTGGAAAATATGAAGAATATTTCCAGAACCATCCATAACTCTAGGCCTGAGATTCTGCTGTGTTTCCTGTCTGTTGTACCACTGTCTCACGTCTTGGTTTCTGGCCATGTCGAGGGAGAGTTCCAGGCATGCAGTGCCTTTGCAAGACGAAAATGCAGATTCCAAGGCACCCCCAGACGAGCTGGAGGACCGGGTGCCCTGGAGCCACCCTGGGGTGAGTGGGTGCCGGGTGAAAGCTCAGTGCCGGGTCTGTGGGGGTGGCAGACAGCACAGAGCCTCCAGGAGGGTAATTAGGCACATGGATTTCAAGCCACGAGGAAGAAGGCAGATCGAGGCAGGACAGAAGGAGCCCCGTGGGAGTGCTGCCTGGGACGAGGTTCCAGGCTGCGGACGACTCCGGGCCGCTCACAAACTGCAGGTCGCAGCCCATTAGCTGGTTGTGAAATCAATTTAATGAGTCCTAACTAGCGTGAAAAAATGGAACAGAACTCTCCGTTTCTATGATCATCCTAGAAATGATGATTTCCATCAGGAATCGCTCATCACCGGGAGGCTGTCTCACGGGCTTTTGCTTCCCTTCCACGTGTGTGCGCTGGTTGTGACGTTAAGTGCATTTCTCGTGGCCGGTCTTGATTAACAAAGTTGGAGAGCGCTGGCCGACGAGAGCGAGCATTCAGAGGCTGCTTGTGGCAGCAGTTCAGCCTCGGAAGACGAGGAAGACGAGGAAGACAGGCAGACAGGAGCGTGGGTGTGGACGGAGACGGGCGTTTTGTGGAATGGAGGCGGGTGGAGGGTGGGCACGTGCGGAGGCCGGCCACAGCACTGCAGCACCACCTGTGTGAGACCCGATGAGCCCCTCCTCCCTGCCTTCCCTCCCGCAGGCCACCCGCTTCCGTCGTGGCGTGGGCCCCATCCCCAGCTCCATCTGGTCCTCGCCACGGAGGCCTCTGGCAGTGAGCACAGGGGCAGCCTCCCACAGAGCCCTGAAGGACCAGGTGAGCCTCACGCACTTGCTGACTCAGGGCAGAACAGCCACAGGGCCTCGCCCGTGAGTGTGGCTTGGACACACTGGGGCATGGAGCTTGTCCCTGAGTTCCACACTTGTACTAGGAGGGCTTCCCGTGCGGTGGGGCGTGAATTACGAAGAAAATCACACCTCCCTCCTCCTGAACGAAACGATTCCCATGCCTCACTCGGGTCACAGAAACTGAGGTCACCTGCCCTTGGCCCAGCGTGTAGGAGGTCAGGACACAGCCCCCACCCATGCCTGCCCTAGGTGCCCTCTGAGACCCTAACCTCCCGAGACTGCCAGAAGCCCTCCAGATAAGTGCATTCCGGTTTGAACTGCGGCGTGACAGGGTCTCTGTGAATGCAAGGTGCGGTGCGCCAGTGCTGGAAGCGTGCAGGGGCCGGGCGTCCCACCCACCCGTGATCACTCACTACCTTCCCCAGACGCACCAGGACAGCAGGTGTGCCCAGGCTCGGGGCCAGGTGGACGAGAGTCTGAGATGTGGGGCCGTGGACCCCATTCGACTCCACCAGCCTCCTTTTCCTCCTCTGTAAATTAGGGTGACAAAAGGCCTCTCAGCAGAGTTGTTGTGAAGCAGCGAAGCCCCATGGTAAAGGGCTCACGAGGCTTCAGACCACACAGGTGAGCCCCCTACAGGTGAGCCTCACACGAGTGAGACCCACACAGGTGAGCCCCACACGGATGAGCCTCACACGGATGAGCCCCACACGGGTGAGCCCCACACGACTGAGCCCCACACGACTGAGCCCCACACGGGTGAGCCCCACACGACTGAGCCCCACACGACTGAGCCCCACACGGGTGAGCCCCACACAGGTGAGCCCTCCACAGGTGAATCCCACATGAGTGAGCTCTACATAGGTGAGCCCCACACAGGTGAGCTCCACACAGGTGAGCTGCACACGAGTGAGACCTCCACAGGTGAGCCCTTCACAGGTGAGCCCCACATGGGTGAGCCCTACACAGATGAGCCCCACCCGAGTGACCCACATGGATGAGCCCCACATGTCTGAGCCCCACACAGGTAAGCCCCACACGAGTGAGCCCCACATGAGTGAGCCCCACACAAGTGAGACCCACATGGATGAACCCCACATGAGTGAGCTCCCCACACGGGTGGGCCCCACACGGGTGAGCCCTCCACAGGTGAATACCACATGAGTGAGCTCTACATAGGTGAGCCCCACACAGGTGAGCCCCACACGGGTGAGCTGCACATGAGTGAGACCTCCACAGGTGAGCCCTTCACAGGTGAGCCCCACATGGGTGAGCCCCACACGTCAGCCCTCCACAGGTGAGCCCCACACAGGTGAGCCCCACACGAGTGAGCCCCACATGAGTGAGCCCCACACAAGCGAGCCCCACACGGATGAACCCCACACAAGTGAGCTCCCCACATAGGGGAACCTCACACAGGTGAGCCCCCACAGGAGAGCAACCAGAGTCACCCAGGATGCTCCCCATCACGGCCCATTTCATTCTGTGGTGGCTCCAGGAAAGACTTTGTCATTTGAGCATAGGTCTGCCCCTTCCAGCTCCTTCCAGGTTAACAGGCGTGAGGGGCCCAGTCGGAGAGGCGGGGGGCTTTGAACTTCTGAAGGGTGGGGTGTGGTCTGTCGCTGGACGATCGTGGGGGCCTGTGCTCCTTCCCCGTTAGGATCTGCTTGAGTCAGCGCCTGTCACCGGGCACCTTCACAGCACAGGCAATGCAAGGATTCTCCCTTCTTGACGTTGTGGACACTCCGCTCCTTTCAGCTTTCAGGCTGCTGAGCCTCTGGAAGCACAAACACAACCCAAATCCCCTTTGTATCGCAACAAAAAGGCCTCCACCTGCTCACTTGTGAGAGTTGCGCTTTTGTATAACGCACACAACACGGATGGGAGGGATTTTCTTCAAGGAGGAAGATGCGGCCGGTAAATGGGAACCAAGTAAACGCGTTCCCAGAAAACCTCTTCTGGGTAAGTGCAGTGGGCAAGGGACAGGAGCACGAATAATTGTGTCTTCTGAATTTCCTCAGAGGCTGGAAGGAGTTAAACCAGACACGTGATAGGAGGAATTAGGGAATATATGTATTTATATGTGCAAAAATTTTTGTAAGGAAAGTTGGCTGCAACTAAACATTTTCCACAGTGTGCTATACATGTTTTCAATGAAAGATGACATGTATTTGCATAAAAATTCTCTGACACATTAAATTCCTACAAGCTGAAGTAAAACCCGGGTGCTTCTTGGCGACTGTGTTTTTTTCTATGTAAAGTAAAATGCCTCTAAAGAGCAGAAACAACAGTGTCTCTGGAGAGCGCTGCCGGTCGCATGTTCCCATCTGGTGGAAACTCGCGTGTCGGTGCAGCAACCAGGAGCCGCCAGGGCCACGAGGTGATGGCTCACAGAAGATAGTGTAGCCGGCCAGGGCTGGTGGGAGGGACACAGAGGGGCCTCTCCTCTCGACCCAGCGCAGTGTGTGTAAGGTGCCCGTGGCTGTGAAAGGCCACCTGACAGCCCAGGAATCTGCGAAGTCTCGGCATCGTAAGACAGACCAGCTCCTCCATTCTAGCCTTGCAGATGATTTCAACTCTGGGAACGAGACACAGAATGCGAGACTGAGGGACTTCTGCTCTGGGCCTAATTGTTTTCTGACTTTATGTTACAGACAATTTAGGACAGAAGCAGAGAGTGAATGACATGTAGACCTCATGGACTGCTGTCCAACTTCCACAGTGACCAGCTCGGGCCAGTCCTGCACCATCAACCCCCAACCCGCTGCCCCACTTGTGTTATTTTGCAGCTAATCCCTGACATCATATTTCATCCTTAAACATTTGGCATTGTCTCTAAAAAAATTAAGATCTTTAATAAAACATTACTACAGAACTATTATCATGGACAAATTTAACAATAGTTTCTTAACATTAAATCTCCAGCCAGTGTTTGATTCCTGGTGCCACACTAAGAAAAACGTTGACAACCAGAGGAAAAGCAACAGGACAGGACTAGAGGCTGCCGTGGGGGCTCTCGCAGGCTGTGAGCGGTGCTGGGGAGAGGGGCAGCAGGGGCTCGTGGGCTGTTGGTTTGGTCTGCCTGCGCCAGAGGACGGTCAGCACAGATGGGTAGAAATTCCAGGGGAGCAATTCGTAGCAACCTGAGGAAAGCTTCTGACGATTGAAGCCGTCCCAGACCAGGCGGGACCAGGCGAGTTCTCGTTCGAGATGGTTCAAGGAAAGTGGCTCGACAGCCTTGGGGCAGCGTCCAGATGGTGGGAGCATCTGTGACGGGGGATCCTGGCTTTAAGCTCTCCCACCCGTCACCCGGCTGACAACCCTCAGATGAGTGGTCCCCTGCTGCTTCCCTGAAGGTCAGAGAACCTTTGTCCCTTCCATCGCCCCTTATCCTGGGGTCCCTCGTCCTGCAGATCAGCTCCTGCAGGCACTGGTGTCTCAGGAGATCCAGGCCCATGGCGCCTGTCCTGGGATGGAGTGACCGGGAGCACTCCTCTTCCACGTCTTCCAGTCAGTGAATGGCCGTCCTGGGCCCGGAGCAGAGCACCGCCTGGGTCTGTCCAGCCTCAGTAAACGGGGCTTTGACTGAGTGCGTGGACGCACAAATGCAGGCACAACTGTGCCTCTCGGTGCAAGGAGTCTTTAATTAGATTAAAGACGAATCAGCAAATCCCAATGTCTTGCCGTCATTAGAAGATCCTATTCAACCCCCAGGGCCTGCCGTGTCCTCACTTTCTGCTCTCCGTGGAGACCCGGTGCTGGGTGCATACGTGGACACATATGCTACAGCGCCTCAGCCAGGACACCCCTCCAGGTGGTGTGGACTCCAGGAAATCCACTGCCCTCAAGCTGGAACTACCACTACCAGCAGACCTCGTGCTGCCCGGTGGAAGGCACAGATGCCCCTCCAGCCAAGATGGGCACCGGAGAGGTCAAGCTGAGAGCCCACACAGAGGTGAAGCCAAGGGCAGCACTGCCTCTTCCTTCGCTTTTGGCAAAGCCAAATGTGTACCTTGAGAAGTCGTAAGATGCCTCTCCACCTCCACTTCCTTCTGTGCATTCCCACAAATGTCACATGCAGCCCCCTGAAGGAGGCCCGGTTAGGCGGAGCTCTGAGGGACCCTGTTCCCCTGCGGGACCTGTCCAGGTGTCTGTGCACTGACAGCCTGCCCATGAAGGCCCACCCATCCCAGGAAATGCACTGCAGCTGACTGCTGAGGACAGCATGCAGTTCACACCCGCACAACAAAGACTGCGCACATGGGCAGGTCCCCACAAAGGGCACTGTGACAGGCGTTGGGCCCTGATGCAGCCAGACCCTGCTGCCCCCCAGTGGGGTCTCCGAGACCCTTGTTGTGGCCTCGGGCCTGGGCTCAGTGAGCACCAAGCTGCATTCCACACTGAGGCTCTGCTTCCTGCTCGAATGCTCTACAGCGTCCACTGGGGTATGGAGGCACGCTTTCCGCCTCGCCAGCCAGAGTGAGCAGTCCATCTGCGCTGCCCACGCAGGGTGATCAGGGCGGGATCTCCAGCCCCCCATCCAGATATGGAGGAGGAAGAGGCACTTTCAGCCTACTTGGTGGAATCGGTTCTTGGAGTCTTATCTGAAAATAGATCCTCAATTTCACAGATAATTAGGAACTTCCTGCAGAACACCATTAAACGTCGCCGGGTGCCCTGAGCCCAGAAGCTCCAAGGCTGTTCTGTTTCATCATCTTGTGGCCTGCATCTAAGACTGCCAGAATGCCTCGCCTTGCAGTGTGAACCGGGAGGGCCCCCTGGGCCTGCAGGACACAGCAGCACCACGGAAGGGTGCTGTTTGGTGCTGGGAAGGGAACTGCCTACCTAGACTGCCGCCTGCCCCTCCTCACCCCTCACTCCTGCACTTCTCAAACCCAGTTCTCAGTTCTGATGCTTCAGGCAAGCGACGGGACCGGACCACGTCTTCTGAGCCTCAGCCTGTGCCGTGCCCCCTCCTCTGGCTTTGGGTTTGCTGTGTGTGCTGCAGGGAGCCATGGCAGGTTCTGAGCAGGGTCAGGAGACAGGCAGACCAGTGCTTGGGTCGAGTGAGCAGGAGAGCAGGGGGCTGGGAGGTGGCGAGTCCAGCGAGAGGGCCAGGGCGTGGACACGATGGCCTGTTGATGGTCTGATGTGGCGCAGCAGTGACCGGGCAGGCAGGAGGTGGGAGAGGTGCCAGAGGCACGTAATGGCACTTGGGGAACTGAGCCAGACGTCTTGTCGTGTTGACCTGAGCAGCTGAGACAGTGGAGATATTTCAACCTAGATGGTAAAGGAAAGGAGATGTGAGACGGGGAAACAGTCAGCCAGGGGGCCTCCCAGCACCTCCCTGCGGCCTCCGTCAAAGCTGCCTGAACCCTCACCCTGTGTGGTCCTCCAGCAAAAGCTTGCACTGTGCCTCAGAGCCTCGGGACACAAGGGAGCTGAGACGGAACAGCAGGGCAGCACCGGGCCAGCTCCATCCCATGCCGCGCTGTAGGCACCCAGCCTCACGCACACCCTCTGTGAGAGCAGGAACCCCTGGGGCATCCCCGCCAGGACCACCCTGTACTCAGGCAGGAGGGCCCGCTCTCACGGAATGGGGCTGCCTGGAGCCCACCACGCCCAGGGACCTAGAATTCCCTCCTCAAACACAGAGGCCTCTTCCAGGACTGGAGGGTGGACACAGCCAGGGTGGCGACAGGTTTGGATGTGAGGCCTGGGATAGAGTTGTGGGGGAGGACGAGGAAAACAGACCAAGGTCTGGGCACTGGCTCTTCCTGGGCCGCTGCGTTTGGCGAGCAGTGTCAGGGAGAATTCTAAGTTCAAAGCTGGGTTTTCAGGTGAAAATATGACAAATGTGAAGGCAAGTTTGTCAAGTTGGGGGAGAGATATTTTGTACAACTTGTTAAGTTGATTGAACACTTTTAAATATTTAGGCATAGGGTACACGGGCCCCTTAAATGCTGGGAGGCCTCTTCCCCACCCCACCGTCCTGACCGCCAGCTCCAATCCCCCCGAGTCCTTCAGCACGTCACCTTCCCCTAGCGCCGCTGGCCAGCTGAGAACGCAACAGAGTTCACACTGACTGGTTTTGTTGGAAACCAGCAGTGGGTACCCTAGACGGTCAAGTGTCCAAGGAACCAGCAGTTCTGCTGAGATCAGGGCCAACACGGAAGGAACTACGGAGCGAAACAGGGCAGATGCAGGAGGAGCAAGGGCGGAGGGTCCTGTGGTTACAGCACAGGGGCAGAGGGACGGAGCAGAGGGGGAAGGGAGGGCAAGTGAGGGAGGTTGCCGGGAGACCCAGAATTGTCTGTTAGGGGGACGAGGTCCAGGGGAAAGTGGAAAATGCAGCGGAATCTGGCCACAGCTGGAGCGAGCTCCAAAGAGTCGTATAGTGGAGTCAGTGACAAGGCGGGGTGGGGAGCTGGAGAGTGGAAGGTTAGACAGAGCTGGATTGGGTTGGAAACAGGGAGGGGACGGTAGGCTCTGAGGCTTTCTCTCCAGGTAAGAATTAGAATCTCTGCGATGAAGGAGGCAGGGGGAGGAAAACTTGTCAGGGGGAGCTAGTGACGAGAAGGGGGTTAGAGGAGTGCCGGGATGACGGAAGGGCTGGGCTAGAACCAGAGGAGCTCCGGAGTGTGGCTGGGTCTGTCCTGCAGCACCTTGCTGAGTAGGGCACGAGGTCTGGAGAGCTGTGGGGCTGGACTCACAGCTCTGGTATTTGGGGTGAGGACTCTGAAAGTTCCCTCTTGTGGACCAACCCGAGTCCTCTTGACTCCGCCTCTCACTCGGCCACTCCTTCCTGCAGGGGCCTCACCTTGGCCTGTACCTGGTGCTCCTGCTCTCTGTCCAGGCCTCTCTGCAACCCCAGGGGATGTGCCCTAGGAACTCACGGGCCAGGCCTCATCCAGACGCACAGCCTGAGCACCTTGACCACCGGGCGCTGGGAGCTGACGGGCAGATGCTTCCTCATTTGTTTGCCGAGTGAGCAGCTCTGAGACGTGTTGCATGAGGTCCTCAGAAGGCCTCCCCACGGAGGTGGCCAGCCTAAGTGGGGTGGGCAGCCTGTGAGATGGCCCCCATGGTCCTACCTCCTGCTGTTCACAGCCTAGGGTAGTCCTCTCCCCTGGAGGGGGCTGGGCTTAGTGACTCCCTTCTAATTAATGAACAATAGCAAAAGTGGCAGATGTCACCTCAGAGACTGGGTTACGGAAGACGCAGCACCCGTCGTGGGCGGCCCACTCTTGCTCTCTTGCTGAGGGAAGTGAGCTCCCACACTGTGACTGGCCTTCTTGGAAGACGCAGAGGTCTCCAGCCGACGGCGGCAGGGATGTGAGGCCTGCCGATACCATCTGAGCAAGGCTGGAAGTGGATTCTGCCCACACTGAGCCTTGAGCCCACGGCAGAAGCCGGCCAGCGCCACCATTGCAGCCTGAGAGAACTCAGAGCCTGAGGGGCCCAGCTGAGCTCTGCTGGATTCCTCATCACAGAAACGGTGAGGCAAGACACGTTTGCTGTTTTAAGCTGTTAAGTTTTGGGGTGAGTTATTACACAGTGATCATTAACTAACTAGTACACTCAGGCGTCCTTGCTTTGGCTTCTCTTCCTTCCCTGCGTCCACCTCTAGAACATGGCACTGCCATCTGGGGTCACGCTCCTAATAAACCACCTTCCAAAGCCTCTGTCCCAGCTCTGCATTGGGGGGATCCAGGGTAAGAGATCTAGTAATCAAAGGAGTAAGCGTTTTTGCTTTTTCGCTTTTGTCTACTTACTGAGAAGGACAATAGATATAATTTTAGTATGATTTTTTAAACAAGATTTAAGAGAAAAAGGGTTTTCTAGTCAGTCATGAGTTAACCGGAAAATTCAATTAAACTGGACATCCAGGCCCCAAACACTCGTTTGCATCAAGATTACACTTTATTTATTATTGCACTTTTGGCTTCTCCAGATAATTTTACTCAACTTATTAGGTTGCTCTAAGATGTTTACACTTTTTTCCATGTGAAATAAAGTCTCTAAGTTCTGAAAAGGGCCTCAGTTATACTGTGCAGGAAAGGACTTGACTGTCGCTGAGTTTAGAAGACACAGAGTAGCGTAATCGGACTGGGGCTGGAGCAGGAAAGGAACGCCAAGGTCAGCCAAGGTCGAACGGGAACCCTATCAGCCCGACAAAGATGGCAGCAGGGACGAGCTGCAGCCTCAAGTGTCATCTGGCAGAGAAAAAGCAGGTCTAGTTCTGGAAGTCACTTGTCACGGCAACTGGCAGTCACATTGGCCTGTGATTGCAGTGTTGGAAGAATTGTCCCAAGGAACCCACTAACCTCCCATCCAGTCACAGCTCCAGAATGTCGTCTCTGCTGCCCCTGCTTCTAGGACCAGCTGACACTCTTTTTGTGGTTAACTGCTTGTTGTCACCACCCATGAACTCCCAGATTCTCCACAATTATCCTCTTCAGGGGTGGAGGCCACCATCAGTCGCCTGGTCAACCTGTGCCTGCAAGCCTCCTCATCTACCTCTCTCTGGGCCTATTTCCACTGTGATGATGTGGCCCTGGAGGGTGTGGGCCAGTCCTCCCACAATCTGGCCCAGGGGAAGAGCAGGACCGCTGAGCATCTCCCGGGGATGCAGCATCTGCCCGGCACCGGGCTCCTCTAGCCGGGGCAGAGCCGTCATGGGGGGAGTGGGGCTGCACTCTGGATGCCGTGGGGCCACCCTGGCCTGGCCCTGCTGGTCTGCACACCTTGGCTTCTGCCCGCACAGACCCCATCTCTGTGACCTCCTGAAACTGCTCCCTGAACCAGGAGGTGGGACTCATCAAGGAGACAGTGACCACCTGATTACACTCTGATGACCCGGCTGGGCGAGTATCTCAAGCCAACAAGGAGCCTTCTCGGCCCAGGGCCACGGGACTTCCGCCTGAGCCTCTCCCTCCAGCACCAGGCCTCTCCCAAGCCAAGTGGAAACAATACAGCTTTATTTTTCAGCAAAAAAGGAGGAGGAGGAGGGGAAGGAGGAGTAAGGAGGAGGGGGAGTGAGCAGTCACTTGCCTCATGGTGGACAAGCTGGATAGCAAGGTGCTGAACGGCAGGGCTCCAGTGTGGAAGCATACCCCGGACGCAATCCCATCTCAGGGCAACTTCAAAGGAACTGTTGATTCAAGAGCTGGGAATAAATCAGGAAACTTAACCGTGCTTGTATGAACACCAAGTGTTCTGAAATGTGCTTTCCATCTACTACTTAGCATTGAGGAAGATAAACAAGGTGTGGTTTAAATAGCAATTTTAATACTCCTGGGCATCTCAGAGAATTTCACAAAGGGATTGAGTTAGATACCACCGGGGAGTAAATTTTCAGGGAGGGGCGGTCTTGGCAAAGCTCTACCAGACATCAGGCGCTTTCACAGGGAGAATGTTGGCCAACCACCTTCCAGAAGTGTCGTGAAGACTTTGACGTCCACCTGGCCGGCCACCAGGGATTCAGAAGTGAAACATGGCCGTGCACTGCTTTTGGACTCAGGTTGGCTCCTTACTGGGTTTTTCAAGCCAAACTGTACAGACACATGAAACTGATTAACAACCACTGAGGAAGAAATGGCCTCGTTCTGTTTTCAATCATCCGCTGATAATGGCGAGCGACTCCCATATTCTGCAGATCCATCTTCTTCATTAAGCGAGGAGGCAGCATACATTCGAATAAGGAAATCGATTATAATCTGGAGAGTCATCTACATGAATCAGCAAATTAGAGTGAGGTTGGTGCTTTTCAGGGTGTTCCTAGAACAGAGCTAACTTCCAATGCAAAACAAGCTCTCACTTGGTGATGAGATTTCGAGCAAGCTAGCACGATCCTAATGTTCCCTTCTCTCGCCAACTAAGGCTTGGAACTCCATCATCAGCATCTTCAAGCCATTAGCTTAAGGCAGAATGGCAAAGAGGTCTCCCTTGATGTGTCTTAATCTGCTTCATTGGTAGTGGTCCCTGGAGCACTAGGTTCAGGATTGTCTGGGCTCAGTGGGAAAGAATGCTGTGATCAATTAGTGATGTCTTCCCTGATGCAGGAGTGGGAATTGGTAGCGTGCGTGCTGTGTTTTGCAGTTCAGTACGCTGTTGAAATCCAGTTATTCCTCACAGGAGCAACACTTCAGAAGTCGTCAGCCACCTGTACCTTAGTGCGACCTGAGAGGCTTTGGTAGCTGGAATGGGAACAGAATGTGAGGCCAAGAGGCGCCTGAAGGAACAGAAAGAACAACAGTGGGCTTGGGGATATGAGCCTTAAGTCTGTCCCTGTTTAGGTCTAGACCTGCCACCGAGTTCAGAATGTCAGCCCTTATAATGATGAGTTACAGGAATGAAACCTTCCAGTTAACACAGAAAACCATGATCATACGGAACACAACGGGCCACCAGGGCTGACCCCCGAGTCCCCATAGAATATACTGCCGAGCGTGGAGCCTCTGTCCTAGCCTCTCCTTTCCCGGTCAGTTCCTAATACGGCTCTTTATACACGTTCATTCGCTCATTAGTTTTTCATTCGTTCAGTGGCCACGGCATCTGATCAGTTGTGTAACTAGACATCAGGCCTTCATCATGGGAGGCCCGCGTCAGTGCCATTGGCTTTCATGTGCTCGTTATGTCTCCGTGGGAAGACTGGGTCAGGCTGGGTCAGTGTTGGGAGAATCCGCTTTCCCAGGGCCGGGTAGGTGCGGAACACAGTGGGTGGTGCCCTTCACATGACTCACTGGAGCCAACGCCCCAGATGGTGCTAGTCTCAGTTGCTGAAGGTGTCTCCCTAGGTGTGACACGTTGAAACTTGGCCCCACCAAACAGGAGGCAGATTTACTGCTTCATTTACTTAATTTCATGCTCACAAGACAAAGCCTAAATGGCCTTTGGCAAATTTTACCATGAATTTCCACACCTTTCTCCCATTTCCCAGGTGTTGCTTTAATCCTATAAAAGCAGTTTGTCCACTAACCCTTGAGAGTCAGGCCCCTTGGTCCGGGGCTCACCTGGGACCAGACCCGTTCTTCCCAAGCCCTTGGTGAAGCTTTCTTGCAGCATCTTCCTGTTGCTCACCGCTCCCCCGCCCCCTCGCCTTCTGAGTGGCAAGAAGACAGAAACAGAGCGCTGCCTTGCCTAAGCGCACACGTGTGCTGAGAGGGCTTCCAGACGCGGATGCCAACTCCGGCTCCTCGGAAGCGAATGCCAAGGAAAACATTCTTCCCTGGCTGAGTCACGGGCACTGCTCCTCAGAACCTTAGGATCTGCGGTGTTCATGCTTAGGGAGCTCTGCAGGCAACACAGCTCGCCCCACAGAGGAAGGGGGTGATGCTGTGGTCCCTGGTGCGGAGGACACCGTGGGAAGATATCATTATCTGCACGTACAGCTACTGATCAGCGTTTCCTGTGAAGTCAGCTTGAGGACATCTGGGGTCTTGACTATGGGAACTTGAGCAGCCTGGGCAGAAGCCCCATTCTCTTTAGGCCTCTCCTTCACGCGGTCAGTGAGCCACCCACAGCGGACTTCAGGAGAGCTGGTCCTGCGCAGCCCTGGAAGGCAGGTCAACCTGGCTCCTCGGGCCCTTTCGGAGCTGGTGTGTCTCCGGATGAGGCAGAGCAGATCTGCACCGTGCCTGGAGGTGCGTCAGGCCCCATCTTCCAGCTGGAAGCACACAAGAGGATTTAAAACAAAAGCAACGGGGCAGTGTCCAGTCGGTCCCTGTGCCCCAGGCACTCAGGGGTGGGCTGGCTTCTGATAACAGAGCCAGAGTGGAGTTGAGCCATTACAGCAGCAAATGCGGAGAACTCCTGCTTTACCTTCCAGCGCAGGCAAGCTCAGGGCCGGAACAGGAAACAATCTACCCTCAAACGGGGCTCTGCTCTTAAACCCTCCTACCCCTTGAGGGGTGAGGGTGGGGTGAGGCCCCCAGGCTCAGGGTGGAACTGCTGAGGACCATACCCGAGACAGTCCAGAGGAGACTAACTTTCATTTCTGTCATTTTCTAGAGAAGTCCTGCCTAACTATTCACTTTTCTTGGATTAAATGAGGATTTTAAAGGAAGATCCTGCTGTAGAAAAAACTTGTTTCCGTTATCTTCAGTGTAAACTGGACTAGTTTCAATCTAAATGATTGTGAATTAAGTCTTGATTGTTACAAAGAAAGGTGTAAATAGATTCAGTCTTGATGACCAGAAGGAGAGAAAGGAAGGCTGGCAGGAAAGAGGGCAGCGGTGAGGGGTTGGGGGGCGGGGTGGGGGGGCCTGTGAAGATGAAGCCCGTGCCTGAGGCTACTGTAATTATTCAGTAAGAACGTGACCACCCTTCGACCTTGTTCCCAGCACAGACACATGAAAAAAGTTAATCTTGTCAATGTGCTGTTTTCTTGTTTAACCTGAGAGGTGACTCAAGGACCACAAGGATTTATGAGCTTGTTTTGCAGAAGAAAAAAGAAGCCTTTAAGGAACCAGATAACCAGCCCCCAGCTGCCATTGATGCCCAGAAGTCTGATAGCTCAAGGGCTTATCTGGAATGAAAGAAACACAGACTTCCCCTTTTTTTCTGCAAATTCCTCCTCCCAAGCCCCTTAGCTCTATACAGACCCCCTGCTTTCTTCTCTTGTGAGGGTGGATTTGAGAGAAACTCTCCTCCTGCCTTCTCATTTTTGGCCAATTCAAATAAACCTTTCTCCATCTCCAAGCACTGTGTCTCACTGAGTGGCTAATTGTACATCGGGCACACGAACTTGACATTAAGAGGTTCAGCATCAAAGGCTTCCGGGAGAGGCTGGACGACGTGAGGCTAGGGCAGAGGCCAGCCAGGCAGGGGATCCAGCCAAGAGAAGAAGGAAGGAAGGAGCAGCAGGGTAAGCCAGTCGGGGGTGGATGGAGGGCAGTCTGGGAACTGACCATCAATGTGCAGAGCAAACCTACCGAGTTGGTCTCAGACGTCTGCTGAGGGCTGAGTCCTGTCCCCCAAAATGCACATGCTGAAGTCCTTCCCTGACCTCAGAATATGCCCTTATTTGGAGATGGGTTGTTGCAGAGGTGACTAGTTAAGACGAGGTCACACTGGAATAGGGTGGCCGTCATCCAATACGAGTGGTGTCCTTATAAAAAGGGGACGCATACAGGGAGAAGGCCATCTGATGACAGAGACTGAGATCAGAGAACCCCAAAGATTTCAGGCAGCCCAGGGCTAGGGGAAAGGCCTGGAGCAGCTTCTCCCTCACGACCTTGGAAGGAACCTGCCTTGCCCACACTAGACTTGACTTTCAGCCCCCAGAGCTGTGCGATGATAAATTTCTGTGTCAAAGCCGCCTGCCCAGTGTTAGGACTTTGTTAGGGCAGTCCCGGGAAACTCACACAGCCTCCAGTGAATCCCTCCAGCCACTCATCTTTTTCGGCCTCTTTCCTTCTTTGTTCAACTGCCTCTCACACCCGACAAGGCAGCTAGGTATGGGGTAACACAGGGAAATGGGGACCCCCCGTGCTCAAGGGGTTACAATCTTGTTAATTGGAACCAATTTGCCGAAGTTCCTGGGCAGGTTCCAACAGGAGGTGCTGGAAGAATGGCAGGAAATTCAGGTGACAAGCAACAGGCAAAGCAGCAGCAAGAAGTAAACAAAATAAAAAGTCCCCCACAGAAATTGGGGGCAGTTGGCTGGCGCCTGGGACTCCTGGTGGAAGGCAATGAGGACCTATGGGGGGCCCTTGGATTGGAGGGAGGACTCCAGGGTCGACAGGGGCACCACGGCCCCCGTGACCCAGAGCCCAGGCCGAGACATCAGCTGTGAGGGGCTGAGGTGGGTCCCCCCTGCAGCACCATGGGTGGTCCTGGAGCCCAGAGCTGGAGGGACTGAGGGCGTTGAGCTGCTGCGTGGGGACCCATGGAGGCCTGAGGCCAGCTCCCCAGCACCCTGGAGTGGCCTCCTAGGTAAGCGGGTGCCCGTCGAGAGCAGTCTGCCCCAAGTCCCAGCCACGAGGAGCTCTTGATGAGGATCTCACGACCTGCTTCCTCCTCGTTTCCCACAGTGAGGGCCCTGCTGAGACGCTTGGCCTGTGGGGTCTCCTCTCCTCCCCCAGTGTCTCCTGCCACCACTCAGCCCATACACGGCCCCTAAAATAATCCCTACAGATGGCTTTGATCCTGTCACAGCCTCCTAGGAGCCCACCATTCCCTCTAGCTGGTGATAAGTAAATCCCCTCGTCAGCACTCGAGTCCGACCCCTGCCCACAGGTCCCACCATCTCACCAGCCTGTTCTCGTTTTCCCTGGACACGTGAGTGCGTTGCTCCCCACATTCTGATGCCAACGTCCTCGAACGCTTCAGCCTCACCCTGTATTGCCACCAATTCAAACCCTTCACTTCCCTGAACCCTCCAATAAGACCCATGTGAGCACTTGGGCCCACACCCCACTTGAACAGCAGCCCGTTCCCGCCCGTCTCCTACCAGGGTGGTTAGTCCTCTGCTGGATCCCGCTCTCCTTCCTGGAGGGATGAAGACTTCCCACTCTCACACGGGGTGTCTGGGGGCCTGGACAGACGCAGACGCCCGGCTATTGGGGCCTCTGTTTACAGAAAAGCGCTCATCTACACAGGCCTCGAATTTCTCATGTCAGTGTTTAGTAGAATTGCTCATAGGCAGATTTCCAAGGGTGAGATTTTACAGGAAACACTTTGGGCTTCTCTCACCCAAGTTCCCAAGCAGGACAGCTCTTTAGAGCCGTTGTGCCCCTGATGGGCCCTCAGCCACGTCCAGCCCATCTGCAGACCGGTTATGATGCTGCTCAAAGGGAGAAGCATTTAGGAGTCACTGTCACCAAAGAGAAAGGGAATGAGAGTAGTTGCCAACCAGGGCAAAGCTGGTGACCCAGGTCCTTCGTAACCACTTCCAGCAAAACAAAGTAACCACCACTTGATAAGGCAAAAGTCGGTGATCCTACAAATAGCACAGGGAGACAGGCGTAAGAGTCACACACAGGAAGGTTAAATACTGAAAGATACTTGATTTTCCCCAGCAGTGAACAGGGTGCCTGGAAGGTGCACTCAATGAATGTTGAGTGAATGCACGAACAAAGGAGTCCCACGTGCATTACTCTCTGTCATTTTTTCTTTCTTGATTTTATTTCTGAAACAAGCTTCTTCTTGTTGCAATATGAAGGTAAGTACATAGGCAGTGCCAATCTGCTGGCCAGAGGCAGGGGACCCCTCCGAGGCTGGAGCCAGGCCACCTTCCTGCGGAGCCCAGACTGCTCTACTCGCTAAGTAAAACTGCAGCTGTCCGCTACAGCTGGTCAGCGCCCAGGCACTCTTGGGGGCACCTGAGAGTTGGGGTCAGCCCTGCAGCTGGGGTGCTAAGTGGTCTAGGGTAACCTGGGTGCCATTGCTTGGTGGGCAGAATGTGACAGCTGCTGCTGCCCAGGCAGTCATTCAGCAGGGTCCCTGCCACGGCCACGCTGCCCCCAGTGAGTGGATCCTGCTCACGGAAGCCATCAGGCAGCAGCTGACACGGACGAGATTGTGCCCTTCGGACAGGGCTGCTGTCCACAGCACGTGGAAGGCATGGTGGGCTGAGGCGGGACCCCCACGGTCTGTGTGGCCTTCTTGCTCTCTTACACTGTGAGGAAATACAGCCAATGGGGAGCATGGGCATTTCAAGCAGCAGACGCTTTTCCACTGGGTTTTGGTTCCATCAGTCATCAGAATCACCTATGTGACCCAGGGACGGGAATGAGGCTCAATATTGCACCTTCTCACTGTGTGACATCTGTAGATGTGGCCCTTTCCAGAGGACAGCCCTGAGGGGACAGCCTGAGAGGACACACCTAAGAGACAGACATGAGAGGGCAGCCTGAGAGGACAGCCTGAGAGGACAGACATGAGAGAACAGACCTGAGAGGACAGCCCTGAGAGGACAGGCCAGAGAGGACAGACATGAGAGGACAGACCTCAGAGGACAGCCCTGAAATGACAGCCCTGAGAGGACAGCCTGAGGGGACAGACGTGAGAGGACAGCCCGAGAGGACAGACCTGAGAGGACAACCCTGAGATGACACACTATGAAGACAGCCTGACAGCCTGACAGGACAGACTTGAGACAAAAGCCCTGAGAGGACAGCCTGAGGGGACAGGCCAGAGAGGACAGCCCTGAGAGGACAGATCTGAGAAGACGGCCTGAGAAGACAGACGTGAGAGCACAGCCTGAGGGGACAGACCTGAGAGGACAGACCTGAGAGGACAGACCTGTGTGGACAGACCTGAGAGGACAGTTCTAAGAGGACAGACCTGAGAGGACAGACCTGAGAGGACAGCCCTCAGGACAGAACTGAGGACAGAGCTGGGAGGACAGCCCTTTGAGGATGGTCTGCAACTTGTACTCTCCTCTCAGCTCTGGAATCTTCTCCTCAATGACCGAGAGTGGAGGGCTCTGAGGGAGCCTGCCAACCAAACCTTCCTCTCACAGATGAGGAAAAGGAGACAGACATTTCAGCTGAGTCTGCATAGACCTCAATTTGTGCCAAAACCAAAGACATGCCCCCAGGTGCTGAGCTGCCCGGATGTCGTTCTCCTGAATTTTTTACACAACAGGACTGTGTTCCTTCCCTCTTGCCTTCGGCATGTGTTTGTGGAGCACCTGCTGAACGTATGGCAGTGAGTGGACAAGTGCTGGCTCCAGGCTCCTCCTTCCAGTGGTAGCAGACAGTAAGGAAGCCATGTGCAGCCAGCCCACGTACCATGGTGACAAGCGTGACACAGAATGGGGCACCAGAGTTCATCACGGAGGGTTCTGGAACAGGGATGGGGGCACATTATGCAGACACCCACAGACCCCCGCTCTATCCACTGAAACTCCTGCCCTTAGCCGTGTCACTCTGGCAAATCACCAGCGCTCCTGGGCCTTGCTGTCCTCCACTATAAAATCAATCGGGGGCAATAGTTCCCTCCAGAGCATGGGTCTGTGAGGAACTGTGCTGCCTGACGTTGGGGTGTCACTGCCCTGCTGCAGCTGGTGGTGTGTCCCTGACTTGTTGCAGGGGACGACCTCGTCTGAGGCTGATCCCGCACGTGTCATCTGAGCATGCAGCTCGTGATAAGATAAGAGGGAGGCCAATGGTTGTCTTTTTCCAAATACATATTGTCAGGGAGAGTCTTTCTGTCTTTCAATTCTTAAATCTACTCTCACCACATTTAAGCTCATGGAACTCCTGGAAGCTTTTATTAAAGTGTTCTCTCTTTAAACAGCAGGCTCATAGGACCTCAATTTTCTAAACTGATATTCGAAGCTAAACTGAGATTTAGCCCCTGGAGATTGACAACACAGAATATGCCTTAGTGCCAGCCCTGGCTGCCAGCAATGGTAGATTTGCTTTGCAAACCACAACTTTAGTAATTGAAAAAATATATATTACTCGCACACCGAGAAGAAAAGATGGGAAAAACCACACCCTTGTTTCATGAACAAAGTGCACTGATGAGTCCAGTTAGGGCAAGCTGAGAGAAGAGCATCCCAGAGAGGATGTCACAGTCCTATCAACACCCGGCCAGGACGGCAGCCAAGCTTTCAACCTCAGTACCCAGGACGCTGCTTGTAGTCCTAGCAGGGAGGGGGCCGAGGTTGGTGAGGGCCTGTCAGGCAGGGGAGAGGACTGTCCACTGGCTGAAGACCTCACACTGGCTGCGATGAGGGGAGGATCAGGAGAATGGACAGAGGGTCGGCTGACAGCCTGATGGGGTTGGATAGGCCAGTGAGTTTGACAAAGTCTATCACCAAGCGAATAAGAAACCAATGTGGGTCATTAGAACGAGGCCACACAAATGGACAGTAATCTTCTGGAAGCATAGAGTGTGTTTGACATGAGAATGCCCCGTCTGCACCTGCCCTGCAGGGAGAGACCCACATTCATTAGCTTAAAGATTGATGAGCACAATTGACAAGGTCTGGAGATCACTGTGGGAAGAGGAGGGGGACGCTGGGAAGGAATGCTGTTTGCTAAGCATTGCAAGTCCCTTCCTCAATTTTCCTTACAAATTCCTCAGTAAAAACCAATTTTACGTTAATGTATTGGAAAGCGAATTTTCCTTTTAGGACATGCAAAAAAGTGTTGATTATTAAAACAATGAAATATTTCGCATACATCAGAGTGCAAAACCCACATGCTGGCAGGGTCACGGGGAAACGGAGCCCCTCGTGCTGTTGGAGAACTCCCCACACTGGGGAGCCGTTTTCAATCTGAGTGAAGTGAAGGAAGTCACAGCCAGTGACCCAGACAAGAGTAAGGCGAAAAGGAAGAGGCTATGTCAGGACAGTCTTAGCAGCACCCCTGACCACAAGCCAAGGGCTAAACGTGACACCATCACACAATGGAATACTAGAAAACAGTTCACATGAATGAATCTTAAAAACAGAGCATGAGTGAAAAAAGCAGGTTGCAAATGACACATGGAACACGGTTTCCTTTACGTAAATTTAAAGAACACAGACTGATGCTCTCCGGTGTCAGTGAACACAAAGCAAATGCCAGCATTTGGTAAATCTGGCTGGTGACTCCCGAGCTGTTTGTTTTCCTATGTAGTCTATCGTCTGCAGGTGCGAAGCATGACAATAAGAACCTTGCTTTGTGTTGACATGAGCTGAGCTTCTGGGCTGGCTGAGGGAGCCCCCCGCTATCTTGGGGGCGCCACATCTGGCTGATGAGAAGCCCTCCGGCTGCATTTCGGTAGGAGACTGATGAAGTGTCTCAGGATGGGGGCTAGAGTCTGTAGGCTGTCTTGTCAAGGGTGAGGAGTGGCCAAGTACCATGGGATGGTGGCCCTGTCCTCACACATAGCTCCCACTGTGTGGCCCGAAGCACTGTGACACCAGATTTCCCCCTCTCCACCAAAAGCTTCACGTCAGTGTGGCACTCTGGCCTCCCCACCTCCACCAGGCTGGCCCACGTGGGTCTCTGACACAAGACGTCTGCACACTGGGCACTGGTCATCAATGGAAGTTGACCTGAACAATGTGTGGCCTCGAAAAGGTGAATCTGTCTTTTACAGGAGAGTCTCTGACTCTAAGGGCACAAAGGGGAAGGGGTTGAGTTTGCACGACTGGGAAATGGCCTTTCTTTGACAAAAATAGGCACCTTGAAGGCACACTGATTCCGTGCAGTTTAAGGCCCATTAGATGGGATGAGGCAGCGTTGCCCAGTGGAGCGCCAAGCCAGGGAGATACAGGGCTGCAGAGAGGACGTGTCTTCTAGAGGTCATCAGGGATAAAAGCTACCCTCTAACATCCTGTAAGAACTGCTTGGCGAAGCATCCATCATCCTATGAAGTGTTTGAAAGGTTGGCCGAGCGAGGAAGAGGAAGGATGAGCATGGAGGGGCCATAACTCCCCACACGCGTGTGCCCCGCTCTGCGCTATCCACTTGTGACCAGGACCCAGCGCCCTTCGCTGCTCTCTTGCATTGGCGCTCGCTCCTTGACAGCAGGGTTCAGGGTACACATTCTTTTGTAACTACACCTTCTCACCCCGGCCCCCGTCCAGCACTCAGATCCCACCCAGGACTCAGCCCAAGTCTGAGCAGGGACACCAGAGATGCTGTTCCATCTGCTCAGCCTCCGCCCTACGTGCAATCATCTTGGTCCAGCTCCAGGCCTCGGGCTAGGGAGCTGGTCGGCCAGTGGTGATGATTTCTTTGCTGAAAGAGGGAGGAGAGGCCCCACAGCCTGAACTAAATCAGCCTTTTCTCCTGGAGCCAACAGCACCTCCACACGAGCACAAATGCTTCTAACGAGGGGCCCTCCTACCCGGCTGCGTGCGCGACCTGCAGAGAGCTGTTGTTCACCACCAGGGTGCATCCTGCTTTGGGGCCCAAACCGTTTCTCCCAGGAGCTCTCGGCTGAGTGGCTTCCCACAGCCGACATGCCCGCCTCCTCTGCGTACTTTCTGAAGCCACACGTTCTGCTCCGGATCCCTAATTGGCTCTGTGCTCAGGGGTTCTTCTTCCTCTCCTCACAGCTCTCCCGACTGACCAACTGCCCAGCTCAGTTGCGAGGCAGGACTTCTGCCGTCCTCCTGGGGAGCGGAACCCCACTCCTCCTCATTGAAGAAACACTGCCTGAGATTTCATCACAAGTCCATCAAAATGTAACGCAGGAATTTTTGGTTAGTAGAATAATCAGGAAACAAGAGATCTGGTTAATGGTTTCCCGGTTAGTGGAGTGTACAAACTCTCCCATTGGAGGTTTTTCTCAAACGTTGCAATAGACTGCAGCTTGATGTGGGCTGACACGTTGCTGTATCTTAAATCCTTAGATCCAGTCGAACCCCGAGGAGGACGGAGGTGGGCCCGCCACAGCTCTCAGGCAAGACGGCAGCCGTCTTTATTCTACAAAACGACCCAGTGCAGTTTGGATTTGCCAGCTCGGTGAAGGTGCTCCCACCTCTGTGAATTACAGTGAAACCCAGCCTAGTCTCCCGGTGGCTGCAGTTGTTGGAGAATATTCCATTGATGGTACAGATTTCCGTACGGAGACGGCCCAACAGACGCAGAGGGAAGTGGGTGCTGCGTGTCCGCCAAGGCCGGCGGTGCCCTTGTCTGGGCTGCAGCTGGGAGCACAGGGAGGAGGCAGGCCGGCTGGCCTCTCAGAGCCCTGACAAGGCAGTGGAAAGGGGCAAGGTGGCAGGGCTGGAGACAGACGCGC
The DNA here is from genome assembly GCF_037783145.1 of Equus przewalskii. Lineage (NCBI taxonomy): Eukaryota > Metazoa > Chordata > Mammalia > Perissodactyla > Equidae > Equus > Equus przewalskii. The sequence continues at coordinate 94,199,589 of NC_091837.1, read as the reverse complement.
AGACCACAGCGCTGGTAGAGAGCGGCAGAGCCGAGGTCAGCTGGGGAGTGCCCCGCCCACCCTGCCCAGTTCACAGGAGCGCCCTGCGGGGCAGAGAGACGCGACCTCACGGCCGGAGGACCCAGGGTGCAGCCACTGCCCTGCACGGGACACAGCCCACCCTTCGCATCGCCGCTTCTTCTGAGTCTCTCCCCTCGCCCCTCAGCCCCCGGCCCGAGGAAGCCCTTTCTGCTTTGGTCACTGAGGCAGCCTGTTCCTCGTGCCCCGACCTGATGCCGGGGAGACAGGCAGCTGACCTCCTCCATCAAGGTCAGCTGGGCTCTGTCTGGTCCTTGAGGACAAGTAAGCACAGTTATCCGAGTCGCTTTGGAAAGAGACAAAACACAGACTCTCGTGAGACCCAAGTGGGCCGAGGCCCCACTCCCAGAGGCTGGGAGCTGACTGCTCAGCCGGCTGCCATGGAGAAACTGTGCTGGCGGGGACCGGGGCTCCACGCCAGCCGAGCTCCTTGACAAAGCCTGAGTCTGGATTTCCTCACCTGTGAAACAGGTGTGGTTGCAGCAACTGTTTGCCAACTACCTTCTCGAGTCTGGCCTGGCTGGGGCACGGCGTCGGATGAAGAGAGGGTCTGTCAGGGCCGGGGACAGTCAGGCATCTGCACCCACCCACCTCACCCTGATCCTGGCCCTAAGCTTGGAGCAGATCTGCCTTGCGAGAGTTGCACACCAGAGGGGGCCTGAAGATAGAGAAGTGACTGGGACACCAGGTCAGGAAGGCTCCCAGAGTCTACTCAGGGAACCCCTCCCAGGCCCACTGCGGGGGCTCTGGGACACAGCTCCCACACGGCACACAACTGAATATTGGGTTTGGGACCCATGCACAAACACAGCTTCCAGGTCACGGTGAATGTCAAATGTAGAAAACTTAGAAACAAAAGTGCCAATGCTCGTAACTCAGGCTAGAACCCCTCCGTCATATAAGATAGGGCTTTGATTTATTCGGTTCCTCGCCTTCTCTGCCAACCCCCATCCTGTGTGGTCCCCTCAGCCTGGCACCTGTGTCCCTGTGCACAAAGGGCGAATTCCTCTTATGTGTGCAGCTTGATGGAGTTGCCCAGAGTGACGCCCCTCCCCTGAGGGCCCCGCCATCCGGACCTCTGGCCCTATAGAAGTTCCAGGCAGGGGCGGCTAGGTCAGTGGGAGCCACAGGCGTTGCCTCCATCTTCTGCTTTGCTCTGCCTCCAAGAATAATTAGGAAATCCATGCCGAGGGGAATACCAATCATCCGTCACTAACAGCCACAATGGGAGGGGATGGCCTGGCTGAGGGGCCTGATTACAGGAACGTGGCTGAGGGACACAATGGGCAGAAATGAGCCCAACCTGCGGGGCCAGCCACTCCTGGTCAGGATTCATATCTGCCAGGAAGCTATAACCGACAAACACAAAGAAACCTGAATCCAAGCACAACAGGAGGGCAGCAGGAGGGGTCCCTGACCCCTGGGAGGGTGAGGGCTCTGCAGCAGGGCAGCCTGTGGGGACAGGGAGAGGGAGGAGGGCTTCCCAGGACAGCCAGACCCTGAGCTTTCACCCCAGGCTGTCCTGGGACCCTCCCCCTCTGCAGCTTAGCTCTCAGTGCTCACACCTGGGGCAGATGTTCAGTGCTGCCTCAGCTTACTGACTGTGCCTCAAGCAAAGCCTGCATTAATTAAATTAGACAGAACTGAGCCCCAAGCAGAGCTGCTCTCAGGCCCACCTGCCAACCTTGGGCACCAAGACCTTGCTGTGCCGTAAAGAACTCTGCTGTAAAATGGTGATAGAATCTCAACATCGGCAAAGTAGTAAGATGTAAGTGAGGGAACATACGCAAAACATGTCAGTTCAGTGAGAATGGACGGATGGGTGGATGATGGATGGATGGATGGACGACACATGGATGGATGAATGGATGGGTGGATGATGGATGGATGGATGGACGACACATGGATGGGTGGATGATGGATGGATGGATGGACGACACATGGATGGATGAATGGATGGGTGGATGAGGATGGATGATGGATGATTGATGGATGGATGGTGGATGGATGAATAGGTGGAAGGCTGGATGAGTAGGTGGATGATAGATGGATGGGTGAGGGGATGAGTCAGTGCATGAATGTCAGGTTCTCTCTCCTCAAAGCAAGAGCCCAATGAGAAAGCCCTGTAGCCCCACAAGTTACCTCTGAGACACCAGGAGCCTCATTAACTTCACCCATAGATTGAGGGTTCGACTTGGCTTATCTCCCTCACAGGACGGCTTTGGGGATCAATGAGGTAGAGCACATTTGGATAATACTTTGAAAATTATAGTTGAACCATGTACATGAGTTATGTACTGTTATTATCTAGATTAAGTGGAGTCTAAATTAGTGAAAATTTTGGATTAGAGGGTACATATTTTTTAAAAATTTGCTTTATTCCTTTCAAGTGCATGTAGTTACAAGAACTAATTGCTAATAGTATATTTTCAAGTGGAAGTCCTGCTAGGTCTACTTCAGTGAATAGGAAAAGTCTCATAGTTAGCAGCCTAATTTGTGCGTAAACGATGAATGTTCCTAAAGTCTTTAAAACTGTCCCCATAAAAGTAGCACTTTCATTCTTATTTTAAGTGAGTAAACTGCTTGGTAAACCCCTTTCTCACCAGAGAGTAAAAGTGAACTTGAACCAGCCGAATATCATTAATGTCCCATCATTACAAATTCCAAATTAAAGTCACTCAGTTAATACGTTTTTCAGGTACAATATATGAAAACACAAAGGTAGAAACATCTACAGAATTCAGTGATCTTCATTTTCTGGCTTTGAAACTCAATATGCCAACAGTCCACTGTCAGTCTCTGGGTTTGTGTCTCTTGGGTGAGATCAGCTGCAGCTGACCCTACAAAGTAGCTTGACCTTTGAGAGGCCGTGGCCGAGTCTCTGAGCCCATTCTGGAGGAGGACAGTGCGGTGTGATGGGGCAGCAGCTAGCAGACAAGACAACGAGGAGCTCGGCACAGACTTCCCAGCACAGTGGCGACGTGACCGAGAGCCATGTGGGAAGGCCACATCACCTGAACGCAGACACGTTTCTCTTCTCTGTTGTTTTTTAAAAACCATGAAAACCTGTCTCTTCCCCAGGATCTCTTGTCCTTCCTCCAGGTAGAAAGCACATTTGGCAGCTAAAGCTGTTTTGCAGCCTCTGTTTGACGCTTTCCCTTCCGATTAAAATTATATGGGGCCCCAAGGCATATCTGGTGATCACGAGCCACCCTCTTGGCTAGACACGCAGTTTTATGTGAATAGCATTATTGTTATATGATATAAAATGCAGGGAAAGTGGAAGATTGACTACTGCTCTGACTAAAATTTGGCCTACCAAAGAAGCTTTGAAAAATCATGCATCAGAACTTCAGCTTTCAGCCAAGATGGCTAACAGGGACCAGATTTACCCTCCACCAAAACAAGTGAAAAAGGGAAAAAATATATGAAACATGTGTTAGACATCAGACATCAGGCAACGCAGGACAGTGATCCCTGACAGGGAAGCAGACAAGGGGAGCCCTGTGACTGCCCCTACGTATGGCCTGGAGAGGGTCTCCAGGCCCTGGGCCAGGAGGTGGGCCCCAGGCAGAGTCGAGGAGACAGAGCCTGGAGTGCAGGGCGGCAAAGGCAGCTGACGTGTCAGGGTCGGTACCAGAGGGAGAGCTTGGAGATCTGCAGAGGGCTCCTGGGAGTCTTCAGCTGAGCCCTGATCAATGTGCACGGGAGGAAGGCCCTAAGGCCTGGGAAGGAGCCACTCGAAAGGATCAGAAAGGATCAGACCCAGACCTCACACAAGACCCACCCTGAGTGGAAAACCTCAGAGTTCACAGGGCATCAGGGAGTGTCCTCAAAAGGGTTTTGCCTCAATAGTGGGAAAAACTAGCCCAAGACTAAATGCTGCTCTGGTTCTACCTAACAAAGCTTAAAAGCTAGAAGACCCAAAAGGATCAAACACTTTTCAAGTGACTTAACTGCATCCCAGAACAAAGTTCAAGCATTTACAAGAATATAAAACAAAGCCAGCACTCAACGAGGTAAAATCCGCAATGTCCGACATCTGATCAAAAATTAGCAGACACAAAGAAACAGAGAATACGCTCATAATAAGTGAAAAAATAAACCAATCAAAATCAACGGAGAATTAAACAGATAATAGAATTAGCAAATAAGGATATTAAAACTGTTGTAATTATCTTCCACATGTTCAAGAAGTCAGAGGAAAGATTGAACAGGAAAGATATGAAAAAGAGACCCAAACCAAACTTCCAGAGTTGAAAATTATGGTATTGGAGTTGAAAATACACTGGATTAACAGCAGACTAGACATTGCAGAAAAGAAAAATGAATAGGGTGCCGGCCCAGTGGCGCAGCACTTAAGTGCGCACACTCTACTTCGGTGGTTCAGGGTTCGCCGGTTCGGATCCCAGGTGTGGACCTATGCACCAATTGTCAAGCCATGCTGTGGTAGGCATCCCACATATAACGTAGAGGAAGACGGGCATGGATGTTAGCTCAGGGCCAGTCTTCCTCAGGAAAAAGAGGAGGATTGGTGGCAGATGTTAGCTCAGGGCTAATCGTCCTCAAAAGAAAAAAAAAACTAATAAACTTGAAGACATAGCACTAGAAACTACATAAAATAAAACACAGAGGAAAACCATCTGAGAAAACAGAATGTCAGTCAGCTGTGGGCCAGCTTCACGCAGCCTAATATGCGTGTAATTGGAGTTGCTGAAGGAGGGACAGAAATGTTGAAAGAGATCATGACCGGAACTTTCCATATTTGCTGAAAACTATAAACCCACAGATCCATGAAGCTCAACAGACCCCAAGCACAAGCAATATGAAGAAAATTACACCAAATTACATAATCTAATTGTTTAAAACTAGTGATAAAGAGAAAGATCTTAAAAGCAATCAGAGAAAAAACCCTCATTATATATGGAAGAACAAAGGTAAGGATTCTTATCAAAAGCAATGCAAATCAAAGACAGTGGAGCAACATCCTTAAAGTACCTAAAGAAAAAAATTAAAATGTGCACTGAGAATTCTATAGCCATAAAAATTATGTTTCAAAAATGAAAGTGAATGTAATCCAGCATATCAACAGGCTAAAGAACAAAAATTATATGATTCTATCAATTCATGGAAAAAAGCGTTTGACAAAATCTAACACCTGTACACGATAAAAACTCTCAGCTAAGTAAGAATAGAGGAGAACTTCCTCAACTCGATGAGCATCTACAAACCCTACTGCTCACATCACACTCCATGGGGAAAGACTGAACTCTAAGGTCAGGAACAAGACAATGATGCCCACTCTCACCACTCTTATTCAACATAGTAATGTAGTTCTTGCCAGTGCAGTAAAGCAAGAAAAAGAAATAAAAGGCATACATACTGGAAAGGAAGAAATAAAAATGTCCCTATTTGCAGATGTTATCTACATAGAAAATCCCAAGGAATCAACAACAAAACTCCTAGAACTAATAAGTGAATACAGCAAGGTTACAGGATAAAAGTCAACACACAAAATGGATCACATTTCTATATACCGACAATGAACACACAGAAATCTAAATCAAATACAGAACACCTTTTATAATTGATGCAAAGAAAATTAAATACTGAGGTATCAACCTAATAAAACACGTACAGTATCTGTATGATGAAAATAAACAATGTGATGAAAGAAATTTTAAAAAGTCCTTAATAAGAATAAAAAGAATGAAAAAAGACCTTAAAAACATACAATGTTTGTGGATTGGAACAGTCAACATAATACAACATGTCAGTTCTCCCCAAATTGATCTAGAGGCTCAATACAATCCCTATTAATACCCCAGCAAGGCTTCCTGTAGATATAGACAAGTTCATTCCAAAATTTACATGGAAAGACACATGACCTAGAGTAGCTATGACAATTTTGGAAAAGAAGGATCCAGTGGGAGGAATCACTCGATGAGATTTCAAGACTTACATAGGTACAGCAATGCACACAGTGCGGCCGTGGCCGAGGGATTGACACGTAGATGAAGGGATTAGAACAGAGAACCCAGAAACAGACCCACACCAAGACATTCAAAAGCAGAAATGTGCCTTTTCAGCAAATGGTGTTGGAGCAACAGAACACGCAACCATGAGCCTAGACCTGAGTTTCATGCCTTATACACAAAAGTTAACTCAAAATGAATCATGGACTTACGTGTAGAACACAAACCTATAAAACCTTAAGAAAAAAACATAGAAGGAACTCTTCAGGACCTAGAGCTAGGTAAAAAGGTCTTAGGCCTGACCTCAAAAGCACAGCCTATGAGAGGAAAAATCAACAAATTGGGCTTCATTAAAATTAAACAGTTTTTCTCCGTTAAAGATCCTGTGAAGAGGCTGAAAGGATAAGCTCCAGACTGGGAGAAAATATTTGCAAACCACATGTCTGACAAAGGACTCGTGTCTAGAATATATAAAGAACTCTTGAAAACTGACAGTAAAAAAACAAAACAATCCCATTAGAAAATGGGCAAAAGACACGAAGAGACACCTCACCAAAGAAGATACACAGATGCGAAATAAGCACAAGAGAAACGTTCTATTTCGTTAGCCATCAGGGGAATGTAAATTTAAACCACAATAAAATATCACTGCACACCTATCAGAATGGCTGAAACAAAAAAATACTCATTCATACATTGCTAGTGAGAATGTAAGATGGTAGAGTAACTCAAAAAATAGTTGCATAGTTTTTAAAAAACTAAATATGCCCTTACTATAAGACCCAGAAATTGCCCTCTTGGGTCTTTATCCCAGAAGAATGAAAAACTTATGTTCACCAAAACCCAAAATGAGAACTTAGGAATACAAATGTTCATAGCAGCTTTATTCATTGTAGCCAAAAAACCGGGGGAAAAGAAACCCAAATGTCCATGAGTGGGTGAATGGATGAACAAGCTGTGGCAGCCTCGCTGTGGAAGTCCCGCAGGGAGAGGCCAGGAGGCAGGAAGCTCGATCTGCACAAAGTCTTGGCTAGCCCTGGGAACAGCAGCCACACAGGGAAATATGAAATAGCTATGACTTTTTATCACTTAAAACTCAAAAGATAATTCACTCTTTAAAGCAAAACAATAACACTGTATTGTGGGATTGTAACATGTGCAGAAGGGAGCTATTTGACAATGATGCATGAAGGCTGGGGGCAGAGAAGTGGAGCAGTGAGGAGGTTCTGCTGCTCACCATGTCGCTGTGTATCCCTAGAAGGTGGGCTCTGACATCAAAGATGTTACCTTTAAACCCTAATCAACCACTAAAGTAACACAATAAAGACGGTACCTAATAAGCTAACAAAGGAGAAAGAAAGGGGATCATAGCAAATACTCAGTTTAATCCAAAAGAAGACAGGAAAGAGGAAAAGGGGAGTAGACGGGACAAATAGAAAACACATAGCAAGAGGGTAGACTTAAAGCCAACCACGTTGGTGATTCAATTAATTCAATGGTCCAACACACCCAGGTGGAGAAGCAGAGATGATGAGATTGTATAAAAAAAAGTAAGACCAGACCATATGCCTACAAAAAATCCACTTTGTATATAAAGTCATAAAAGGGCTACAGGTTAAAAAATAAACAAATGTATACATGCTAATACTAATCAAAGATTAATATCAGACCTGGAATATTTTAGATCAAAAAGTATTATCAGGAATAAAAAGGGTAATTTCATAATAATACATGGGTCAATTAATGTGGAGCACATAACAATTCTAAACACACCTAAACAACAGAGCTTCAAAATACACCTGGCAAAAACTGATGGAACTTCAAGGAGAAATAAATAAATCCACAATTATATTCAGAGATTGGAACACCTCTCTCTTAGTAATTGATATAATAAGTAGACAGAAAATCAGTAAGGATCTAGAAGGCCTGAACAATATTATTGAGCAATTTGACCCAATTGAAATTTATAGCACACTCCAGCCAATAACACAGAACACACATTTTATCAAGTGAGCACTCACAGAGATAGCCCACATCCCAGACCATAAACCAAGATTCAATGAATATAAAAACTAAAATCATGTAAAATGTGTTCTTTAAACAACAACGGAATTAAGCTGGAAATCTGGAAAACCCTCAATACTTGTAAACTACATAACACACTTTTCAATGGGTCAAAAAGAGAAGTCAATTGGAAATTGGAAAGAATTTTGAATTGAATGAAATAAGAATGTAGCACATCAAAATCTGTGGGATGCAATTAAAGCAATACTTAGAGGGAAGTTAACACACTACATGCCTATACGAAGAAGGAAGAAAGTTTCAAACCAAAGACCTCAGCTTCCATCTTAACTAGATAAAGAAGAGTAATGGAACTCAAAGAAAGCAGGAGAAAGAAATGATGAAGATCAGAGTTTATCAGGGAAATAAAAAATTGGTTCTTTGAAAAGATCAAGAAAACGGTAAACCTCTGTCTAGATTAGTCAGGAGAAAAAAGAAAAGACAAAATGACAAAGGCCAGGAATGAGAGAGACGACATCACTGTGGATTCCACGTATTAAAAGGATGATAAAAGAATATTATAAAGAACTTCATGCCAATAAATTCTACAACTTTGATGAAATGGACAAATTCATTGAAAGATATAAACTACCAAGGCTCAGGCAAAAAAACAAATCAATAACCTGAATGACACTGTATCTATTTAAAAAAATGAATTTGTAGTTAGAAATCTTCCCTCAAAGAAAACTGCAGGCCCAGATGATTGATGAATTCGGCCTTACCAATACTACACAAACTTCCAGACCATTGAAGAGGACGAAATACTCTCTTTTCTTTCTTTCTTTTTTTTTTTCTGAGGAAGATTCGCCCCTGAGCTAACGTCTGTGCCAGTCTTCCTCTACTTTGTATGTGGGACGTCTCCACAGCATGGCTGATGAGTAGAGTAGGTCCGCAACGGGGATCAGAACCTGAGAGCCTGGGCCGCAGAAGCAGGGCACATGGGACTTTAACCACGCAGGCCCGGGGCTGCCCCCGAGGAGGGAATACTGTCTGACTCTTTCTAAGAAGACAGCATTGCTCTGATACTCAAACCAAACAAAGGGATTAGAAGAGAAGAAAATGACTGCCCAAGACCCTCACTCATGCAATGTGGTGTTGAATTACAACTCAGCTTTCGAATGTGTCCAATAAAAACGGGGCGAAGGGACTGGGAAGGACTTTCATTCAGCCAGCTTCTCAGCCCTAAACATCTTTGGGAACCTCTCGCCAGCTTCGATTTTCAAAGAAGAGAATGAGAATGATCAAAGAAGACAGAGGCAAGAGATTAGGAGGCTGTAAAGGGAGCAGAAGGATTTGGACCTGCTGAGACATTGGAGAGTAAGATGCAATTTCCCAAAAGACTCTTAAATTCATTCTGTCTTGAAACCCCCCCAGTCACAGGCTGAAATTGTACCACAAAAGGAACTACAGAAAGTCCTCATTTAAATTTAGACCACCAGCAATAACATCCCATTAGTTAAGGAGTATTTAAGTCAACCCTTTTTTCATTTGACTTTAAAAAAGACGTGAATCGGATTGGAATAGAACCCTACAGTGAGAACGCAGTGAAGCCGGAGCACAGCCGCCTTCCCTGGGGGAGCCAGCCCCTCAGACAGGATGCCGACAGCCTTCGGATTGCTGCGACTCTTGTGTCACGAGTAGGACTGTGGGTAGATCAAGACGTGGGAAGAGACGGAGCAGTGTCAGACTCCAGAAGCGCGAGGACACGATTTCCTCACTGTGCAGTTGCAAATCCGCTTCTGTGATTGTCAAGGGGCTCTGGAGTTCCTCTCTTCTTTGCTGCTAAAGCGTAAGTCCCACTTCCAGGATCACAGAGACGCCACCCGAGCTTGGGCTGCCATGACAGTTACCACAGACTGCGGCTCAAACGATTGGTTTCCCACTGTGCTGGAGGCTGGAAGTGGAGACCAGGGTGCCGGGGGGTCAGGCTCCTGGTGAGGACCCTCCCTCTGGTTTACAGAAGGCCATCTTCTCGCTACGTCCTCACGTGGCAGAGGGCAGAGACAGCAAGCAAGCTCGTGTGTCTCTTCCTGTAAGGGCACCAGTCCCACCGTGAGGGCTCCCCATAATCACTACCAAAGGCCCCATGTCCTCACGCCGTCACTCTGGGGATTAAGGTTTCAACATTGGAGTTCTGGGGGACACAAACAAGCGGTCCATAACAGATGTCAAAAGAACATTAGACTTGGAATGGAATTAATGTCCTTATTTTATAGATGGGAACATTAGCATCCTGTCAGTTGAGTCCCTGGGGAAACAGAGGCCAAGCAGAGTTAGACATGCAGAAGATTTGTTGGGATAAAACCCGTGGGAGACCAAGGGCAGAGGGAAGGGGCTGGGGGGGAAAAGCCTCGGTCCATGACAAGACCTGATGGATCCCTGTGACAGGAGAGGGGCAAGGAAGGAGGAACAACGGCCAAGGAACCTCAATAGGGGGCGGTTCTGAGAAAGCCTTGGCCAGTCCAAGGGGTGCCTGGGCATGGGGATGGCCTGCAGAGGGCCTGGGGCTGGGCAGAGATTGCCAGGCCTTTGCAGCCGTTGTGTTGTGTCAGTCACAGGCTGTTTGCTGAGCCTCAGTGGGGCCATGCACTGAGTGGCATCTTCAAGTGCTTCAGCCCAGAGTCATTCCCACCATCTCTTCTCCCACAGCCTGCACCTCATCCACTCCAGGGGGCTCTCCTGTTGACTCTGCCTCCAAAGCAGTTCCCGAATCTGATCTGTTTTCGCCACCTTCATCGCGACCGTCCTGGTTAGTGTGATCTGGATGACGGTGATGGTGGTCTTACTATTACTATTTACTTTTATGAATCCTTAATTGTTATTATTGTCCTGACAGGGCTCCTGCTTCCACCCTTGCTCCCTGACAACCTGTTCCCAACAATAGCGAGGGGCATCTGGTCTCCGCCCCCTGGAGGCAGTGTGGATGCTCAGAGGCTGGAACTGGAACCCTGATGCCAGCTCATGCTCTCTCTCTCTGTCTCTCTCCCTCTCACTCCTCGCTCATATGTCTGGTGGTTGGTGCTGGCCATTGGCTGGGACCTCAGCGGGCTCTCAGCGGGAACCTCCACAGGTGGCCTCCTCATGTGGCCTGGGCTCCATCACAATACGGTGCCTGGGCTCAAGGGGAGCATCTGAGAGAGAAATGGGTGGACGCTGTGCTGCCTTTCCTAACCCAGCCCTGAAAGTCATGCAGAGGCATGTCCACTGTATTATGTCCATTGAGATGGTCACAAAATCCACCCATGCCAATGGGGGCAAGGGAACAGCCCGATGAGGATCCGAAAACATTGGTGTAGTTCCTCGTGGGAAACAAAATCTGCTACCCTCCTGCCCTCTCCACCCTCACCCCTCCACCCTCCCGTCCTCTCCACCCTCACCCCTCCACCCTCCCGCCCTCTCCACCCTCACCCCTCCACCCTCCCGCCCTCTCCACCCTCACCCCTCCACCCTCCCGCCCTCTCCACCCTCACCCCTCCACCCTCCCGCCCTCTCCACCCTCACCCCTCCACCCTCCCGCCCTCTCCAACCCTCACCCCTCCACCCTCCCGCCCTCTCCACCCTCACCCCTCCACCCTCCTGCCCTCTCCACCCTCACCCCTCCACCCTCCCGCCATCTCCAACCCTCACCCCTCCACCCTCCTGCCCTCTCCACCCCTTTACCCCTCCACAGCCTCCTCGCCACTCCTAGCTCCCAGGCACACTTGGCCTGAGGTCTTTGCACTGGCTGTTCCCTTCACTGGATGCTCTTGCCCAGGTCCCTCAGGACTGTCTTGCCTCTTCAAGTGTTGGCCTGACTGTCATTGTCCAGTGAGTTCTCCTGACCACCCAACGCAGGTTACAGCCCAGCTCCCCGCAGTTCCCCTGCGCTCCCTGCTCACTCCTTCCCCAGTGCCCGCCGCACCTCTCCCAGACTGCCCAATGTTCATTTACTGGGTTTGGAGGTTAATGGCTCTTTTCCTCATGAGGAGGACTTATGTACTGACAGACCAAGCTTCCTGAACACGCCTGGCACAAAGCTGGCGCTGGGTAAGTGTGTGGACCATCACTGACTCAAGGGAATCGCAGGAGGAATCGACAGAGGACTCGTAACCGCCTCAACTTCTCCACAGGAGAAGACGGAGCTTGGAGAAGGGAGGTAGCTCTCTGCCCCACGGCTTTGCGGGTGGCGGCCTGGGGTTTCCGGCCACAACAGCACCCAAGCAGGTGAGAAGGGAGCCAAGTCCAGCGCTTCCTCAGGCTGTGCGCGGGCCACACGCCGTGCTGGCGGCCTCAGCGCCCACTGGGTGCTGCTGGGGAGGCGCTTTGTTGGGCTCAGGTGGTGTTTTCAGGGCAGTCAGGGCACCTTCCCCGTCAGGGGCTCAGAGGGTCTCCGGGCTCCCCTGAAGGCCAGCTTTCAGGAAAACGGAGACCTCCTCACACCAGGGGCAGACGGCCTCCGAGAGCAAGGGTCTTCATTCTCCTCCTGCCCTCCCACCAAAGGGCATTCACTTTTACGTGGTGGACACAGCCTCACGCCGCAGGAATGACTCTCTGGTGGTGGGATCTGGGGCTTCCCGGTGCTCCTGAGGTGGGACCTGGGCCCTGCTCTGCTCTGGTGGGGCCTGTCCCTGCGCATGTGGCTGCGCGGAGCGAGTGGGAAGCAGGCTTCCAGGAGCCCGCGAGACAGCACGCACCGCTCAGGGCCCTTCAGACACGAACCTGGAGACAGTCTGGGAAACGCGCTCCATCCGGAGGGGCGTCTGTGGACAGTGGCAGATTCTTGGCAGGAGGAAAGGAGGGACGACAGGGAGGCGGTGAGGGCCTCTCCCGCCCCAGGTCAGGCTCCAGAACAGGACGGGACGCCGAGTAACCCAGGAACAACTGAGCACGGTCGGCTCAGCTCGTCCGGGCGCCCTCCTTCCAGATGTGACTTAAACTTCCCCCAAAATAGCTTCTCGTTAGCATTTTTCCTCCTCATTTTTGGCAAAAAGAGGACTGGCTGCTGGCGGGGAAAAGTGCTCTGATAATTAAGCTCGTTAACGCGAGGCTGCGGCCCTGCTCCCACAGCGGCTGAGGGAGAAGCTGCTGGGGTCTGAAAACAGTTGGTCACAGACAGAACGGTGTTTGAAGATCATGCAACACAGAGAGATGCCGAGTGGCTTTGCGGCTTTATTCGCAGAAAGGTCAGGACACTGAATCCTGTCGTCAGCGGGTAAATCGTGGAAAGTGCCTGCAGTAGCCGTTGTTTAAGAAGCGTTTTCACCATGTGCCCATTTCCCACAGCTCTGCGATCTCCGCCGAGGCTCTCTTCTCTGCTATTTTAATCTACACATGTGAAGTAAAATAAAAATGTGCAATCTGGACCTCTGCTGGCACCATCTGAATGACTCAGATACTTAACGAACCTGCCCCAGTTTCCTGGCAGAAAGCCAGGACAGGTTGACTCTACCAGGAACAGCGAGAGGCGGGCATGAGCAGATCTGCTTCTGCTTTGGCATAAATGGATATTTAGTCATCTTATAGCTAACTTAATTTTTTTGGCATAAAGAATTATAAATATGATGTGTTTCACATATGTGATTCCAAATTAGGTTAGTGATGCAGTGTCTGTCTTAGGGATCATAATTTAAAAACTGAGCAAGGGAAAACAATTCTTCAAAAAGTAAAACATGCAATTACTCTATTACCCAGGAATTCCATCCCTGGGTATTTCCCCCAAAGAACTGAAAACAGGGACTTGAACAAAAACTTGTCCCCGAATGTCCAGAGCGGCATTACTCACAGTAGCCAAAAGGTGGAAACAACACAGATGTCCATTGACTGATGATGGATAAACAAACTGCGGTCCATCCGTACAATGGAACAGTATTCGGCCATAAGAAGGAGTGAAGTTCTGATAAATGTTATGATGTAGATGAACCTTAAAATCATTATGCTAAGTGAAAGAAGCCAGACACAAAAGGCCACAGGGTGTATGATTCCATTTACATAACATATCCACAATACACAAATCTATAGAGACGGAATTAATAGTGGTTACCAGGGCTGTTGTTGGGGGGAGGGGAAGTGACTGCTTAGAGGGCAGAGGGTTTCCTTTGGGGTGATGAAATATTTTGGAACTACATAGAGGTGGATACACAACATCATGCATGCACTAAATGCCACTGAACAGACCACTTTAAAATGGTTAATTTTACCTTATGTGAATCCTACCTTAATTTTTTAAAAAGTGAGCAAGGACTTCTCTCATAGCGAGGCCCATCTATCTCAGCTTGAACCCGTTCTTATCTTTCTTCCCATAATACCTCCTCTCCAAATACACCAACTCAAATGCAGTTTACTCCAACAGGGAATGTATTTCTGAAGACATATGTGACTGGAGTTGCACGGACACCCTCCTTGTGATATCCTTGCCTGGGACACTGCCCGGGGAATGTCACAGGATCAGCAGAAGCAGCTGGTTAGGACAGGGTCCCTCCCTGAAGCAAGGTGGGATGCACATGTCCCGGGCAGGAGCTGCTTGTTTGTGCGACAAGGTAGGGGCTGTGGAGAGCCACCAGCTCACTAGGACCCTCACTGCCCAGGTCAGGAGACTCCCTTCATATGGAGGGGCCTCAAGCAGTCGGATTCTGGCTTGGGCTGCACTTGGTTACAAGGAGAAACAGGATGTTTATCAGATTTTTTTTCATATCACGCGGTGTCAGACTCGGGAAGGGTTGGAATCGTGGCCACCAAAAGGAGTAAGAAGGAATCGGAGTCAGCAATAGGGTCCTCCGCGTCCTCCCCACATCCTCCCCGTGCCGTGGCTGCCCCTTGCTTTGTCTCCTACTGGACGATTCTGGGGCAGGTGCCTGTCCTCCAGGCGTGACATCGGTCCCTGAGGATGGCACGCCACAGGAGGCGAGTGAACGTCAGGGAAGTGACCCCAGAGCTCTAGAGGGGCACCCAGCCTCGGGTAAGCTGACAGCTTTCTCGGCTTCCCAGGAAAATGCGGTCTTAGTTCTGGTCTTCACACGTGAGGGCTAACCCCACAGCCTCCCTGCTGGGAAGAAGCCCATGGGTGTGTCTTCTCTGTCACTCAAAATCCACCTAAAAGAACTGAAAACTAAGCCAACAGGGCTATTCACAGGAGCACAACCTCTCTTGCAGAAACTATCCATCATTTTATAAATTTATGTTTTTATTTCTGGAATATAAAATTCTGTTGTTGGGAATGGGGGGGGGGCGGGTGGGAATGGTTGATAAAAACTCGCTTTGACACTAACAGCTTCCAGGGCATCTTCGCTGAGGTGAGCCTGGGTCTCCGAGCGGCTAGCTGCTCCCAGGAGAGGCGGCCCACCTCCTTCCCTTCCTCTGCACCCAGCGCCTCGGTTCCCTCTGGGGTCTAGCATTCCAGGTCTGTGATAGGTCGGGACATCAGCTGGGTCTTAGGGCTGGAGGGGCCCTTCACAGTCATGAACAGCCGGCCCTCTTTCTCCCACAGTCGCCACCACGCCCTCTGCGCCTCCTTCAGCCCCCATGGAGCTCCCTGGATGGCGCTACTGGGCTTCCTGCAGCCACAGCAGCGCGGAGACCTGGCGGGAGGGACGTGTGCCCGTCGCGTTAGGTGAGGAGGATATCTTGGCTGCTTTACCTCAATCTGTAAACCTCTTAGCAAAAGAAACAGGAATTTTTCATTTTAAAAGTCCTGAAAGCAAAATGTTTTTTCTGACGTTTCAGAATGATAATTACTGGAGAAGTTCAGGTTTCATACGAGATTTATGAACGACTAGAGGATATTTTCCCACCCAAGCTTGAAGTAGAAGATCTGGGTGGCAAAGCGGGGAGAGTAACTTGAAGAAGCAAGTAGAAAGAGATGGGAAAAAACAGGAGGTCAGTTTACATGCACATTATCTTGCTAAAATGATGGTCAAAGTGCACGCAAGTATGTGTGTGGCCAGAGCCTCGCCCGGTTGTTTCTGAGCAGAAATATTTGGCATGAGTGGAAGTTCCCTGTCCACACAGCCCAGATGTGAGGGCCGCGTGGAGCATCTGGGAACTCGACCACGTGCCACTTCCTCTCCACAGGCTTCCCTCCGAAAATCTGGGGAAGAAAGAGAAGGGCTCTAAGACGCACCTCCACGTTCAGCTGGCCACATCAGCGCAGCTTCACAACATAAAGCCTTCTCACAGACGACACAAGGCCAGCACCCACAGGAGAAAACCCGTATGGTTAAGAAGAAACTGGAATTTTCCATACACGTAATGAATCACTCTCAGACTAAGATTGTCCAGCAAAAAATATGGCTTTATTGTGTCTATTGTCTAACTACAAAGATAGCTGACACAAATATCAAACATTTCCTTTCCATATGGGAATCTACCAAGAAGTGTTTCATGCAACTCCTAGACACTAAATGCGGGGTAACTTCCGGGGTTACGGGCAGGAGTGGCAGGCAGCCTGCGAGGGGCAGGCTCATATGTACACGCAGCCATATATCTTCAGCTCTTCACAGTTATGTGCAAACATTACAGATATGGCTTTCAGATTTTTGTTTCTTGCTGTGAGTTAAAAAAAAAAAAGTAAGACATAATCGTACAGAAGAACATTTTAAAAATAATTCTTTCTGTGGGAGAGCTTTCTCCACCATAACATTATGTTTAATGACTTATAACTTACAACCTCCACCCGCGGGTGCAATTCAGGCATGTTCCATGAGGGGGCATGAATTCCTAAGGCACAATTATTAGGTTAAACATATTTTAATTAAACCATGCTTTTTTGGTTATGTGAAACAATAGGTCACTGCTAGTAATAATGTGTAATAAGCTGTTAATTGTACAAAATGCAGGCGAAAAGCAAACACTAAGCTATCTGTCAACAGTCACTAATCTGAAAACATGCCACAGTCGCTCATATTAAAACATTGTTTTTGGTAATCGTTTTCTTAGATGAAGCAGAGTTATAAGGCTTCTGTGAAATAATCATCTTACAGCTGAACAAATATATTACACTCCTTTTGTAACGGTATTTACAGTTACTTTCCAATCTTGCCATTTGGTAACATGGGTATTTTGAGGGCACCTCTCCTGGCTTTCTAAAGTGCGTGGCTAACTGCATGACGTGAGAAAATGCAGACCTGTCGGGGGGGCGACAAACCCCCGTGGAAGTAGCTGAAAAGCCAGGTTTGGAGTCTTAGATGCATTTTCCAAAACAGATACTGGTTATTGCTAATGCGGAAGCCCTTGCTGGGCGAAGAGTGAATATCACCACCTCAGTTCCTTGTTATTGATAGATAAATATATGCCTATATATGGACACACATGCAAATGCAAGATCTATCCTGTGACAGATAGATTTCTTTTTTTGTCTAGTAACCTATCTTGTGCTATTCAACTTACTTGTGCTATGTTTGAAGCCAGATTACAAACAAAATCCTAGCATGCTACAACTAACAATCCTACGGTTTCAGTAAGACAGCGGAGGGAAGAATATTATGAAAGAGCTGAGATGACAAATTGGAAGATTTCTAAAATGCACTGAATAAGGCAACAAAATTGTGTATGACAATCCAGGAAATTCGAAAAAAGTAGGAAGCGCATTAGGTTTTTCTCACAACGCCCAGCTTGACAGTATTCTCCTAACTTATACAAAGGATAAAGCCTCTTGATGAAATGTTTTTATAGCTTTGGCTCCTACAAATACTCTCCTGGTAGCAATTCAATGCTCGACTCCATGATGCCCTGATGCTGTGGTCTGGTTAAATAAGGCACTTCCAGTACTGAAATCCTGGGGTGCCCGATGGGTAGGCTGGGGTCAGGCCGCCACGTCGGGTCACTCCCAGGAGAAGGTCTGTCTCTTGCACTCACTGCCCCACACTCTCTACTTCCTCTTCAGATGACTTCTCCTTCAGAAGATGGAGTGGTTCGTCCTGCCTTCCTTCCTTCAAGAGCTACTTCTTTGTACGCATGGTATAAACCTTCAGGAAGTTGGAAGTTCTGAGTGGTACCAGGTGTGTGTTCAGTTTATTTAGTCAGAAGTCTTTGTACACCGAAGCCCATCTGTCACCTGTCAAGTCGACACCACGCAGCTCTGAGTTCCGAGGGTGCCAACTATGAGTGGACGTTGGTGCTGGAGAGGTCATTTCGTATTATTTCATTTACTGCAAGAAAACAAAAACAGAAAGAGCATTAGGGATACGAGAGTCTGCGTAAAACCGCACGTGAATCACCTGAAACTCCATCAGCCGTGCTTTCGTAAGTTATGTTCAGCCCGTGAAAAGCTGTGTCCTCGAGGGCCCAGCATTCCTTCCTGCTTCCCGCCATGGTCCTCGGGTGTCCTGAGAGCAGCACGTGGCTGCCCAGGCCCTGGCCACAGTGCCTACAGGCACTGGTGGTGGTCGAGCTACCGCCTAGTCCAGAAACCCAGTTACAAATTGCTGCGGGTGTTCCGATGGCGCAGCTCTGGAAGGAGCGCCAGGTGCTGCTCCGCGGGCCAGGAGCGCGTCTTCTCTGGGCAGGGGTGCACGGCTGATGTTTTCATAGGTTTGCAAAACCTACAGACGGACACCCACGTGCAAGAGCCTCTGTCCAGTCCACCCTCAGGGACTCCACCACCCCCGGGATGTAGCTGGACCGGCCACATCACGGCAGAGAGGACGGCCGACCACCAGGCCTGAGGCTCCTCGTTTGGGGCTCTTCCTTCATTTCTGCTTCCTTGTCCGTGTCCGCTATCAGCCTGTGATTTTTGGCAGCCAGAGAGGAAATGAGCAGAGCTGGCAAAGGCCATCATGAGCGAGCCACACAACATCCCCTCCCTCCGCCCCACCTGATCGGCACCAGATAGGGGAAATGTCACCAGGGAGGCTGTCACCAGGCTCACTTTCCTAGCAGAATTTGGAGGTGGGGAACACGCACTCACGTCACGGAACCACCCAGGTTTCCCTTTGCCGCCCAGATAAACGCCATGTGTTTCTGCAAAGGCCCCGGCCTGTCCGAGGGCGGCTTCCTGGAGCGAGTAGTTGGCGCACTTTTCATCACCCCCACTCCCTTCCCTAAATTCCCTTTCAACATCCCTCCCCCCCGACTATTTTTAAGAATAACAATAATAAAACGGTTGGGGGAACCAGGAATTGTGTCATGGGAACTGATAACAGAGCTTGCTGGCACTGATGTACCGTCAGGAACCTGGACCGCAGACCCCACACCACTGGCTCCTCCCAAAGGTGCAGCCTGGGCAGGGACCCAGGGCAACAGCGGCCACCCTCTGCCCGAGCCCACCTGCCGCCTAGGGGAGGGGGTCGCCTGCGGGACGAGCTGGCTTCATGACCCCCTAGAAGCACACAGCAGGCCACGTGGGCTCCAGGCCACCTGTCTGCAGAGGACACCTCTGGACCCTGCAGAGACACGGGACACAACCACGTGGCACATAGCCCCGCGGCAAACACGGGAGGGCTGGCGCTCTCCTCGCCCAGTAACTCTTCACAGCTGCTCATGAGGCAATAATGAGGCCCTGGCTCAGATCAGCTCTCAGGACCACGCTTGTCCCCGGGGTGTGTGCCGGGCAGCTCTTTAGCCACGACACAAGGTTGAACGGCTGCGTGAGGCCCACTGCAGCGTGTGGAGCTTGGCTGAGGCGGGGGGGGGTGGCGGGGGGGGTGGCTCCCCTGCGGTGTGCCGCACGGCTCAGCCTGGCCCACCGCACCGGTCTACCTGCCACCACCGCACCGCCCCTGCGCGAGGCCTCTCCTGCGTGCCCTCTTGGTTCCCGGAGTGCAGGCGGCTGCGGGGGACACGAGAAGGTTGCATAGTTCTTTCCCATTTCACGTGCTTAGCCTCTTTCTTTTTTGAGGCACATGTTCAATTTATATTTTGCAGAACATTGCCACTTCAAAGAACATTTTGACGAAGAAAAATCACAAATCCCGTTCCTTCAGGGTGCTGTCTTGGGAATGAAAAGGCTCACCTGCAGTTGGGATGTCTCGGCACCAAGCACAGTGGTTGAGCACACCTAAGAAGATGCAGAGCTCGTGAGCAGAGACAAGCCCTGGCGAGGAGCTGACAGACGAGTTAGGACGACGTCCAGCTCACAGCCCTTCACCACTTGTTTGTGAGCACTGGACAGCTTACCAGCTGCTGTCATGGTCATCAGCTCATGTCATTCTAAAACTGACCCTCGGCCATGGGCACAGCAGGTCTTCCTAACCCGTCTATAGATTAAGCACCGGTTGGGGCCATACACGGCAATGCCAGGACTCCCGCATCAGCGTCCCTGCACCTGGACGGTGGGTGCTGTGGGAAGGAGGAAATGCAGCCAGCAGGGATGTCTTAACCAGGGGTGCCAAGTGAGCTGTGATGCCTCAAAACAGAGAGATTTCACGGACGAGGACTCTGGTAAATGGGATCCCGCTTGATAGAGAAGCGATGGAACTTTCAATTTTACTACACCAAGAGTCTGGGCTGCTACATTCCACTTTTAAGGACAATTGAAGTCTTAGAGCAGATCTGATTCTAGTGAGATACTGTAACAATGATGAGGATCAGGAGTGAGGCCTGAGGGGTAATAATCATGGGGATGGGAGGGAGTCCTGAGGGGTAATACTGATGGGGATGGGAGGGAGGCCTGAGGGGTAATATTGATGGGGATGAGAAAGGAGTTCTGAGGGGCAATAATGATGGGGATGGGAGGGAGGACTGAGGGGTAATGATGGGGATGAGGAGGAAGGTCTGAGGAGTAATGATGATGAGGATAGGAGAGAGGACTGAGGGGTAATAATGAGGGGGATGGGGAGGGGGTCTGAGGGGTAATAATGATGGGGAGAGAGGGAGGCCTGAGGGGTAATAATGAGGGGCATTTGGGGGAGGCCTGAGGGGTAATAATGAGGGGAATGCGAGGAGGCCTGAGGGGTAATAATGAGGGGCATTTGGGGGAGGCTGGAGGGGTAATAACGATGGGGATGGAAGGGAGGCCTGAGGGGTAATAATGAGGGGAATGCGGGGGAGGCCTGAGGGGTAATAATGATAGGTATGGGGAGGGGGTCTGAGGGGTAATAATGATAGGTATGAGAAGGGAGGCCTGAGGGGTAATAATGAGGGGGATGCGGGGGAGGCCGGAGGGGTAATAATGATGGGGATGGGAGGGAGGCTGGAGGGGTAATAATGATGGGGATGGGAGGGAGGCTGGGGGGGTAATAATGATGGGGATGGGAGGGAGGCTGGGGGGGTAATAATGATGGGGATGGGAGGGAGGCTGGAGGGGTAATAATGATGGGGATGGGAGGGAGGCTGGGGGGGGTAATAATGATGGGGATGGGAGGGAGGCTTGAGGGGTAATAATGAGGGGAATGCGGGGGAGGCCGGAGGGGTAATAATGATGGGGATGGGAGGGAGGCTGGAGGGGTAATAATGATGGGGATGGGAGGGAGGCTGGAGGGGTAATAATGATGGGGATGGGAGGGAGGCTTGAGGGGTAATAATGAGGGGAATGCGGGGGAGGCCGGAGGGGTAATAATGATGGGGATGGGAGGGAGGCTGGAGGGGTAATAATGATGGGGATGGGAGGGAGGCTTGAGGGGTAATAATGAGGGGAATGCGGGGGAGGCCGGAGGGGTAATAATGATGGGGATGGGGAGGAAGGGCAGTAAGCAAAGCAGCTGAGAATCTTCTAGTTACTCAGGGCTTACAGACCACAGGAAAAATAACATCTGTTTGACAAGACAAAAGGGGAAGAAACATCAGAAGTGGGCTTCCCCTTGCTGCCCACTGGGGCACCTGAGCCTTGGAGGGACGCCTGCCGTGGGTGGGAGTGAGGAAGTCACTCAGCGTGTCCTGGGCCCTCCAGCGCCCTGACCAGAGGCCACGCGCCCCACTGCAGGGCTACTCTGAGGCCATGCCTGACCCCGCTTTCCCTGCCCCATCTGGGGCTGTCACGAGGCTCTCAGAAGAGTGGAGGGGCCCCCCAAGTCAGCAAGGCTCTCGGTGCCGTCACTGTGGTCTGGTGGTTTCTGATGAGCAACAGGCCCTGCCTTCCCCACTACAACTTGCTGGCTGGGCTGCCGGGTCATCAGGCTGTTATCCGAGCCTGGGAATGTCAACCTGGGGTCATAATGTTTCAGACACCTTAGAATGCACTCCAGAACCACCACACACGGGCAGACATCCTCCAGGATCTTCCCTAAGTGTACTCCATGGGATCGAGTGGAGCAGGCAGCAGCAGACAGAGAGCAAAGATGGACAACCTCCAACTGCACAGGGGACAGCGTCCCACACAACCGTCCACACGACTGAGGACAGAACAACCATCCAGCTATGCTTTGTTCCAGAGACGCAATCTGTGCCACAACCGTGTAGGGAAGCACAATGGTTCCCACTTCTCAGAGGGTTAAGGAACCCATCCCAGAGGGGCTGACACAGGTCAGGTGGCCCTTGGATGGCTGGGCTGAGGATGAAAACACAGGACCCTCCCGCTCCTCTCCTCTCCTGGCGGTGACTTCCTACTCCTCTTCCGTGAGGTCATGGTTCCGAGTCCACACCAGCACACCCTCGCCCCCGGGGCTCTGTGTTGGTTATTTTGGGAGTGGCTTTCTCTCTTTGATATGGTTGTGTCGATGACACCTACGGTTTCCCACAATGTCTTCTCTCTGCTGATAATTTCCATCTTCTTATTCAGCTTTTCCACCGACACAAGGTTTTTTCTCTGCAGAAGTATTCTGAACTGCAGGTAACATGTGACCCTCACAGCTCGTCAGGACCTGAAAGAGGAACCTTGGCTTTGCTTCACGTCAGATGTCCCTGCACAGGATGTGGTGAGCTGTTACACCACAGTTTAATTTAATAAGAAGGGTTTTTTCCCTTATATTTAATTTTTCTCTAAAATGCTCCTAAGGTGGAAACTGTTGTTTTTTTCTAAAACTTACGTGGCAGTTTGAATTCTTGTTTGAATCTGGGATCTGTATGCAGGATGTGTGTGTGTCTCTCACTGCCCCCCATCCACCTCTGTATACAGATCTTACATACATATCTGAAATTGAGTGTAAAGGAAATTAGTATTTTTTAAAATACAAAACTAAAATGCATAAAATACAGGCATAGCTTTCCACCTGTACTTAGATTATCTGTAAATATTAACTATATTCTTCCTAAAGCTGCCTAAAGATCTCTTGGCTATTCAGAAATGAGCTGTGCATATTAATAAGGTGAAGTGTCCTTTTTAAAGTAGAATATTTCTCTCTTTGATCACCATTTTGACGGCAAAGCCTCGTGTTGCAGTGAAATATCCACAGTCCACCTCCTGGTCTCGCTCCTCGTTCTGTGTGACATACTGAGAATAGTGCAGACCAGAAAGGAATTGTGCAAGTCTGAATACTGCCTCATATATTTTGCCCCGCCAATGCCCAGCTTTTAAGCAAAGTTTTCCCACATTTCTGAATTTTTGCTTTCTGAAAGCAACTAAGGATCTCAAATCAAACTTTAATGAATGAGCAGACACTGGACTGACCTAACATTTATGCAGCCTTCATGGTTTCCTGTGCACTTGCTCACAAATTATTCTTTATCCTTGCAACAATCCTATGAGGAAGTGAAGGCAGACATCGTAATTCTGAGTTTTGTAAATGGAGAGGCCACAGAAGGCGCAAGTGGAGGCGGCAGGCGCTGGGCCCTGGAGCTGATAGGAGAGGAAGCTGAGACCACTACGAGATGATCTGATCCTGCGGGGGGCCTCACACCCCACCCGCACACCCCGCGGTTCTCTGTCCTTCTAGACTGTTCCCTCGGAGCTCCACTGGCACATCTCAGGGGAGACGTGTGCTGCTTTCCAAACTTACTAAGAAAGTCACGAAAGGTGGGGATGCTTGGTTGTCGCCGGCTGTGCTGAGGAGGCGGGCGGACCAGAGGTACAACAACCCCCAACAGCTCCGCCAGCCCACTCTCCGTTCCTGCCCATGCCAGTTCCCTCTCCCCCCAGCTCTCCCCCACTCTGTCCCCGAGGGAAGAGCGAGGGGCACAGACACCACTTTCCTTTTCTGTGGGCGTTTCTCACAACAAAACAGAACAACACATCAACAGCCCACCCACCACACACACAAACAGGGTGCTCTGTTTGAGCAAAACACCTTTTTCCAGTCATTCCTCCTGCACTAGAGTTTATGTGCTTTAAAAATCTTTTTTAAAAAGGAGAAGAGGCAGGTGACCCAGGGAACCACACAGGGTCTGCACTCTCGCGCATTTTCCGCTGCATCGTAGGAACAAACAGGAGGTGCCTGCATTTCCTCTGCTCTGAAACAAACGGCAGAAGCAACAAGTGCTCCTCAGAGGTGTCAGCACAGAGTCAACACCAGAGCCGTGTGCTGACAGGCTGCGTCAGAAACTTCATTCAGGAGTCCCAGCAGAGGCTCGGCGGCGCACGCTGTTCCCCAAGGAAAGCCTGGTGGAGGCCTCAACAGACATGCCAGGCCTGGAAGGCACCCAGCGCGCCTCTGGCTGCACGCACGCACTCCCCCAGTGTCAGTCCTGTGTGTGGGACTGGACCTTGATTGGCAGCTGCCTGCCTCGTCGCTGCTGGGACCCCTCACCCCACGCGGCCTCTCAGGCAGCTTGCTCACTGCCGTCCTGACAGTCACTCATCTCGTCAGTTCCAAGACTTTATCATCAACTGCCCTACTTCCTACTCTGCATGAATCAGTGATAGTGTGTGCTTCTGTGTGTGACTTTAAATAAGAGGGACTTTGAATGAAGTGATAACACTGTCACTTTAAACGGCAAGAGGAAAGAATGAGGACGAAGGAAAGCCCTGGGTCTCAACATTTAGGATGTCCCTTAGATCCTAGGAAATAGGACGTTCCATGATCAGTTAAAATATAAATAAACCCTGGAGGAAAAGCAATCCCTAAAACGTGACAGAAGCTACAGAGAGAATATCTAGGTGGTGTCTGTTTTAAAGCTGCCCGGCCTCCTGTTCTCCCAGGGGGGCGCTGGGCCAGGCCACACTTTGGCACATGGCAATGAGCCAACAACACCTGAGGATCCTCTGGTTTTCCAACTTTTCTCAGACATAAATTCTCCCTACGTTCATGCCAAATCATTCAAACCACAGCTCAGAGATTTGTGAGCAACCTGCTGGCCATGGGAGGCCCGTGGCCTTCCTTCAGAAAATCTGATGGGAGGTCTTTGCATCCTGGACACGCATCGTCAGGAGAAGGTGCAGCCAGAGAGTCTGGACGAATGAAGACGCAAGTCCCATTCTCCTTCTGCCTCTGAAGCCCCGTGGGATGGGTTCCTGCACTTGCCTGGTGCCTGAGGGTCTTCCTGTGAAAACAGGAGGTCTGTCTGAGATCTTTCTGCTCCATGAATCGGGGAATTCTTCAGTCTTCTGCAGGAGAGAAACAAGTCCCCCTAGATGAGAGGTCTGGGAGCGGGGAATCATAAAAGGCACGTGCCTCACAGTGTCTTTCCCAGCTCTCCGGGAAGGGAATATTATCATTATTCTTATTCTGAAGACAGGACCAGAGAGGGCAGGAGGTGCACCAGTCCTCACACGAAGGTGAACAGCAGAGGCAGGAATGGAACCGGCCCTACTGTTGGTGGGAGTGTGGTGCAGCCAGCCAGGAGCTCCACAGCTGTCCGCAGAGACAGGGCAGGCTGCAGGCTCCACCCTCGATACCGTGATGGCTTCCTCGGGGGTGCAAGGCTCTCCAGGTCTGTTTTCTATACGGCAGAATGCTGTGCTAAAAATGCTCCCTCAGATGCTCTACTCATCCTGCTTTTATAAAGAAAGATGTGTGTGCACGCAGTGGCACTCTCCGGTGAACTTTCAGTTTACTGATTGTAGGAAAAAGAAGAAAATTATGGGGCATGTGAGTGAAAGTCACACTGGTCTGAAGTTAACGCAAAGTCTGAGCTCAACCACAAGACCCACGTTCTCACAAAGACATAAAATGGTGCCCGGGGGACGGGGGTTGATACTCCTATACTTTTAGTTTCCACATTTCCTACAATGTGTGTGTGTCCCTTTCATTATCAGAACAAATATCTGTGTAGGTTTTTTAGGTTAATGCAAACATTAGCTGTGTCTTTCCGTTCCTGTCACAGAGAATCTCATCGGACGGAGCTGTGAGCGACAACCTGGCCAAACAACGGAAAAAGTCGCTCGACACGACCGAGCTGCCTCCGCCTGGCCCCACACACCCAGGGACCACACAGAGGGCTCTGCTCCTTTTCCTTCTTGGGAATCCATCAGAGCTGTGGGCCCTCCGTGCTGGGACGTGGGGAAGCAAGAGCCAGAAGAAGCAGGTGTTAGAATTTTCTAGATGGGTGTTCACACAGACGCTGACCCTAGTTTCTTAGGAACTGGGTTTGGGCTTAGAGAACAAGAAATCTGGTTCAGCAGTGTTAGCCCAGCCACATTGTTTAATCCTTGCTTTTTTAAAAAAAAGGTTAAGACCATAAGAACCATACTTTGCAAATAATATTTGTCATTTTTTTAAAAAAACATATTTGTTGATATATGTATATATTAGCTTAATTACATAAAACACATTTTAAAGCATCTTCCTCTTTTTCAATAGTTATGTTAGTTCCAATGAAGAAACCAACTGTCCTATGAAATTTAGAAAAATTTAACAATATTTATGTACGGCTACTTAGCAAACTAGCCAGCCCAGCAGGGATACTGTCATTTTTCCGGTCCTCGTTTTATATAACATGCTACAATGTTGCTTTTTCATGAAGAGAAGTATTTCTTTAAAGGCTTCATTGTCCTTTAAACAAAAGCACTATGGGAAACAAAGAAGGTCTTAAAGATTCCACTGAGGAGTCCACACAGGATTACATTCCTAAGGCAACATCCCACGTGGCCTCATGTCCTACAGACTCGCTGTCACAGCTCACGATCAAATTAAATACTGCACATAAATAAATATATAGCACAAAAGCAATTGTTACTTGCTTACTCCATTTTCCTCTGAGGGACAGAAAAAATCATATTCTTTGCAGAGCACAAGTCATCAAAAACATTTTTTTTTTAAGGGAAAGCCAAAATAGTTTTTTGAAGAGCAAAACAAAACAGGAAGGACATTCTTTCCCATTCCTATAACTAAAAGATAATTTTAAAAAGTATTTGCTAAGTTTCCCAGAAAATACACCTTTAGCTAAAGTTAGTGCTGTAACCTAAGAGGATAATAATTTGGGTAGACACAAGGAGAACCAGAAATATCTCAGGCCAAATCTATTCTTAAAGAACTAAGTTCTCAGAAGTCTCTCCATTATGTCTGATGCACTGAGTCTTTCCAGTGTCTAAGGATTCTCGGTAAGAAAGCCAGGATGCAAATGATGGCGGCTGCAAATCCTACTGAACATACAGACTTTTACTGCTGTGACTGTCTTTGCAAGGGGCCACGACAGATGTGTTCCCCACACGTCTGTGGTTTTGGCAGATGGCTGAAGACACTGTCACGTCCTCCACTGGACACGTACATTTAGACTTACTCGGTTCTTATCTAACGTATTATGGGAGCTGTGAGCTAAGTACATGAAAACACCATGATTGAAGCCACAATTTAGAGATCAGAAAATAGGAAGCGGAGAACATGCTTTCATTCCACTGTGAGAGCGCGTTTGGTCCGATGCAAAGAGATGGCCGAGGCGCAGGCCCTGAGGAAAGTGAAGCGCTGTCTCTCATGTGGGTTTTTAACTTCTTGAGAAGAGGCAACCTCTTAGAAAGTTTGCCGTAAATATTTCCTCCTCCGCAGGTAGGCACTTGTCATAAGCTCCTGCGTACAGCGGCTGTGCCCACCCAGCCTCCTCTGGTCTTCTGAGCCGCCCGGCGCCCCCTGCGAGAGGCGCTATGTCTGGGACGCGGCAGTTTAAAAAGAGGAGCCATTTTCCCGGAGTGGATCACAACCACGGTCATTCCGAAAATGCAGAGTTGCAATATTACTACAATCCTTTTCTACTTTTCTGGTTTTTTTTCAAAGATGCTTTGTGAAGCAGTGGAAAATAATACAGTTTCTCAAGTTTCATTAAAAAGTAAGTTCTCGTGTTACCTCGGGAGTCCTGGACCTATTTCAGCCTTCACTTATTTTTATCTTTTTGATCATAATAAGCCACTGCCATGGGGCCCGCTATTTTTAGAAGGAGAGAATGGGGCAGCGGAGGGACTGAATGACAACAAGTCACAGTTTTAATAAAACATGACCCTCCCAACTGGATGTGGAGTTGGCACTGATGAACACTATTGTCACGCGGGGCTGTCAGCCATTAAAACAGAACGATTTTCCTACCTTCGGTGCCTGCTTCCTTATTTAGCCTGAATACTCCAAATAATGCAAACGCCCCGAGTGGAAACTCCGGCATCCGTGGGGACCGGGCCAGCCACGTGACGGAGGCACCACAGGCCTGTCCTCCGTGCCCCGTGATGTGTGGCAGGGCGTATGCCTTCCATCACCTGGCCCATTATTCATCTATGCTCAACTCTCATTCCACAGTTACTCACTGGGATCATTAAACCACCAATTACCATTTTCCCAGGGCTTCTTTGTGCGGCTAGAAAATACATTCCCCCAAATTATGAAACAATTCTGACAAACAGAATTCAAACAGAATTAACAGGATTGAAAAAATAAAAAATTTTAAAGCCCCCTTTAATTAAAAAATAGTAATAAATGGACCCAGAGAGAGTGACAGCTGCGGGTGTGGCTAGGTGTGCTTCCTCCCGTCACTCCGCTGTGGAAACAGAATTCTTTCTCTGGCGGCTAAGCATGAGGTTGGGGACCGAAAGTGACAATGCATCAACAACGCGGGCTTCCTTCGTTGTCGGGCAGTGAAGGAGATAGGTCAGAGGCTGCGGCTCCCAGTACAAGGGGGTCAAAATGCCCATCAGCCCAACTTCAGCTGTGGGAAACCGCCAGGCCCTGCCAGCCTGGCACAGGAGAGGCGCCCCACGAACACCCATCAGGTGCCAGGTGTCGGTCAGGAGATGCTGCTTGTGAGGGAAGCAAAGGAGACGGCTCAAACCCACCTGTTCCTGGGTTTGCAGGAAGTGAAACCACTCCTTCTTATCGTTAAATGTGACTTTGAACTAAATCCTCACCTCACCAGAGCACTGTTAGCAAGTGTGTTAGGCGTGATCGTCGCATTGTGATCACATGAGCAAATGACCACTTGGAAAGATGGATGCATCTCAGGGACACAGCGACGGGGAGGTGTGAGATTGGGACCTGACTCAGAGACATCAACACCGACAACCAGAGGGGAGAGAGGAAGTGTTTGTGCTGTGTCTTGCCTGCTCAGGGCCTGGACCTGGGTGAGGGGACAGAGGAACCCACTCTACTGTTCATTCCACTCCTGTGGATGTTTGAAAGTTTCATAATTAAAGACTAACACTATCTTCAGAGAGAAGCTGGAGCCCAGGAGAGGCTGATGATGGCCGTGCTTGGCCTCCTGAGACTGGCCAGCTCTCTGGGCATCCACTAGAGGGGGCTGAGCCTGTCCCACGGTGACGGGGAAGACACGAGCGTCCCCTCAGGCCGTCCTGGCCCAGCACCACACCATGAGCACACCACCACCAGGACTGGCCCTGCTCCTCGTGCCGTCTGTGGGCCAGCAGCCATGGCATCACCGGGAGCTGGGAAGGCTGCAGGTTCCTGGACCCCACCCAGTCCCACTGAACCGGAACATTTTAACAAGATCCCCAGCGATTCCATCCGTACCCACAGAATGTCCGAGAAGCCCTGGGCCAGGTGAGGGCAACCAGGAGACTCAGGGAGGAAAACTCTCAGTGCCCAGAAGAAAATGCCCCCAGGTACTTCCCCAGGGCTGCTCCCTTAAAGGCAGTGCCGTCGTCCTCGAGTGGGGAGCACGCTTCTCTCACCTTCAAACAGTTCCAACCCTTGTTCAAATCTTTAAGAGGAAATTTGTGCTAGTTTTTTTTTTAACTGAAAACATAACACTACAAGTGACATTTTGCTTGAAGTTTGGGGATAGCTCAAAAATTCTCTGAAGTGTAGCAGAGAATGACACAATATTTAGGGAAGACAGATGCTAAGTGGGTGTGGTGCTGAAGAGAGATGAGGAAAGGGAAATAACCCACTGAGAACAATTCTTGAAAAAGCTGAATTCTTACCCAGGTGTCTGAAATTACCTGGTTGGTCACAGAGGCAACCTGCAGCTTTGAGGGAGGGCCAGGAGCTGCCACGGTCTGCGGTGCTCTACAGGATTCGGGCCTGAGGACCAGCACCACTGCGGTGGCCAGTACCCTAACCCTGGGGTCACCTTGAGGCAGCCCCTGGGAGCAATCCTGCCCTCACCTGCTGGCCAACAGCACAGCTTGGCTCCGAGAGGGCATCAGCCACCTTCAGCTGCTCTGAGCCAATGGGCGTTGACATGGCAGCCCAGGGTTTTGGGTATGGAGAAAGGAGTTAAAATAACACTCAGGGATTTTCATTTTCATTGTTAGAATTTACAAGTGATCCTGCTTTCAAGTACTATTGAAAATTATTATTGATAGAACTCCACACTCCTTAGACTGAATTCCTGCAAGGCCGCCTCCATTTTACATCTGGACGACCTCCCCATGCGCTCGGCACCCACGCATGACGTCTGTGTGTCAACGCGAGTGAGCGACTGCGTGCTAGTCCTTCCGCACAGCACACGGGCCTCCACCTCATGCGCTCCTGTCTCTCAGTGATGGGGAAGCGGGGTGAGGAGACAGCAGGACAGCTGCTCACTTCTGTGCTGCCCCACCCCGGCCCCCATCGCTCTGCGGCTTCAGGGACTGCTGCAGCGACAGCCAGAGAGAGATCACAGGTCCTCAGTCAGCGCAACGTAGGGATGCGAAGAACACAGGAGCAGGATTCTCGCTCCACAGCTTCTCCTCCTGGTGCTGGTGGACGAGCTGAGGACAAGCTCAGAGAACAGGCCGCGTCTCTGACCTGGTGGGCTTACACACGCTGCCCTTGGCCACCTGTTCCTAGCAAAGAAGTGGTTTTCCTCCTTACAAGGCTGTTGAGGAAAATCTGGGAGTAAACTGAAGGTTCAGGGTGTGGGTGTAACACATGTGGTACAGCATTCTGCCTGTTTTGGTTTTGTTCTTTGTAAAATAACTAAGAGGCTAATTTGCTGGGAGAGGCTCTGGCACAGAGAGCACAGGATTTCCCACGGTAGCATCTCTCACTATTTCAGCCTCCCAGAGCAGCCCCTTTAGTTCAGTTTCAACAGAAAGTCCAAACTCTCGCCACCGCATCTTGGGCCGTACTTATGTCTTCCCGCTTCATCCTCTGGCATCTCCAGTTTGCTGTCATGTAGCACTGGGCTCTGCGTCCTCTCGGAGCCATTTTCCAGCCAGCAGCCCAATCTTGGCTGTGACCACCCACAGGCCAGCCTGAGATGAAGGCACGAATGCTTCCGCCTGTCCTCTCCACCCCAGCCTGGAGGGCACGACTTCCTCAGCGGATTCCGCCACAGCTGCTGAATCGCAAGCAAGGGTTACCCTCAGACCTTCTCCTGAGCTCTCCACACTCCGCCGCTGCCCCCGCTGCCGAGGCTGCATCTGCTTCTTACCTCCCACAGCCAGGTCCCCTGCCCACCAAGCCAGTCCCTGCGTGGGTCCCGCATATGCCATGCCCATCCTCTTCTCCCCCGCTGCTCTGCTTCCAGCAGCTCCGGGCTGGGATGGCTCAGCATTTCCACCTGCTGCTGGGCCTAAGTCACTCACACATCCCATCCCACAGCCAGAGCGAGTACCGCCAAGGTGGAAATCTGAGGGAAATGCCCCACAGGGAGGCCCCATCTCTTCACGCCTCCTCCCTCAGCTCCACCCCCAGCTGCTCCCAGGTCCACCCAACACCTCAGCACCTCACAGCAGAGCCTGGCGGTGATGCTGCTGCCCAGGACACCTGAGTCCCACTCCTGCCTCCCACGCCACCTCGGAAAGGCCAGCTGGTGCCTCCTCGGTGCCCAGAGGCCCTAGCGAGCCACTGCCCTTGCTATGCGATTCTTTAACGTCCACTTCCCTCCCCGGGTAGACCGAGCCCACCTTGAGGGTAGGAACTGCACCCATGAGCGTTGGTAGAACTGACCAGTTTCTTCATTCTGTAAAGATCTGAACAGAAAAACCACAGATGCCATGAAGAAGAATGCGTCAATAGCCAAGCTGGCAAGTTACTCTTAAAAATTCCTAATTTGTAAAACAATAGGAAGGAGACGGAGGCAAAGAGTCAGAAAAATATAGGTAAATGAGATAGGTCCCATATCTTTAGGACATATTGACCCTGGAGTGGAAAAAAGAAAAAAAAACCCAAGATTGAATTTTTGTATTGATTATCCAATTATTAATCTTTATAGAAGCTATTCCAACACTGCACATAATGAGTAATTCATCAAAGTATATTAGGTGCCATGGAAGTTGCATTCGGTATAAAGGACCATTAAGTTTCTTGTAATTGCACATTACTGGAGCTTTAGTTAGTTCTAAATCAAATCAGCAGGACCGGCATGTATGCGCACTAATTGACTTTATGTAATAACGGCATGCCCCTGGTGATTACCAAAATGAGCAGCCTTGCTGAGTTACCACGGCCCCAAAGACCACTTCTCAGCCCAAGCAGAGGAACAGCATTTCTAACAACACTGGAAGGAACAGGCAGAAGAAACCACCTGCATCTCCTTCCTGAACAAGGAAAGGATGCCCTGGGCCGTGCGCCAGGACCCTGTGGGCCAGGGGGCCAGGGCCCGAAGCACACTCACAACCTGCTTTCTGGAGGAAATTCTACCAATCCACTGCTCCGGAGCTTGACAGACAGGAACCCAAGCCCGGGAAAGTGTCATGTCCCTCAGTACCTCATTACACGCATTTCCCATCTGAGAAAGAGACGGTTGAGATGTGGAACAGACAGCCTTTAAGACGAAGCTCCCGTCTTCATTCCCCTGAAATGGTCTCTAAGGCCCTCAAATTCAAGAGCAGGAGCGCTGCCACTCACTGGCCTCCACGATTCAGGTGGCAATGGACCAGGCACCATTCTGTGGCCCTGCTTTGTCAACTTGGATCATTCTTTAAATTCTGAACATCATTTGGTTGTTACCTTGTGCTCCTCGCTCTGCTCTAATTTTTCCAGGGGCCAGGGATCTGATCTGCTCATGTGTCTTGACAGCCTCGCAATGCCAGTCATACAAAGTAATCTGCCAACATTATGTGGTCTTTTGAAAGTTGAACTGATCCTTTCCGTGAGTTTCAACAAGACTGAGACCGAGCCAGACCTGACACACCTCTTCTGCAGGATTCTAAGCATTTATTGCTCAGGCTGTGGTGAAATTACTACAATAGCCACTTGCATTGTGTCTTGTGTTTGTTGAACTGCTTCTTTTTGGCGAGGTTATGAGCTCTCCTGTTTGGAAAATTTAGCATTAATTCCTTCTCTGTTTATTTAAATTTGGTTTCTGAAGAAGGCTTAAAATACGTCCTCAGGAAAAAGACTGAATATGTAGAGAATGACTATTTAGAGCTCTTTATTCACAATAAGTGTTAATTCAGACTGCAGAGCTTTTCCAGCGTGAGGCCCCTCCCTGCCCCTCAGTGGCTGACTTCACAGCAGGCAGCCCTGGAGCGTCACACACTGAACTAAAGGATGACCCGAGGCCCGTTTCCATGACAAACGGCGATGAAGAAAACCAGCTCCGGAGCTGGGGGTCAAGTCCGGCACCTTCCCTGCTAACCTCCTCCCCTACCCCTGCACAGGCTGTCGGACACGGGCTCCAACTCCGAGACTACAATGCGCTTCCACGTGCAAGAGCACACGAGACAGCTTGTCAAGATGCGCCGTGAATTTAGCAAGCCCTGGTCAAGCGGAGACCACGGACACAATCAAAGTGATCAAAACTGCTTTAAAACCCCCAAGTGTCTGGAAAGACCCTCCAGTGAGCAGGGCTGCACCTGCAGGTGTATGAGTGAGTATTTCACTGAGGGGCTTTGTGGAGGAAAATCACGCAGAGGGGTGTGACTTTCAAGTTCTCCTCTCCTCACCTGCCTGCCACTTAGTAAGTGTGCTGGACGCCGCCTGCTGAGAGAGGCACCACCTGACCTGCTCACACCCCAGGGCCCAGCTCCTCCTGGGAGCGAGGGGCCTCCTCCCCTGCGCCCTGACTGGGCAGGAAGGAGCGGTCAGCACCCACATGCCCTGGGGCTCAGCAACTCTCCCCCGCCCCCCACAGGTGGTCTGGGTGCTCCCAGTGCCTGCCTTGAAGACTCAGCGATGGTGGCAGCAAGGGAGAGCGCCAATCAATGCACAGTGGCCAGTGGACGGTGGACGGTGGCGTTTTTATGAGCCAGAAGTCATGAACCCCGTTGCCAGCCTGGCCTTGAAAGCAGAGAGAAACAGGAAGCAGAAGAGGAAGTGGCAGGGAGGGAAGGGGCGCGGTGCTGATGAAAGGCTCTCGAAAGCCCAGGTCAACCTCCTCTGCAGGAGCCGCCACACCTCTGGAGAAACGCCTGTCCAGTGGATCAATCACCTCATTTCCATCCACACGTTTCTCTGTGGTACTCCCATTCCGCTTTATCATGACAGGAAACTGCACGCAGGATGGAAAGCTGGCATTTCATCCAGGGGAAACCACCGTTTCCATCTCAGCGAGTGAAAGAGATTGCAGAAGAATATCAACATTGCAGTTAAGGTGGGGAGGAAAGATAAGGGGGCTTGGAGCCTCACGCGTCCGCTGGTGTTTGGACAGTTTTGAAGGACAGTCAGCCCCGTGCTTTTAATTCTCCTGTCAATTCAGCATAAACACCTAATTAACAGAATTTGACAAACATTTTCTCAGCTCTTTTCTTAAATTAATATACGTTTAAAAAATGCCTACACACAGCTCCCCGCCTGGCACATCCTGGCTGTCCTGCTGATGCTGTTTCAAATGTGGCCACAGACACTCCTGTGAAGCCAGAACACTCGGGGGACGGACCGATAGACGGACGGACGGAGACTCTGCTTCTGCCCAGGCCTGGCCCAGCGGCGGCCACCTCACTTTATCCACCCACCACCTCTTTTCTCTCCAGCCATCTGCCAAGAGGAAATAACTCTGCTGTACTGGGAGTCTGGGAATCCCAGAAAACAATCTTAAATCCACAGAAATAATTGAAGTTCACTTCTACCGAGCTGCTCAGTTCCATTCTGATTTTTATTACAATGTCAACAAGAGTTTAATTTGTTTTAAAGTTTAGGTTCTTAAATCTGAGTGATATACGGTAGTTTACAGCTTGCTGGCAACAGCTACTGTGGAAAAAAAATGCAAAGTGTATATAAAGGCGATTCTAAGTTTGACATCGTGAAAGCAGGGAGCTGGGCCAAAAGCAGCAAACAGCACGGCTTTCCCCACCCGGGGACAGCGGCCACACCACGTGACCACGGGCACGTTTCCCTCCTCGACCAATCTCGTCTGGGGCTGTAATTAAGAGGAAATGTCCTAAAATGTAATTTCTTACACTAAACAGTCACAGATGCTAGCTAGGCCACTAATGGAGGGACTGTCTTCTCTGGGCTCCTTTCTAAAAACCAATTCCAGCGAAAACACTTCAGGGGGTGCTGGAGAAGGAGGGTGCTGCCCCAGCCCCGGGCTGTATCTCTCGATTCACTAGACTTCTGCCTGTGAACAAGGCGGTGCAGAAACGTGTTGTTTCAGACCACTCTGAGCAGGTCGGACTGAAACCAGCGTGAGAGGACGCTGCACATGTCTGCACAGAACCACCCGGACCTTGAACGCATTCTGATGCAAGATGCCAGCTCTGACACTCACCTGGTTTCCCCGTCTAGCTTTCGCTGGGGCAGAGCTCTAAGTCCTGTTAGAACCAAGGCAGACACACAGACTAAACTGCAAACCAAGTGCTTTATGGGCAGCAAGGATGGAGGAGGCCGTAGAACACGGCTTTCCCCAGAGACTGAAGGGCGCTGCCCCGTGTGGGTCCCCCCTCGGCAGGAGAGCGAGGGAGCTGCCAGCGGCTGCCTGGTTTTACACAGCCAGGGCCCCCACGGTGACGGCAACACTCCCCCGACGTCACGTCTGCGCTCGGCCAGACAGTGAATCTGCTGCACTTTCTCCCTTTTCCCTCCTGCACGGGCTCGGACTGGAGCCAGAGCCGCGGGTAAATCACAGACATTTCTAGATGCTGCTGAGGCTGTGAGCTCCTGCTGTCTCCCAGGGCTCACTTCCTGCCCTATCTAAAGCAACAGCAGCTGTGAGGGCCTGATAGGGCCCGTCCTGGGGTGGGAGCGAGGACGGCTAGGGGGCTGATAATGCCGCCCCCAGGCCCCTAGGCCCAAAGACCGCATCCTGCACCGTCTGCCCACTTCAGACCAAAAAAACCCAGCCGCTGGGCTGTGGGAGCGATAACTGCCCAAGTCCTGGGGAGGGGAGTGGCCTCGCCGACTTGGTCTATTGTCCCAAGTATCAGCTTTGATTACTTGGGGTCCCCCGGGCCTGATAAGGGCGGATGTTTAGAAGGGGGAATAGACTTTCTTTGTTCTTTACTACGTGGAAGTGTCCACTGTATAATCTGATAGGAAGGAAGAATCCCGTTTCGAAATTCAAACTGAAAAAGGTAAAGGGACTCAAAATTTTGTGTGCCCCACCCACATTAATGTGAGAGAGAACCCAAGTTGCCCACGGTCAGAAAACAGAGAGGCACCGATCCCGCCAAGCGGCAACAGACGGAGGAATTCATAGGACTACTGTCCATGTTTCCAAGATAATCGTCTACTCAGCTCAACAGTAAGTAATGGAGGAGCACACATATTTTATTCCCTAAGAGAAATTCTACCATCAGCGTTGTGTTCATATCATACAAAAATAGAATTCGAATTTTTTCCTAACACTCCCTAAAAAAGGAGTCCAAGGACTGTGCATGTTCCACATACAAAGGAAAAACCATACGTGACGTGTACAAGCCTCCAGCTTTGAGAGCACGGCTGCTCCCGCGGCATTGAGTACTTCCACAAAATTGTACTTAACTCTAAACACTCCTTTGAAAAGAAGTTCCTTGAGCTGTGTAAGAGATGCACACCTCGACCGTCCTTAGCAAGGTCCACACGCCAGGCCGTTTACCGCCTCTGGAGATTTGCCTTTTATGGACATTTTCATATAAATGGAACGATATGATATGTGGACTTTTGTGTCTGGCTTTTTTGACTAAGCCTGATTTCAAGGTTCATCCATGTCCTAGCATGAATCAGTACTTCATTCCTTCTAATGGCCGACTAATACTCCATTGTATGGCTATCACACGCTTTTCCTATCTATTCATGAGTTGCTGGACATTTAAGCTGTTGCAAAAGTCTGGCTATTATGGATAATGCTGCCAAGAACCTTGGTGTTCAAGTCTGTGTGGACTCATGTTCATTTCTCTTGAGTTCCACCCAAGAGTGGAACTGATGGGTTACATGGCAAATTTATGTTCAACTTTAAGACATTGCCAAAGTGACATACTATTTTACATCCCCACTAGTAATGTGTGAGGGTTCCAATCTCGCCACATCCTCTCCAGAATTTGCTATTGTCTCTCTTATTTATTACAGTCTAATGGGTATGAACTGGTATCTCATTTGCATTAGTATTGCACTTGTACTCCCTAATGGCTAATGATGTTCAGGCTCTTTTCATGTACTTCTTACCCTTTCACATATCTTCTTTGGAGAAACGTCTCTCTAAATCTTTTACTCACTTTTTGACTAGCCTGTTTGTCTTACTATTATTGAGAAATAGTGTTCTTTGCATATTCGGGATACAAGCTCTTTATCAGATACGTGTTTTGTGAATACATTCCTCCAGTCTGTTGCTTATCTTTTCATTTTCTTAATGGTATCTTTTGAAGCACAATAATTTTGAATTTTAATGAGGTCTAACTTATCAATTTTTTTATTTTATGGGCTGTGTTTTTAGTGTCATATCTAAAAAAATCTTTGCCTAATCCAAGGTCTTGAAGATTTTCTCATATGTTACCTCCTAAGAATTTTATCGTTTTAGCTCTTACTTTTAATTTCATGATCAATTTTGAGTTAAACTTTCGGTGTATGGCGTGAGGTAAGGGTCTAAGTTCACTCGTTTGCATGTAGATATCCCTTGTTTCAGCACCATTTGTTAAAAAGGCTATCCTTTGCCACAGTCAAATGGCTTGGCACTTTTGTTAAAAATCAATTTACCATAAATATAAGGATTTATTTCTGGACTCTCAATTCTGTTCCATTGATCTACATGTCTCCTGCCAACACCACACTGTCTCGATTATTGTAGCTTTCTAGTAAGTTTTGAAATTGAGAACTGTAAGTCTTCCAACTTTGTTTTTTGTTTTCAGAATTGTTTTGGCTATTCTGGATCTTTGAAATTCCATATAAATTTAGGATCATTTTGTCAGTTTCTGGGAAAAAAAAAAACCTGCTAGAATTTTGGTAGAGATTGCATTGATTCTATGGATTAATTCCATTGTGATCAGAATTAACCCTTTCAAATTTATGAAGTCTTGCTTGACGGCCTGGTGGGAGGCCATCCTGGAGGAGGTTCCCTCTGTGCACCCCTGTGGCTCGTTCTCTACATGGCTTTCAGGTCAAGCCAGCCGACAGTGTGGTTCAATTGTTTTATGTCCTACTGACTTTCTGCCTAGCTGTCTTATGCAGTATTAAGAGTGTAATATTGAAGTCTCCAGCTATTATTTTTTAATTGTCTTTCAACTTATCCCTTCAGTTCTGCCCATTTTTGTTTCCTGTATTTTGGGGCTCTGTTGTTACATGGAAATATATTCATAATTGTTATATCTTCCTACTCAATTTATGCTTTACTCACTATAAAATGTCCTTCTTTGTCGCTGGTAACATTTTCTCTGGTTCCAGATCTATTTTGTCTGGTATCAGTACACCTACTCCAGACCTCTTTGGGTCACTATTTGCACGATATACCTTTTCCATCTTTTACTTTCAACCTATTTGTATCTCTAAATCTAAAATATGTCTTTTGTAGACAGGATATAGTTGGATCCTGTTTGTTTGTTTTCCAATCCAGTCTCACAACCCCCACCTTTCTATTGGAGTGTTTAGTTCATTTACATCTAATGTAATTTTGATACAGTAGGATTCGCTTTTGCCATTTGCTATTTGTTTTCCACGTCTTGTGGTTTTGCTTGTTTTTGTTGTTCCTATATTCTTCGTTACTGCCATCTTTTGTGTCAAATATATATTTTCTCGTGTATCATTTAAATGCTTTCTTTCATCTTTTGTTTGTTTGTTTATTACATATATTTTTAAGTTATTTTTTAATGGTTCCTCCAGAAATTACAATATGCATCTTAACTTAAAGCAATCTATTTAATACTATTATATACTATTATAGCTTATTTCTAATAATACATAGAAACTGTTCTGATAAAGCTTCTTTCCCTACCCCTTCCTTTGTGCTATTACTGTCACACAAATGATATCTTTGTGTATTATAAGCCCATCAGCACAGTTTTGTAATTATTGTCATGTGTTTTCTTTTAAATCAGGAGGAGAAAAGAGTTTAAAAATATGCATATGCTGTCTTTTTTATTTACCTGTGTGATTACTTTTACCAGTGCTTTTTATTTCTTTGTGTGGATCTGAGCTACCATCAGCCTGAAGGACCCCCTTTAGTACTTCTTGTTTTTTTTTGATCTTCTCAACTAAACTGTCAGGGTCTTGGGAACTTTTTTGACATGTTTGCTGCTTTATCCCTAATATCTAGCACTGTGCTTGGTACTGCCAAGCAGGTGCTCATGGACTCCCTTTAGTACTTCTTGTAGGTCAGGTCTGCTGGCAATAAATTCTCTGCACCTTTGCTTATCTGGGAAGGACTTTATTTCTCCTTCATTTTTAAGGCTAGTTGTGCTAGATATGGAATTCTTGGTCAACAGTCTTCCTTTCAGCTCTTTGAATATGCAATACACTGCCTTCTGTCCTCCATGGTTGGTAATGAGAAGTTGGCTGTTAATCTTACTGAGGAATGCAGGTACCGCATGACCTGTTCATCTCTTGCCGCTTTCAGGATTATCTCTTTTTCTCTGTCTTTTGACAACTTGGCTATGATGTGTCTAGGTGTGAATCTTGGAATTTATCCTACTTAGAATTTGTTGACCTTTTTAGATGTGCATAACAATGTTTTTCATCAAATTTAGGAAGATTTTGACCACTATTTCTTCAAATATTTTTTTCTACCCCTTTCTCTCTCGTCTTTTTCTGGATTCCCATTATGCATATGTTTGTATGCTCTGTGGTTTCTTGTATGTTTGTTTTTCTTTATTCTTTTTTCTTTCTATTCCTCAGACTGGATAATCTATTGATTTGTCTTCAAGTTTGTTGATTTTTTTCCTCTGCTAGCTCCAAACTGTCATTCACTCCCTCTAGTGAATTCTTCATTTCAGTCACTGCACTTTGCAATTCTAGACTTCTACCTGACTCTGGTACAAATGTATCTTTTTAGAATCTCATATTGACACTCTCTATTCAGTGAGACATAGTTGGCTTATTTTCATTTAATTCCTTAAACAGCGTCCTTTAGTTCTTTGAACAGATCTGTAGTGGCTGACTTCGAGCCTTGCTGCCAGGTCTGACAGGGAGCCCTCTCGGGCACGCTGTCTCTCACCTGTGGGTAGTTCTTTTGGCGTGTACGGGTCACATTTTCATGTTTCTTTGCACGTCTCATAGTTTTTTGGTTGAAAAACTGGACATTACAGATAATATGTTGTAGCAACTCTGGAATCCGAATCTCCCCACTGTAGGATTTGTTGTTAATTCTGCATTCTTTTTTGCCCTTGTCGCTGCTTCTTTGATTAGTGACTTTCCTGGACTACTTCTGTAACATCTGTATTCTCTGAAGTGTATGGCCTCTTTTGAAAAAATTCTTGTCTTTATTTTTCAGCCTGGCTTCCTAGGGGTCACCCTCAGGTTAGCATAGTTTAACGGTCAGTCAACTATCAGTCGGAGGTTTCTTTAAATGCCTTGAGCCATTACGTCTTCCACCTTTTGTCAAGGAAATCTAAATGTTAAGGCCCACTTTCTAAGTGAAGGCGTGCACATCAGCCTTAGCTGTCACTTTTGCTTGTATCGAGTCTCAAGCTCAGCCAGAGGTGAACGACTGGGGCCCTCTCTTCTCCGAGGTCTTTCCTGAGCATGCGTGCATCCGTGGACACGTGTGTGGTCTTCTAGACCCCCAGGCACAGGCCAGGCTTCTCCAGTTCCCTGTGGTCATCTAGTGGGGCTAGACCCTTGTCCGCCCCAGTGGAGAGCACAGCCGTGGCAGCTCCCATGAGCAGGATTCCAGCCGTCTGTCGTTTCTGACCCTGCCCTGGGAATGTGGCTTTTCCAGGGACCTGCACAACCAGTCAAAGTACTGACTGTGCTCCGGGGCTGGGTTTTTGACAGAGCCTCAGAGAGGCCGATCTCCTTCCCTGTCTGTGAAGCTGCTGGCTTTTCATGGTGATGCGCCACAGAGCTGGGGAGGGGCGATGGGAGAGGTCCCAAGTTAAAGCCCCACAGACCCTGCTGTTCTTACCAAGGCCCAGCTTTTCTTGAATAAATGCTTTTCAGTTTGTTCTGCCTCTGGTTAATTTCCAGATTCTGAAATAACTGATTTGATAGTTTTGTCAGTATTCATGTCACTTTTTTGGGGAGTGCTGCCTCACCAAGGTCCTTTCTTCATCATTCTGGAAGTCTTGCTTTCCTTCCAGTCCCTCTTGAGTTATCAAAAAGTGCCTCAGTTGATAACCAGAAATTCTTTGATGAAGGAAAAAATCTACGACACTGCTCTTCGGCTTGCAAGGCCAGCTCATATCCGACAGCTAGACTCTTGAGCAGGAATCTTTGCTCACCACGTCTCTAGTGGGGAAAAAATATTCAACAATAGAGCTAAACCTTGGTGGAGTTGAGAGACTGTGCAGAGACCAGAGCGGCAGACCAAGGTGGGGCTCCGGGGCTGTCAGTGGCTAACTGCGACTCTGAGTAACTGCGATTCCAACAGCGTTTCCCGCAGCTTCAGCCCCGCTCTGTGAGGTGTGGTGAACGCTGGTAGTTTGCCCACAGGACTGTTCTAAGGTTGAATACGTAAACTGAGAGAATACATGTAAAACGTCACTTTGGAAAGTACCAAAGGCCTTACATTCAGTACTCATTACTATTATTGCTATCTGGGTTTTCTGTTTGTTGGCAATCATATGTCATGCTGGACTGGGAACGACTTTTCAGCTCTGATGGGAAGACAATTACTACAATTCCAATTATCCATGTTCTTCTCTGCCTGGACTTGATGGACAACTGTGAGCCAGTTATTCATTGTTCCCTAGGAATCCATGTGCAAGAACACACTTTTGTACCAGGAAGATCCCTGGGAAGTGTTCGTGCCTAGCTGGCTCTCTGCCTAGAGCTCCAGGGGCAGGAGACCGAGTGCCTGGCTTGAGTTACAGGCCGTGGCTGCTCTTGCGAAAACACAGTTGTCCAACAGATGTAGACAGAGCCCTCCACTGCCCTGGTCACCACTGTCCCCAAAGAGACGCCAGGCCCTGATGGTCTATCGACAGCTGGGCTTTCTGAATGTCGCTATTATGCTTTTAAATGGCTTGCTTTATGGCTTCATGCTCTGGTGACACAGCACAGTGGTGTGCTATTTGCCGGCTCACAGATCTGAAAGTATCTGTAAAGAGCACTCATTCTTAAGAAAGTTCTTTGAAACGTATAAGCATCAGAGAAAGAAAACGCAAAGACCAGGCCGGTGTTGTACAACTTGATCTGAAATGGAGACAGAACTATTTACAGAACTTCTGGAAAGCTGTTCATCTCCTTGCAGGAGGAAAACAGAGTGTATCCTCACAAGAAAAAACCCGGCATCGCCATCACGAACGCTCACGCATGAACGCTTTACTAGCATTCAGAGCCCGCCTATGACAAAGGACAAAGACGCCACAAGCATGCCCCACATTGGCCACGTGCAGTCCTCTCTGGACGTCAGCTCTCTGTCCATCTCCGCTTCCCGGTCGTGAGGGTTTTTCGGCACTAAATAGACCTACACGCTGCTAATTGCCCAAGAGCTCCGCAAAACCTTTCCAGCTCGTCCCTTCTGCTTTCTTTCTCCTCCACCCCTATTTCTCTCCCTCTGATTAATAATGCCCATTCCTTCTCCACTGAAAGAAGGAAATAAGCTAAGACCTGTGATTAAGGGAGAAAGGTGGAAGGTTAATATTAGCTGAAAGCAGTACTACTGAATATCCCTCCAAGTACACAGAAAATAATTGGGCTGTAGAAGGACACTTTGATTAGCAACATAGTGTAATTCAAAGCATTCCAGGTTTCTAGTTAATGTCGACACCAGGCAACTCAGAAAAGCACCCAGGACCTCAGACACCTAAGCTCCAGCGTCATATGACGACGTGCCCCCTCCCCTTGTCCCCACCCTCCACCCGTCGGAAGGAACAGAGGACACTCTGCCATCACAGCCCAACAAGCTGCAGAGCTGAAAGCCGGCAGCCACACCAGCATGTGCCTACAGTGGCCAAATGCAGCACCCTATTTATAGAGA
Organism: Equus przewalskii; assembly: GCF_037783145.1. Taxonomy (NCBI): domain Eukaryota; kingdom Metazoa; phylum Chordata; class Mammalia; order Perissodactyla; family Equidae; genus Equus; species Equus przewalskii. Next base: position 94,155,970 of record NC_091837.1, on the reverse strand, counting down.
ACCTTACTCAGCAGACATCTTAGAGGCAGCCCTGCTGTCCCCTCCTTCCTTCAGGAAGGGGCAGGCTCCTAAGTGCCACGGCCCTGGAGGTCAATGGCAACAGATTTTCAACAGGAAAGCACACACCTTCCAAGACTCAGCAGAAACAGTGCTGGATTGCCGCCTACACCTGGTTAACAGAGACATTGTCACATCGGCCAACAGGCTCTGATGGATACTGGCTGACACGGGTTTATCTAGACAAAGACTAAGATACGTAAGCCAATATCGGCATATCCATCTGATCCAGTTGGAGGCACAGCATCTCTGGAAGCGAGGCTCTGTGTGTCTCTTTGTAGACAGAATCTGACAGCCCAGGGAGGCACGCACACGGGTTTGGAAAAGCCTGTTGTGGCCCTTTGAGGGAACAATTAGAGGTTCTGCCCACGGAGCAGCAGCTCAGGCCTGGAACTGGATGAACTCTTCTGTGTAGGGAGATCCCTCTGTAGGGGTCTCCAGGGAACCTATTTATAAAGCTCGCTGGTTGACCACGCCGACAGCAGTCCCCATCTCTGGGTGGTGTGTAGTGTAATTTTTATGCCTTAAGACTCCCATGCAGACATCCAAGTGCATTAAGGACTGACCCTAATGAATTATTTGCATGGCTGAATTCATTCTTCTATCCATCATGTGGTAGCCTCCGTCCGCAATATTAACGACTCAGCGTGTTTGATCCCGTAACACAGACTCTTTCAATCATCATTAGGAATGGGGAAGGCCTCAGACTTGGGCGCCGTGCCAGGTTAGTAAAACTTTCCATGAGGAGAGCTTTTTGTTCTCTCTGGAGCAGCTTAAGCTCAGGAAAGAAGGGGAGGGCAAGAGGGGAGGCGCTCAGAGCCCAGACGGGGGCAGACACGATCCTGGCCGGCCTGGTCCACCTGCTTGTTGTTTTAATGACATCTAGATTTCTGGAAACGGGAGAGCTCCTGGAGGGACCTGAAAGGGCCGATTGTGGGGGAGGCCGTGGTGCAGACCAGCCCACATCTGGGGAGCCGTTGCTTCAGTGCAAGGCTCAGAGGCGGTGCTCTGTTTCCGCAGAACGGCTGTTCCATCGTGCGGTCCCTTCACATAAGCGCTGGAGTCAGCGTGCATTGCAGAAGGGTTTCCGATGTGTCCCCAGCGAATGTATGTAAATAGTAAATAATAAATGGGAGTGTGTCCCCTGATACATAAACGATTCCGTGTTTGGGTGTGTGTGTGTGCGTGAACTGTCCACATTTATGTGTAAGGAAGTCAAAGGGTAACTCTTCACCAGGAGGGGAGCCCCGCTCTCTACCACGGGAAATGCAGGGAAATTGTATTGGAGAAATGGCTCATGTAGAGCTTTTATGACATATTTTTTTAATCTACATTCAAAATAAAGTGAAGCCCATAAAACTAATCTTTCAAAAATGTACCCTTGTGGTTCTGCCATGATTGGGAAGCCTAAATTGAGAGCTTAAATCTTATGAATATTGTCGAACCAAAGAATAAATTATAATTGAAATTTCTTTATGGACCAAGTCCTTTTGAAAGGAAACCTGAGGGTAGAAACAAGTGAGAAACAAGTCGGGATTCAGTCTGAGGCAAGTCTTCCAGGAGATGAATGCAAACGTGGCTAGGGCCTTAACCCTCGCGTGTCTGAGTGCATTGCGCCACAGACCAACTGCAGGTTGCACACGACATGCTGTGCACAGCGGAACCACCCCTGTAGATCTCTAGATAATTCACATGATGGCCAGGTATGTGCCCCCAATGCCCTAGGCTCTCTGGAACTGGACATAATATCCCATTATTGCCTTTTTTATTCTACATTCTCGGAAAACCAAAGTAAAACCCAAATGAAAACCCAGCACACCTAGGCAACAGATTCTAAATCCTCAGGGCCAGCACCATCAGCATTACAAACGAGCCTGAGGAGCCTGAACGGCCCTGAAGGACGTCTGAGCGGTTGTTCAGATGAAGCAAGCAAGCGAAAACAGGACTCTTGAGTGCGTGCTGCTCAGGTCCTGCCAGGCGGACAGAAGCCCCACGGAGGCACCAGCAGCAAGCCTTGGCGGGTGAGCGGGGGAAGCAACTGTGCCTCCTCAGTTCCCTCATTGTCACCATGGGGACAGGGACCGTGGCTCTGCGCTCCCAAAGCGCCAGTGTGGCCGAATTCACTGCCGTCAATCGCAGCGCGCTCCCCAAGGACCAGGGAGAGGTCAGTGCCGGGGACACGCAGGGAAACCCCACGAGGGGAAGGCAGGTCACAGCCGGGAGCGCAGAGCTTGCCACGGCCTCCGGGAACCAGCGATGCCGCGTCCCTCTGAGAACAGGCCTTGCCCCCGCAGCTGGTGATGGAGGATCCCAGACCCCATGGCCTGGTCGCTGGCTCGCCCCACATCTCTTCCTTGCACCCTCCCGGTCCTGGTTTCATCCGCCCACCCAGCTTGACCCCCTGTTGTGTAATCGACAGACTGCTCGCTTTTTAACATCAAGGCCACTTGAAATTAATGGCGTCTAGTTTTCTGCTTTAGTTTTTTGTTGCTGTTTCCGTTCTCTCTTCTACGCCTCTTCCTTGTGTAGGCTGCAAATTCAAAACCAGACACAAGGGAAAGGAGCCTTGGAGTGAGTCCTAATGACTCCTTTCCCCACCCCCGCCCTCCAGACGTTTCATGGCCGCCTGTTTTCTACATCAAGGGCACTGCCTGAACAGCCGGGATTCTGAAGTGCCTCTTATTCTCTTAAGAGACGTGGGGAACTTAAAAAAAATATACACTAAACAAAATCCATTTAATTAAAAATAAGCAGAGTGGGCCAGCCCTGGTGGCCTAGTGGTTAAGCTCAGTATGCTCTGCTTCGGCAGCCCAGGTTCAGTTCCCGGGCATGGACCTAACACGGTTCTGTTAGCAGTCATGGCGGCTCATGTACTGAAAAAGAGAGGAAGATTGGCATGGATGTTAGCTTAGGATGAATCTTCCTCAGCACAAAAAAAAAAAAAAAAGCAGAGTGGAGGTGATGAAAGATGGAATATAATTGGGTTGAGAAATCAAACAATAATAAGGTGTTGCAACTCCAAAAGCTTAAGTAATCACTGCTCTAAAGAGATTCTTTCAAGTCGGTGGGGCAGGTGACATGCCAGGCTGAGATGTGGCGTGGACAGCTGTCCTCGCAAAGGCGGGTTGGCTGCCCCATGCGTCCCCTCTCGCCCAACATCGGCCCCAGACAAGGCAGCCCCTCTCCCACAGGCCTCAGAAGGCCACGCTCTGGCCACGCCGCACGCATGCTGGCATACGTACCTTCTCTGGAACCTTCCTCCACCCCACCCCAGAATGAGCAGGAGTTTTGACACTGTCCCTGTCCGACAAATTGCTTTTCAAAAACCTCAATCGTGTGGAACGTTGAAATGGGGATAGGAAAAGGATCAGAGTCCTAGTGCTAAGTACAGTCATTCACGCTTGACACAAGCATTCCAGGTTAAGCCCACACGCCCGACACCTGCATATCCTTCCACTCGTCTCTCCCACCGTCTCCGACACCAAGGCACCAGGATGAACCCGCCCCCAAAATGCCCTCAGAATTCGGGGGGGGAGGCTGGGGGTTCGGGTTCCCATGCTCACGATGTGGGCCTTTATTCTGCACTAAAAGTCTCCCGGGACTAACGTGGGGCTGACGGCATGGATATCACTGCCCTACGACCAGACAGCGGGTTCTGGTCCTGGGGAACTGAGGTTGGCGCTAAGATCCTGCCTCAAGATCCGTCCGTGAGCCTCCACAGCTCAGTGGACAGTTTTGCCCACCCTCTCACGAGGACGGAGTGCTTTCTCCTTGCTCCTAACTGCATTGCCATAAATACCCCAAGATTTTCTAGAAGGAGCTAGGCCCCTTCATATTCTAACCGTCCATGGACTCAGGGAGTCTTCAGCAGCTCAGACAGAGCAACGAACATTCCATCTGCTTTCCTGGTGGTGGGGGGATGCCTAGACTGGACAATGTACGGTTCCAACTGTCGGGAGAAAAGCCCCACAGCCAGTGTTTTCAGTGGCTACCCCTGGGGCAGGGTCGTCTGGCCCGTGTGCATGGACCCATGCCAACACCTTGGGCCAGGGCGCCCGCTGGAGGGAAGCCTGGGCCTACAAGACGCTGCATCCCAGACACAGCGTGTTCACCCCAAGGGCTTCCTCAACCTCGGGAGGGTCCTCCTCCAGGAAAGGCAGTCCCTGTGGGGATGTTGGCAGAGTTTTGTCTGCCATCTCCACCCCCACCAGCTCCAGCAGGCCCAGGAGGGGCACTCGCCCAGGGGGATGGATCAAGGCCATTTCCGTGAGGGTCCAAGGCCAGCATTCACTCTTCAGCGGCCCAAGCCTTTTCCGTCACGTGGTTCCAGCTGAGGACCACAGAGCAGCAATGAAACATCACATAAGGAAAATGCACATACGTATATAAATGCATTCACTGCTTTCCAGGGCAGCTTCTGGCTCAGCAACCTTAACCATGATACCAAACCTGACCCCCAGAAAATGAACATTGCTTTGCTCTCATAGGCTAAAACTGGAAAGCTCTGTTTATGGCTGGCCCAGGATTACAGAGACCACGGAAATAAAGGCCCATGAATTAAATCCAGCCTGGAACAGAGGCAGAGAGAACCGTGTGCACAGATCCGCACCAGCTGGGTCTCAGAACTTCTGCCCAAGGGTCCCCAGGACCACACGATGATCTGAGGACCTAAGTGGACAGACAGGTTTGTCGGGGGTGGGTGCATGTGGGGCAGCACTGGGGGGCTGGAGCTGCACACGAGGTACCTGGTGCTTTAGCAATGGAGAACCCTGGGAGGTTTGGGACAGGAGGTGACACGATCTGTTCCGTGTTCTGGAGAGAGAACCTGATCACAGGGACGACGGGGCAGAGTATTTGGGGGAAATTAAGAATGGAAGACCTTAGGGAGCGGCCAGGAGACAGGAGCCCTGAAGCAGAGGGTGCAGGTGTTTTAAAGACGTGTTGAGGCAGGAGCCCAGGGCCCGGCGCCTGGTGTCAGGAGGGGAGTGTGGGAAGGCAGGAGCCGGTCGGAGGTACCAGGAGAGCGAGCAGATGGGTGATCCCCAAGCCTGGGCTCTTCCTTGTCCCTGGAGCTCCACGCCCACAGCCCGCCAGGCCAACCGCAGGGAACAATCGGCAGAGGACAGTCTGCACCGTGGGGCTGGGCCTGTGCAACCTCGGCCCACCTGCTGGACCGAGAGGCCTCAAGCCTGGACCATCTTACTCAGCTTTCACCTCTCAACCAAGTCCCATTCCTGAAATAAAGTGAATTCAAGTCCAGAGGGGCCCAGAGATCCGCCCAGGGCCGCGGCCCCAAGTGTCCCTCACACCTGCCACGTGGGCACCTTCTCGAGACGACTTGAGTCCACTGAAGGCAGAACATCCCCCGGCCCACGAGCACGCCTCCCAGGGCAGCTCCCTGCCCCTGCACATCCTAACGAGGCTGCGTCTGAACACGAGAGGCACTGGGGCCGGTGGGAAGGGGCCAGAGGGTGCTGCCCAGTCGCCCGGAAGCAAAGGAGGCTTGGGCAGGACCTGAGGGGGAGGCGTGTCCTCACCCAGCCTCCAGCAGGACCACGCCGGGACTTTCTGAGACGAAACAGAGTGGCAGGGCTACAGCTGTGAGTGTCAGCATCCAACCTCGGATGCAGCGGTCTGCCTCGCTGGACACAGCAACGAAGGTGGAGTCCACGCCTGCCCCCGTGCCGAGGAGGTAGCAGGAAGCATGGCCTCCCTTCGTCCTGACTGTTGTCACGGGCCTGCTGTGAGCTCAGGGGGACTATGAGATGAAACGTGAAACCAGCACAGAATGTCCATGCGAAGCCGGCCCCTCCTCCCAGGTCGCAATAAACCTCCTGAAGTGCTGCGGGCAGTGATGGAGCTAGAGTGTGGCTCTCGGGGAAGGAGCTGCTGAATTCTGGGTGGAGGCTCCAGAAAGCATCACTGTGACCCGCACTTCTGAGGGGGCAAGGAAGGAGAACCTGACATTATTTAGGAACCCATAAGTGCACCCTGAAGAGGTCTGGGGTTTAAGGGTTGCATATTTACAGAAGAAAATATTTGAAAGCTCATCGCCTCAAGTTAGGACTGAGCGGGAGAGGCGTTTGGCAGGGGCTCGCTCCCACCTGCGCAGACAGGAATCTGCACCATGTGAAGCACAGACGAGGGAGTCCTCATCCCGCCTGGGCACCGAGCTGGGGACAGACGCTGACACATTCAGAGGCCGCGGCCGGGTTTCACCACCGTGGAGGCTCACGCGTCCCCAGATCAGCTCACGTCCGCACCTTTGGTGGGACATGGGTGCTGACAGAGTGTGGGTGACCTGCTACCTGCCACCTGCTTCTGCAACAGCAGCTCCAAAAGTGGATGCTCCTCAGAAAGGACCCCTTGGGACACAGGGCGGCTGGGAAGCTCGCAGAACACAAACTTGGAGAAAATGTGACATTTACTGAGCGGGGAATAAAAGCCTACAACGTTTGGTGGTTATTTTAGGCAAAAGGGCTAAAGGAGGCTGCGAGGCCTCGACCCTGCAAGCGTTTTCAGGGCCCTGGGCCGTGTGCCCAGTTCTCAGGCTCCATCTGAGTCCCCTGGCGGTGGGGGAGGAGCATCTGCTCCGGGGCATCGGTTTGTACGCTCGCCCAGGAAACAACTGACACCGGGAGAACAGGACGTCCCACTGATGACCGGCACCCGACGGACAGTCCAGGTGGGGCACCGAAGCGCTAAGGGGACCCACTCTTACTGAGCAGATGGCGGAGCTTCAGCCCAGTGGCGGGTTCACCTGCAATTGAGGTGGTGAAGGCGCGAGTCAGGGCTCTGCTCTCCCTCAGTTGGGGCCGCACCCGTCCAGAGAGGGTGACTCCTCAGAGCAAATACGCTGAGAACAACAACGAGGTGTCACTGCCATCGTCTCACAGAAAGACCTTGGTACTCAGGTTTTCACGCCAATTATCCTGACCACGGGTGTTTTGGGGGCACTTCCTTCCCAAGCCATCCTAACGTGCACTTTCGACTGCGTTTCTGCCCCGAGCCAGCTGGGCGCCGTACGGGGAGAAGGCCCCCGGCACCAGGAGCCACCCTATGCCTTATGATCCTTTCACCGAGCTCCTGATGAGACTGTCCCAGCACTCAAGTGTTTCTACATCGCCGTGCAGGGTACAGTGTTAATCACCTCTAGCTAAGCAGTTGTTCAAAAATTGTTCTCTCAACTAAAGAAGCTCTTAAGATGCCAAGGAACAAGACAGCGTAGCCTGCAGCCACGCTCCCCGGCAGCCTCTTGTGACAGAACTCCCAGCTCGCGCCCGGCAGCACCGTCTGCACCTGTGGCCAGCACACCGGAGCATGCTGACTTTCCGGCCGGTATGGCCCGGACAGTGTCCCCTGAGGGTCTACAGACACAGACATCGCCGGGACCAAGGTCACAGAGCAGAGCCGCGCATCACGCGGCTGGCTGGCGGCTGACACGGTGACCACACAGCGCCGCCAACAGCAGCAGGAAGTGCTTCCCGCACAGACACGCATACACAGGCACCCCTCCTCCTGCACTCTTGGATACGGCGCCAGGCTGAACGCACACCTCCGGCGTGGGGACTTACCGTCGTCCAGGTACAGCTGGTCCAACTCTTGAGGCTCTCGCTTGACCGTTACGGGAATGGGGGCCAGACTATGATTACTGTCCTCACGCACCTCGGGCAGCGGCAGAGGCTGGGTGGCTGCAGACTCATTTCTCGGAACCTTCGGCGGCGGGTGCTGCTGGTGGCCCATCACGGATGGGCGGGTTGGGCTGCAGGACTGCAAACAGGTCGGCTCTTGGGTACCGGACGGCAGTGGAGAGGAGGAGCTGTTGGGACAGAGTGCTGGCTGGCGACCCGGGGAACAGCTACTGCTCAGCTGTGGACTCACCTGTGGCTGCAGCAGGGCGGGGGGCGGCTGCTGGGGGGAGCCGGGGTGCACGCCCACGGGTCTCGGCGCCTCCTGCACGGCGAGGACCCCTCCGGCTGGCCGCTGAAGTCCGAGGTGACTGTGGCCTGGGCTGGCCATGCCCTTGCTGTAGGGAGCGGAAGAAAGGTCGTGGAGCTTCGGGCTGGCGCTGGGCGGCGGTGACATCATGCTGCCTCTCTGCGGACAGGGCGGGAAGCCGGCCACGAGGCAGGAGCCCGGGTCGGGCGGCATGGCGAGCTGCTGGCTGTAGCACGGCTTCGGGAGCGGGCTCAGGCCCTGGCTCATTGGTCCACAGGTCAGGGCAGGCTCGTAGTCATCGGTGGGCTCTGTTTTTATGATTGGAACTGTGAGAAGGAAAAAAAAAGTTAAATAAACACAAGCTGCAGATGGGTGCGATGGGCGGGCTTGTGGCTAGGATACCCTCTGAAAACAAACAGCGACTTGACTGAGTCCCTGTGTGTCTCCTGCCTGGTTCTCCCACCCAATTAAGAAGAGGGGCGTGAGTCATCGCCTCCGGAAAGCTGCAGCTGGTTCTAATAGTGAGCGCACTATTTTCCTTGGAATCACCCCCAGCACTAATGTGCTATAAAAATCCATTTGCAAACTGCAGTAGAAGCTTTGGACCCAAGGGCCCATGGATTTGTAGTAATCAAAGTGAAAATTTTAACTTGGATGTCCTCCTGCATTTCTACTGCTACCGACGCCCTATCTGATAAACGTCTGCACACTCGGTGAACTCGAACGCACAGTAAGATGGCGCTGAGAAGTGGGTAAGGATCCAACGGAAAAGATAAGTGCATATCTGGTGCAGGAGAGAGGGCTCTGACTGCTGGAAAAGGAAAACACTCTTCCGCAGGCAAAACCGACATCCCTCCTGCCCGCCCCTCCTCGCTTCCGCTCCCAGACCATGAACCGCGTCCAAACGACAGACAACCCATGATGACGCAGCTCCCGGGGCAGAAGTCAGAGCTCCTGAACCGCTTCTACACCGCCGTCCACCCGGCCCTCGCTGGGAAGCTGATGGGGCCTTGAGAGCCGGGCTGGGAGGCGCGACGGAGGCAGACCGGAAGTGGAAGGCCCTTTGGTGGCTGGGTTTCTGCAGGGAGCGTCGGGGGCGGGGGGTGCCTGTGCGGGTCTCTACTGGCCTCGGCCGTGTATCACCTCCCTGCTCACTCCCTGTGGTCCCGCTTCCTCATGGGCTTCTCCTCTCACGCCCACTTACAGGAGTCATCTCACTGGTCAGACTCTTCTGAGAGTGACGAGGGACCGCACACACATTCCCAACAGACGCCCAGCGCTGCTTTGAGGAACGTGGTTGGGACAATCAGCTGTCATCAGACCCTCCTTGCCGCGTTTTCACCTCTTCACGTGTGTGCACAGGTGGATTCTCCACGGCAGGGAGAGAACGCCCCGTGCAAGCACAGCCTGTGGGCCTGCGTGCGGCCCCAGCTGCCTCCCTACCTATGTAGGAGCACATCTACATTTTGAGAGAACGTCTGTAACGGAGGTCTTCAGCCAGCTGGTGCGCACGTCTGCTCTCCATCACGGCGCCCGCGGGTCCCCCAAGGCCGTGGAGACGGCTCCCCATGGACCCTTCCCGGTGGAGCACGGCCGCCCTGCCAAGGCTGTGGGACCTGGGACAAGCGCTGCCTGCTGGCCCAGGCCCCTGGCCTCTGGCATGAAGGCGACACTCCAGCCTAGGTGAGGGGGGAGGCCCCAGGCTGTGTAATTCCTCCTGAAATCTCCAGGTCCTCAGCTTCCCGCATTGGGGATTCCCAGTGAACCCTGTTCTTTCATTTGGCCTCGCTGGCATGCTGAGGTCTCCCGGCCCCTGTTCTCAACCGGGCCTCCCATCTTCAGCACGTCCTCCTTGCCCACTGAGGACAGAGGTATGTGGTGCCGGAGGTGCTGACGGTCAGAAGGCAGGGAGAAAACACCAGGGCAGAGCAGTCACGCGGTCTCCCTGGAGGAGTCCCTCGCCACCTGCAGACAGAACCGCAGTCGGAACTCGCTGGCGGTGCTCATCACTGCCTGAAAATCACGTTTGGCCCAGAGCGGACAGGGCTTCAGCCCAGGGCTGGAGGACACGCTGCTGCTCACCCATGGAGTTCAGGCGTCCCCAGCACGGCCCATCGGGCAGGTCTCCCGGCAGAGAGGGCAGAGTGAGGGGTGGTCTTCATGCCAGGTGCCCGTGGGGAGCACGGGGTTGGGTTTCATTAGCCACGCTGACTCCCCACCCTGCCCGGCCGCCAGCCCCTGCCCACGCCACATGCACGCCCTCCGCAGCGGAAGGGGTTTCTCTCTCTTTCCTGGGCTCTGGGGAGGGGCTGGCGTCCCAGGGAAACTGTGTTCCAGAGAAAACTGCCACTGGCTGTGGAAGGGACCCCAAGAAGAGCTGGTGTTCTCAGGAGTGGCGTTTAATGCCGTGTGGATCACATTCTGGGCCAGCGGCGGCCTGAGTCTCTGGAGGAGTCCGCGGCTGCTGAGGGTGCGCATCAGAAGAGGACGCGCCTCGCTCTTTAAGGAGGGTGTGACGGGTCCCCCCAGGGCATCTGTCGTTGCAGCGACCCCAGGCAAGAGGAGGGGGCACACTCAGTCAGGGGAGCAGGCCGCCTGAGCGCAGCATGTCTGCAGATCTGCATCCACAGGCCTGTGCAGACGCACATGTGGCGTCGTCTGTCAGGCAACACCTCGCAAGCCCCTGACCTCCCTGGGGACTCTCCCTTAATGCCCCAGTCTGCACACGGTGACCAGCGGCTGGAGCTGCACAGCCTGGGGTTTCTCCGGCGAGCCTGGCACCCGGCCTGGGCCCCAGCTTGGAAGCGACCTCTGAGGAGAGGCCTCTGCTGGGGCTGAGCTCCCGGGGGGCGGGCGGGCAGCCTGATGCAGCCTCCACAGACGGGGTGGGGCTGAAGAGCTGGACCCCCAGCTGTGCAGGGAGCGCGCTGCCGAGACCCAGAGGAACGTCCTCACATTTACTAGAAAACAGCACTGCCGCCCGCTCGCCGGACCCCGGGAAGTCACGTCTCCACAGGCAGCCGTAGCCCCAGCACCGTGAAGCTCGGGCTGAGGCGGGACGGCCTTGCACCGGCTCAGAGCCCAGCAGTGCCGACAGCACGCGCCCCAGGCCAGCTCCCAAGACGCCTAGTGGGGCTGGGCAGGTTCTAACCAGACTCCCCAACCAGAGTCGCCTCGGCCTGTTTCCAGCATGTTGTAAATCCAGAAACGGCAAACGGACGAAGTGAGCCGCCGAGAGACCCCCACACCTGAGGGGCAGACAGGCTGTCGCCTTCCGAGGGGAACAGCCAGGAGCACACATGCCCCCGTGGAACCAGGCCTTCCTGTGGGAAGATGCTTGTGTGAAACGCTGGCGTCCAGAACAGCAATGGTTAAATTCTATAAGAGTGTGGTAACTTCCAGAGCTCGTGATCTTAAAAAAATATATAAGTCTGGCAGATTAAATTAAAACCCTGTTGGGATCCTCTCTGCACTGCGCTGGATTTTCAGGCTCAAGGACCAGCTCGTGTCTCTCCTACAGTGTCCCCCGAGCCCTTTAAGAACTCCCGCCCCGTCTGCTCTGCACACACGAAAGGAGTAGCTGCCTGGGAAGTGCCAGCCAGCGAGAGCTACCTGTCACGTGGGGGGTGCACAGGGCCAGACCAGTGACTCCCGAAACCGGCCAGAGACCGAGCCGAGTCTCCTCCGGGTGTGCAGGAGTGAGCCGGCGTCCGTCTGCTTGCTGTGGGCCGTTAAGAGTGTCTGTCGTTTACGACCTGTTTAAAGCCGTCGGTGGCACTGGCATTAACTCCCACATCACTCGGTTCCCTGGGATCCTTCTGGGAAAGTCTCAGAAAATGATCACGCAGGGGCCCCTGCACAGGCCACCCCAAGCTAGGGGTGTGAAGGGAGGGTACAGGAAATGCGTCACCTTCCCATGGCGTCCAGACCCACCATTGTGCCTCTAGCGGGTGGAGAGTCCACATGGGGCTGAAGCCATCAGGCTGCCTGGCCTTCTGGGTCCTTCCTAGGCAGCCTCCTCCGCTCAGACATCCCTCCCTGCGCCTGCAGCGCCCAGGGCCTGATCCCCACCCTCTGCGAGCCCAGCGTGAGGCCACGCCACAGGCTCCCTTTGGGAATAAACTTGTGCGCACTTAACGGAGACAATCCCCACCCTGCCCACCCGGGGGCTCCACACAACCCAGGGACAGAGGGTCGCTGAGAAGAGGCGAGGACAGAAACCCTAATGATTTGGCACCAGGTGGGGAGTTCCAGGATAAACTGCTGACTGCAGGCAGACAACTAGACGTGGGGCAGGCCTAAGCTGCCCAGGCCCTGTGGACGGGTGACAACTTGGAAAATACGGACACCCCCTCTGAAGACTGAAGGCACGACGACGCTGCTCCCACGGCACACACGGGAGCCTGAAGGCACCAATGCCCGGCGGCTGGGTCGCGTCTGAACTGCATTCTCGTGTGGGATTCAAAGGAAATGAACCCCCTCTGCAGCAAAGCCACCGAGAAGATGCCTCCTGTTTCCTATTAGTGAGGAGAACGAGGACGTGTCCTGCGCAGGGCTGGGGGTGGTGCCGCTGCCTCTCGGGGGGAGCCGCCGGCGGGATCTCGTCCACGGCCGGGAGCAGTTTCCTTCCCGGCCTGACGCTCAGTGTGACGCAATGTCTGGTTACCAGCTCTGCTGTGCGCGGCGCTGGCCTGGGCGGGGGGTAACAGGAGACCAGCCACGGCGCGCCGAAGAACACCACATCACCCAAGCCAGGAACCTAGAGTCTAATTTATTACAGAAAGCAAAAGTGTGAAAGCTTAACGCTAATCTGTAAGGCCGGCTGTCGCTCACAAAGCATGTTCTCATGGAAAAATCAGGCTGCTGTCGGAGCGCGCAGGCGTCCACCACCGAATGGCTCATGCCCAGCACAGAGCAGTGACTGCTGTCCGTCGAGCCCGTGTGTGCGGACCGACAGCGACGCTGCCCTCAGCTCCAGGCCATGCGCTCCGTGTCCTCCGTCACAGGCACTGAGGCCCACTGCGTGTCCGACACGAGCTTCTCACCGCAGGAGCCTCCGAGTTTCTGCCCCTGTGGCTGTAGGGTCAGGGACATGAGCCCTGGGAGGGTCGTCCCAGCACCTGGACTCGCACCTCCAGGCCAGGCTGCGGGTCTTCTCTCCCTGCCGTGGGTCTTCTCTCCCTGTTGAGGGCAGATGGCATTCCTGGCCATCAGTCGACGCACACCGTGAGAGGAGGAGCCAGCCTCTCCCCAGGACCCCCACCTCACCTGCAGCCCCTGCAACAGCAGCCTGTGGGCCAAAGAGCCTTCCAGAACCCTCATGGCCTCACTTGAAGAAAGCCATGTTGCAACAGCAAGAGGGAGGGGCCCTTGTAATGAGGCGGCGCCAGACATCAGGGCTCCCGTCCGTGAGCGCAGAGCAGAGCCCTGCCTGAGCCCCAACTCCTCTTCACCCAGGGTAGGCTGGGGCCTTTTCAAATCAGCTGACCCCATGCCCGTCTGACCTCGCCTCCCCTCGGGATCCACTCCTGGTGTGCAGCTGTGGGCACAGCACTCCGGCCCAGCGAGTAGGCCATGCCGGCGTGTCTCACGCAGTCCAGAAGTGAGCGTGTGCCTGCTCTGCTGGGGCTTGGGCCCGGTGGACACGCGGCTCCCCAGGCACGGCCCCCAGACACCCTTCTGAAACACCCCGGAATGCGTCCCTGGACATGGAGCTGGCGAATGCCCAGCCAAGCCTGGGTACCCGCAGGGCATCCAGGCCTCCCTAAATGGCAATGAATGGTTGATTTCTGCGCCCACTGTCACCCAGGGCCTCGGTGTACTCTGCAAACAGCCACACCAGCTGTCTCAGCAGGTGAACAGCATGGGGGCGGCCAGAGCCCTAAGCTGACAGCGACTCCGCAGGCCTGCGACAGGGTCCAGGGCAGAACCAAAGCCCCTGGTTCCCACCTTGCCTTGAACCGTGAGATCCCACTGAGACGAAAGACAGGGGCCAGGCCAGCTCCCTGGGTGGTTGAGGGCCACGTGCGTGGTTCCTGCCCGGGAGCGAAGTCGGGTCTGGAGGCCAGTGGGCTGTCACCGGGATGAGGCTTTGTTCATCGGCTGTCGAATGCCGAATGCGCATGACCACCTTCCCTAGGCAGACAGGTGATGTGGGAGCTGCGAGGTGGACACCATCTGGGCTCCTCTCACACCATCCATCCAGGGCTCGTGCACAGATCAGGACCAAACACGGGCAGAGGAACCACGTGTCTGGTCGCAGTCTGAGACATCCTCTCCTCTCACTGAAGGGCACTGCCAAGGAATCCAGTTCGGAGACGACTTGAGCCAACCCTCTAGCCCAGCGGGCCCCGGCTCTGTGGTGGAGGAAGACAGGCATCCCTTCCGTTTGCAATGGAGGCGCATGGGGACAGGCCACAGAGTGTCGGCACTCGCGAGTCCAACTGTGTTGTCCAGAGGAACAGGCTGGCACTTTAAATAAACAGGAAGTGCCAAACTATTTTGTGAGTTCCCGGAGTCCAAAATTTTCCTGACATTTGTACCCTGGTACCTAGCACAGCGCCAGATTCTGAAGAATGAAGGATAAAAGAATAGAGTGTACGAGAAGCTCGCCGACCCCAAAGCTGCCCAAATAAAGCAGCAGACACGTTCACCTGTGCATTTTCTTTAAACACTCTCCCTGCACGTGCAGCCTAAGCGCACTTCTCCTGCACACGCGGATGGATTGTAGCCACAGGGACGAGATCCGTCTGTGCACACCTCGCTCAGAGGTAGATGCAGAGTGAGAAAGGGCTCCAGATTGTGGCCGCTGGGCGAGCCAGGTTTAAGTCCTGTGGCCGCCTGCCAGCCGCGTGGCCTTGGGGCTGATTATGCAACTTCGGTGGGCCCCAGTGTCTCAGCTCCAAGACAGAGACAACATCCGCCTACAGGATGGTGAGGGGTACACACGAGCATCAGTACCACAGAGGCTGGCACTGAGCCCCCTCCACACACAGGGGCTACTGAGGTACCCCTCTTGTTTCCAAGCTGCTGGCCCAGGAGAAGTGGGGGCCAGGGGGCGGCCTCGGGGCACGCCCAGCTCTTGGCCTTGGACAAGCCAGAGATATCACTACTGACCAAACTGTGTCCCCAGATTCACAGCTAAAGCCTAACCCCAGAGTGACTATTTGGAGATGGGGCCTTCAGGAGGTGATTAAGGTTAATTGAGGTCCTGAGGGGGCTCTGATCTGACGGGGTCGTGGCCATAAGAAGAGGAAGAAAGATCTCGTTCTCTGTCTACCATGTGTGCTCACAGACAGAAGGCGGTGTCAGCACCTGGAGTAGGGTCCTCACCGGACTCTGACCCTGCCGGGACCCCGATCTCAGACTCTAGCCTCCAGAGCCGTGAGCCATGAGCCGTGAACATCTGTGGTCTGAGGCCCCGTCTGGCGGATTCTGTCACGGCTGCCCGATCCTGTTGTAGATTCCCCGTCTTTGTCTGCAACAACATCTGGTTGCGAGTTCATAACGGGACCAAGTGACATAACACATGCTAAAACGACCCGAAAGTTGAAGGTGCCATATGCAACCGAGGAATTATTCCTAATAATTTCCCTTCTCATTGTACACGCACGTTTTGTAAGTGCTCTCAATGGCTGCAACTTGGATTACTTTCCCAGGTACCTGCCACAGTCCTGGACAAAGGGGGTTTTGTTCCAAGCCCCGGAAAACAAAGATCAGATTGTCTTGTGTTTGTTCACGACATTAAGGCCCACGTTTTACCATCAATATAAACATCCAGAAACGATAACTCCAGGGCACGACTTTTTTGAAATAACGAGAAAGGAAAAGTGAGTGGACCCACCTGAACTGCCAGCCCCTAGGGGCAAAGACGCGTCATTTCTCTGTGTCCAGAGCCAAGAGTGAGCTCTGGATCGGGTCAGGGGGTGGGTGAATCAGCGGCTGAGCGGATTCACACCCACCCGTAGGCCATGTGGGAAAGCAGAGGGCATTTCAGTTCAGGATTTCATCCCCTTTTCCTGAGAGCACGCTCGCTGTCTTTCCCACACAGCTTACCCAGAGTCTACACCGCACACTCCAGGTTCCTGGGGAGGCACGGTTCTCTGGTTCCAACTGCAAAGACCACAGCCCTCAGGACTGAAATCTCAGCTCCGGGCAGCCGCTCACTACGCCGACCTGACCAGGTGGCTAGAACAGCCGTGATCTCACGTGGTCCTTGCATCATCTACCTGTTTGCGAAGCCTCAGCGGGCACAGAGAGGCCCAGAGACCAAGGGCTCACAGATGGGAAGTGACGGGACGGCTCTGACGCCAGCAGTCAGAAAGGGGTGCATGAGGCAGTGTCACCATGTGTGGGCCAGCCCTGTGGTTGCAGGTGTGCACCGGCCCCGATCTTCTACAGGTTCGGTTACGTGGGGATCTGATTATTACCCAATTAGGCTGATGGCAGATACGGTCAAAACAGACCACACGAGCCAAAAAATACATCGATCGGGTTTCACCCAATAATTGCCAAAACTGCATTTGAAGGGAACATGACTCATCCTCCCGGTGGTTTGCATCCAAGCAGCTGCGCCTCGAGGGCGGGTTCTGGTCCCAGCCCAGGGAGCCGTGCTGGGGCGGCCTCCTGAGGCCACGCTGAGCCCACCGCGCTGTGCCCGCCAGTCGTGGGACCAGCCCTCACGCCCCAAGTCGCCAGAGCTTGTCAGGTCTTCTCTTCCAGCGTCGGGGCCCAGACTTCTTGGGTGTCCGGCCTCACTGCACACTCAGGCTGCCTTTTACTTCTGGTGGCTCATGGCCTGGGGTTTCTAAACAAAACCAGCCTCCTGCCCCTTCGTCTCCACGGCGCTGCTGTGAGCCAGGGCTGGATTCCGAGAGGGACCGTCCTCGGTTCCCGGCCCCTGTCGCCCCCAGCCCCACCCGCTCTGGGCACGGGCCTCCCTGTCTGCCACAGGGGCCAGACCCCAACACCGTCCCCATGCTCTGCCCCCTCTCCTCCACTCCCCCAACCTCTTCAGGAGCAACCGACCCGCGTCCAAAGCCCATGCCTGCGGCTGACCCTCCGTGGGGCCAAGAGGCTCAGGCATGCCTGCTGGTCAAGACGTCTGACCAGACATCGAGGCCAGGTCAGCTCTCAGAGGTCGAGGCCTCCCCGATTCGCCTTTAATTTGAGTCTGTCTTCCAGCCTTTGGGGAGCTCACCCACCACCAAACCTGACCATTTCCTGGCAGGTCAGCGACATGCAGACCAGAATGCACGTTAGAAGCTGAGGCCGCGAAGGCGATGGAGGAAACGGAATTCGAATCCGGCGCTGTAGGAACGGCCTACATGGAGAGCCAGCCCTCCCCAGAAATGGCGGACAGCTTCCAAACTTCTGCCTGACCCCCACTGAACCCTGACCAGTTACGCCGTCCATCCCGGACTGGCCTTGTCCTCACTTGCTCCTCCTGGGGGGCCTGAGTGGGACGTACACCCCTCCCAGGGCATTGGCTGGCTCCATGGGCTGGGAGGAGTCAGCATCCTGCTACACGTGGGCAGCTGGTTCCCGTCGCCTGTCACATCAGGTTTAAAATGTGGAAAGAGAAATTAAAACACTAGCGCCTCATCTTTTGGGTGGAAGAGTGAGCGAGCCAGTAAAATCAGGGACTTAATGAAAGCAGCCTCGCCCGGGTTCTGGGAGGCTCTGACGAGCAGGCACATCAAAGCGTCTTGCACAATGCCCGACGCTCACAGCTGTGCGCCGGCCCCGCTCCACCACCGACACGCTCACTCGGCAACGAGGTTATCACACAGCTGTTCCAGAATGTTCCAGAACATCCACAGGGACCAGCTATGCCCTTGACCACAGCCAGCCTGCCAGCTGACCGTCCTGAGGTCACGGGAGGCCCTGCAGGAAGCGAGGGCAGCACCTCCTCGGGCAAGCTGGGACGGCGTCTCCTCCTGCCCCATCACCCTCCCGCCTCCCACCTGCTACCGCTCGGCTTTATTCGCCTTTGGAAGGGAGCTTTGGGGGAGCTGGAGTTCCCAAAATTGACACCCCTTGGCCACCTGGAACCTTCTAATCCCCACACCCATGGGTTAGAAAGGTCAGCATAATCTGCTTTTGTGGAAAGCCACAAGCTTTCTGCGATGGAGGGAAGGCCAGGCCTTGACCCCAGGGCTCAGGCGCTGGCCGGGAGCGAGACCCCACTGTGGACACGCTCGGCTCCCCCGCCTGAGTCTCTACCGCTCCCATCAGATGGAGATGAGAATACTCGCCCGCAGGGCTGCAGGGTGGAGGACCACGTGGTCACGTGCCACACAGAGCCCTTGTAGGGATACTGCGCAAGGGGACGGCGTGGACAGCAGTGTCCTCAGAAGCCTTGGCCTCAGCGAGCTTGGAATGTGAGCAAGCCTGTTTCTGTATAAAACAGGGGATGTTACGAGTCAATGCCCAGGCGAGGCCTAGGCTGTGAGGAGCCTGTCAGAGGGCTGCCCTCCCACCTAATCTGGGGTGAGGGGCCAGGGGCTGCAGGAGGAGCGCAAGGAGGGTCTGGAAGGTAGAGGAGGCTCACAAAGCCTTCGGCTGGCCTGGCCATCATGCTTTCCCCAGCAGGAGCTCAGCGGCTTTCTGAGTCACTGCCAGCACCCATCCTGATTCGATGGCTGTGAGATTAAACTTTGATACAAGGGACTTGGGAAAAAACGAGCCAAACGCTCAGTGGAACAGGTAAACCCAAAGCTCGCTGTAAAGACGAGGCCGCCAGGCTGCCCAGGGCAACTGGAAGGCGGCCAGTCCGAGATCCCGGCCACAGACTCCGGCCGCCCCTGAGAGTAGGATCCAGCCCGCGTGCCACAGAACCGAGAGCTGCCGTCGTTGCCCTCGGGGCGCTTGGCCAGCGGCCTCACGGGGCCCTTGAGTCTGCAGGCTGCTCAAAGCCGGTTCCTCGCGGCAGCCCCTGCTCTGGGATCTGCAGAAACTTGAGGCATGCAAGTCCCTAACCAGATGTTAGCTGTTCGGGCCGTGGATGACAGCCTCACGAGCTGCCGTACCTGGGGGAGCCCTGCACAGCGACCCCCCTCTGCCCGCTGCCCACACCACACCGCTGCTCTGGCCGCCACAGGGGTGATGGCGTGCCTGGCACTTCGCTCTGTCCCTGCCACTCCCGCCTCGCACACCAGCTCCTCTCTCACTGATTTCTCCCACTAGTCTTATTTCCAGACTTAATAACAAGCCAGAGAACAGTGACTCTGCTCCCCGTTCTCCCTCTGAATCAGGGCATCACCCAGGACGATTATTAACGAACGTGACCATGGATTCTCTCACTAATGATGAGCAGGGGAAGCACGATGTCCTCCTGCACCTCTTCCCGGAGCTCGTTCCCCAGCCCGCTAACGTCCAATCCACAAAGAGGAGCAGAGAGCCCGGGCAGGCCAGGTACCCACTGTCCTGGGGCACCTTTGTCCCTGGTCAGCGTCCCTTCCAAGCGGGTTGAGGTTTTCTCCTTCCCACAGTCCCGAGTGGGCTTTTTGAGAAGTGTGCAAGCTGGGCGGCCGCCATTACACGACCTTCTTCAGGTCTGTTCATCCGTGAAGGGCAAGCAGGTACCAGGGCAGAGTCCTGGCCACTCGGGGAGCCCCGACAGAGGTGTGTGCGGGCGGGCCAGGGGTCCCCAAGGCTCTCCTGGCTGATGCGAGTGAAGCTCCAGGACCCTCACCTGCACAGCTGTGAGTGACGGTGGGCAGGGGGCCCAGGTGCCATCACGGGCATTTCTGGGAAACTGACTAAAAACATCTCAGACGCAAAGACAGACTCTCCAGGGCCCAATAAGTTGTCACGATTTATTTCCTCACTTGGAAGCCGTCTGGGCCTTGGTGCACAGTTGTGACGTCGTGACCTGGGATTCTTTCTTGGGTGGGCTCCCGCCTGCCCTGCCTGCGCCCGGGTCAGACGTCTGGAACGCGAGCCCGGGAGCCACAGCTGATGTGGACATTCGTCTGCGCCCCCAGACCTGGAGCCGCTCCCCCAGGTCAGCCTCCTGTCTGTCTTTAACTTCAACTGACAAGCTGGCAGCACCTCTCAGGCCTAACTGTTCCCGGCAGAGTCTGTCTCATGCTCGGCTCCAGGGCTCCCCTCAGCCCACACGGCACGGCTAGAGACGCCTCTAGAGACGCCTCCTCTGAGAAGACGGCACTGAGTACTGCTAAACACAAATGGTGACAGGCAAGAGACAAGAAAACCTCTCCTGCTGCCTATGTGTCGTTTTGCAGTCTCTTCTAGAATTCTCACTTTCTGCACTTGATTGCTACCCCGGGATGCCAGGTGACGGCGGGGAGTTTCCAATTCGCTGTGCACACTCTGCTCGCAGTCTTACATTCGACTGGAGACTTTCCTCCCGTTAAATACTCGGCCGCCGCTGGAGAGGGATAGGGACCCCAATGTCCCGGGCGCGAAGAGGCCAGCCCCACCAGAGCCCAGAGGTGCTCTGCCTCCAGACTGTCTTCCAGTCTGACCAACCGACAGGGACCTTGAAACGTGACTGGGCCAACAGGGTCGGGGGCATCTGTTGTCGAGTCATCACAAGGTCACGTCAGAGCTGAGACAAGAAGGGGAGGAGGCAACGGAAGGTGACAACAGAGTGGCCCTTCTCACCCTGCCCCTGAGCAGCAGACACTCCGGGCTTTTCACTTCCAACACCTGACACTCCCAGGGGCCTGCACCCGGGTGGCGAGGCCCGGCCCGGCGTGTGGGCAGTTTTGTGTGGCAGCAGGGCCCTTCCCAAGGCACTGGTCCTCAGGTCACCTCTGAGAGGCAGGAGGAGACACGGCGCCATGCTGTCATCTTACTGACACCTGACCTGAGGGAAAGTCTAAAATGAGACTTGATTGTACATATTTACACGTGAAACTGAATTTCACGGGTAGGGTTTAAATGTGTTTATTTCCATTGTCTCATTCATTTCAACAGCACATTTTGCAACCTTAAAAAGAATTTGCCCATGTAAATAAGAACAACGCCTCCCATGGCTGGTTTCTGCCGAGGTCGCTGTCAGATGTGAGCGCGCCTGTGGCAGACACATGGCTCATGTTAACACAGCGGCAGAACCCAGAGGAAAAATCGCACCCTGGTCCACCTGCAGAGCTGTCGGCTACCCGCAACACGTCCTCTGAACCCAGAGTTGGCGATCCCGTCTCCATGAGGGTGGGAGACCTCCCCTTGGCAGCCTCCAGGACGCGCGTGCACCGGCACTCAGAGCGCAGGTCCTCACACCTGCTCGCACCTGGGTCAGCCAGCGAGTGGACTCAGCCCCAGAGTTGAAGAAGGTCGTGTGTGCAGCAAAGAAAAACAAACCGAACACCGGTAACTGAGGTCCAGCTTTTCAGTCGTTCATTTATTTATTGTAAAAACCATGTAAGGACAGCCTCCCACGATTCGGCATGGAGTCAGGTGCTGGCTGAGGTCCCTGCTCTCAGGAGCTCACAGTCTAGTGGCGTACTGGTGTGATCACAGCCCCTGGGGCATGGCAGACATGGGGACGCACCACCTGGGAGGGCAGGGTGGGCCAGGGGCGCTCCCAGGGGCTGGCAGCAGGGACGCCTCAGGCTCGGTGGAGCTGGAGCACGTTGCAAGAAGAGAAGTGATGAAGGGAGGCTAGGGCCTGATGAAAGCAGGCCTCACACCACCGGAAAGGCAGGGCAAGTACAGGCCACAGAGAGCCAGACGAGTCACTGCTCAGATGGGACGGGTGATGGCTCTGTGGGCAGAGCTGGGACCAACTATAGGGACAGGGGTCCAGGTGGGATGTCCCTTAGAGTAGAGAGGACAGAAGTACTGGGGCCAATGGAGAGCACGGGGACGGAGGTGCTGGGGCCGATGGGGAGCACGGGGACGGAGGTGCTGGGGCCGATGGGGAGCACGGGGACGGAGGTGCTGGGGCCAATGGGGAGCACGGGGACGAAGGTCCTGGGGCAGATGGAGAGCATGGGGACGGAGGTGCTGGGGCCGATGGGGAGCACGGGGACGGAGGTGCTGGGGCCGATGGGGAGCACAGGGATGGAGGTGCTGTGGCCGATGGGGAGCACAGGGACGGAGGTGCTGGGGTGGATGGAGAGCATGGGGACGGAGGTGCTGGGGTGGATGGAGAGCATGGGGACGGAGGTGCTGGGGCCGATGGGGAGCACGGGGACGGAGGTGCTGGGGCTGATGGGGAGCATGGGGACGGAGGTGCTGGGGCTGATGGGGAGCACGGGGATGGAGGTGCTGGGGCAGAGGGCAGATCAGAGCCCTGTAGGAGTGAGATTGCGCAGGACTGAAAGGCTGCTGCAGGGTCGGGGAGATGCAATGGCACCTGGACAGCATGGCCCCATGGTCTCAGTGACACTTCCTTTGGGGTCCCGCATCCTCCCACCTGTAAGAGAGGCCCCTTCTCCCTCTGACACTTGGTCAGTCTGTGTTAATGCTCAGCACTATAGAAACTTGGAGCAGGGATTACAGAAAACATTCATGTTAGAGCTATTTTCTAAACTTCTTTAGAAAACAATCTTTCTTCATAAGGCCTGGGTTTTCTTTAAAACATTCAATTTTTGGTCAAGGATGTTTGAAGTTTAATTAGGACACAATCATTACATTTTCATAAAAAGACTAAATATTTTCTTTTGTCAGACACATTGTACCTTGTTCCAAGAATGAGCAGGATGCACGAAGCAGAAGCTGGACAGACCACGTGAATCCAAAAGGAATCACAGGTTAAGGGAACAAACGACCTGCACCAGGAGCCGCCCCCCAGCCACCGACGGGCACACACACCGCGTCCGCAGCCCATTCCCTGTACACTCTCAGGACACGGTAACTTTACACAAGATCACGTTATTCAAATCTTGAAGGCATGGCTAGTATTTGCCTGAAACACAGTTAATTATAACTGTTTGATATCAACACAGATATTGTAGGGCTTTCTATCATCTAGCCGATTGTAAATGACATTTATATTTAAGAAACTGAAACCTTCAAAAAAATCTTGATTTTACCTAGACAACAACATGGCTACCTTTGCAATTAGTTTTTAGTGTGTAATTTCCCTCTTAAATTGTATGACTCTCTTAAGCTTTTAGAACCAAAGCTACAGTATAGAAGGATTGTTGGCATAGCTGAGCTCACATACAATGCAATGAAGTCCAGGATGAGCCAGTGCTGTCCTCTTACCGGCTCCCTGGCTGGCCAGGAGGGGAGAGACGGGCCACAGAGCGCCGGGCAAGGCTCTGGGGGCGCGTGGGCAACACATCTTTCTTGTCCATATGTTTAAGGGGTGAAAAAACAAACAATGGTATTTTCTTTAGGAAAACACCCTACGAAGTTGAAAAGGTAAACTGAGTTTTCTTAAGTCATAAGAAGCCATCCCCAAAATGTAGAAACAGACAATCTGAACAAGGATACAATTTGGTTGAGCAAAAAGGTACCTGGACCTGACAAGGTCTGCAGTCGCAGGAGACAATTGTTCAAGGCAGAACGTTGCGGCGTTAGCACGCACAGAAACTGTTAATGTGAATTAACAACCATCCAGGCACTAGCCTTTAGGCTTACAAGCAAGGGTTTATTTCTAAAGGCACCTGCAAGATAATTACCACTATCTGCTTTTCCACCTTAAACATCGATAGAATTCAAACACACACCAAGACCCCCGCAGCTTTCGAGCACAAAGCAGTGGTACTTTTTCTCCCCCTTGGCTGCTGTGTATTTGCGAGCAGCCAACAAAATGATCAGTAATTATCCTAACACGCAGCCCCACCCCAAATGACAGAGAGAAATACACCGAAAGCTTCACTTTCTTTTTGAAGGAGGCGACGACGTGGTCTTGGTAACAAGATGATACACAACTTAAATGTACAATGCAACCATGTGGTTTTACAGAGAGCATCCCATCGTTTCTGCATCTTTTAGAAAAAGTACCCCATTGGTTCATTTTCAGCGCTTAAGGTTAGAAAGAGAGTGTTACCATTGGCAGGCAGGTAGGTGAAGTGCTGGTACTGACTTCTCTTCCTCTTCCCGTTGCAGACATAAAAATTGACTTGGACGGGGCTGGTGATTCTCTGATTTCGAAACGGCGGTATCTCAACCACCAAGGAATTCTGGTGAGAAAGCAGCAGACGGGAGGAGGCATTAGCGACAAGTGCACAGGCTTCGCCCTGAAGCAGTCACATGGAGGGGCCCTTCCCGGGGGTGACCGCCTGGCAGAGTTTCTGTAAAGGTGAACAGCTCCAACTGCCCAGGCTGCTTCAACAAAGCCGCCCACACAGAGCCTGCGTGTGACACAGCACACGTGTATGAGGCCGGGCCTGCCAGTCATGCGTGGGCCAGCGAGGAACACGGTCCTTGACGTGTGCCCAGAGCTGAGAGGTGGTCTGAGGAGGTGTGTGCAGGGGAGGCAGGCCGGGGCTTCATAGCCTTCTCAGCCTGGGAGGGAGGCCTCGAGTGCAAATGGTGAGAGCTGACTGGCACTCAGCAGGTGAGGTCTTCAGAAGACCCCACATACTTCTGCCGACCCTAAACCAGAGGATCAGTGGCCTTCAAAAAACTGAAAAAAGCCCCACGTTCGCTGACTCATGGATGGAGCCAGGAACACATGTTCAGGTAACTGGTAATGGAGACCCGGGGGAGGAGCTCCCGGAGACCTGTCTCTGGGGACAGGTTCTGAGACAAGGGTCCAAAGCCCACGTCATGGACTCCAGATTCCCCCAAACTGAAGACGACGGGTGAGCT
This sequence comes from Equus przewalskii, assembly GCF_037783145.1. Classification (NCBI taxonomy): domain Eukaryota; kingdom Metazoa; phylum Chordata; class Mammalia; order Perissodactyla; family Equidae; genus Equus; species Equus przewalskii. Next base: position 94,131,241 of record NC_091837.1, on the reverse strand, counting down.
CGACACTCAGCAGATTCGGGGAGCTGGCAGATGGGTAGAACGCGAACCCACAGATGGAACAGGATTGTCTGTGTTTCCTTTCCATGTTTTAAAATAAAAGTCAGCCACATTTGTACAAAAATTATGCTCTTTCAAGCACAGATATAAAAACAGCGACCGTGGGGTAGCACGGCAGATTGGAGAAAGAAATGGGCAGGGGCAGGATGCCTGAATCCCAGCTTCCTGTGTGCAGAGGCTGCCAGTCACAGCGCTCCACGCTGGGCGTCCGTGGGCCTGAATCAGCCCGCGGGCACATCCCCACACGCACCAACACTGCAGGAGGCAGGGCGGTGCATTGATTTCTGGGGGCTGGGTGGGATTTCACATCCAAGGAGTTTCCTCATTTTTTTGTCACACCATTTCAGTTAAAGAGTAGGGAAAACGTGTAGGAAAAACCCATTGACTGTAGCTTGTTACCTGTTTAATAGCAAAATTGATCGAATCGTGTTAATAATGAAATCTTGAGAATGTTAAAACAGAAAACCAAAGAGACCCTCAGGCCCACCCTTTTCCTTTTGCAGATGAAGAAACTGAGGCACAGATGCTTGCCGCTGAGGGCTCATGACCGGCAGGGCCAAGGGGCCAGGACCCAGCCTGAGGCCCCCTCCGGGCTCATCCGGGACCACACTTGCTCCAGGCAACATGTTTTTCTTGCTTTAATAACTTCATTTCATTTGGGAAAAGCAGCATGCACACGTGTCCCCGCCTGAGCCTGTCGTCCTCTTATCAAAATAACCTGAAGAGACGGCCCCGGTGCGGAGGCGGCTGACAGGCAGAACTGCGCTGCCGCAGACCCCACGTGGGCGCTGCCTCTTGGCGACGGGGCCCCGCGGTCACACAGCCCGCGGTCGGGGGCCTGGCTCGCTGAGCAGGACTCCGAGCCTCAGTGTCACGGTTTGTGCAGGGAAGACACAGAGAAAAGGCGGGACGTCAGGGGTTGTTCTCTGAGGACTCAACCACATGGAAGGGGACACTGCGAGCATCGCTGGCGCCCCACACGCAGCTGGCCTCAGGGACAGCAAGCCACCGTGGAGTCTGCATCAGAGCAGTCCAGGCTCCACAGGAGACGCTGACTGGAGAGGCAGAGGGCTTCTGCTTACACTGCGCTTAGCAATAAAAGTGAGACGCCACGAGCATCAACGGGCGGCAAGAGTCCCCGAGTGCCAGAGGGCAGAGGCAACGCGCCCCAAGGGCAGGTGCAGCTCTGGGGTCACATCTCGTAGATTCTCAGTGACCAGAGGGCTCTGTGTTTTGATGTGGGCACAGGCTGATATGCCTCAAGTTGCTCAACAGACAAATTATGTGACAAAATACTGTCCCCGTGGTGCTTAAATACACCGAGAAGGAAGACGTAGGGAAGAAGACACAGTGACGGGAAGACCAGTCACTACAGGAAAAGAACAAGGACGACGAAGGCGCCAGGGCACCTGCGACAGCCATAAGGAACCCACCGTCTAAACCGCTCACGACGTACACCAACTGCACACACAGCACAATCCCCCTGTGTTTAAAGATAGCTGCAATATAATGCGTATGTGTGTGAACGTACACACGTGCACACGCAGACACACCCACGCACAACAGAAGAAGCCTGGAAGGAAAACACCAAATGTTAATAGTGGTTCTGACTCAGTGGGGAAATTACACCAGGCATGTGTTTTCCTTTTTTAATACTTTGTTACATCTCCCAAATTTCCACAAGTGTGACATTTTTATAATTAGAAAAAATATATAAAAGTTAGCCTCGTGTAAGAGACAAGAAGGATAAACAAGTGTATCACTGTTCACACAGACTATGCTTCTTCTAACACATGGCTGTTAACTGTTAAACTTACTTTAAAACATGCAACCTTTCAACGAGGCTGTGAGCATTGAGGCTCCCAGCGTGTCAGGCACTGAGCATGTGAGGTTCCGAGTGTGTGAGGCTCTGAGTGTGTTAGGCACTGAGCGTGTGAGGCTCCAAGCATGTGAGGCTCTGAGCGTGTCAGGCACTGAGCATGTGAGGCTGTGAGCATTGAGGCTCCGAGCATGTCTGGCACTGAGCGTGTGAGGCTCAGAGCATGTGAGGCTCTGAATGTGTCCGGAACTGAGCGTGTGAGGTTCTGAGTGTGTCAGGCACTGAGTGTGTGAGGCTCCAGGTGTGTGAGCCTCTGAGCATGTCAGGCACTGAGCATGGTGAGGCTCCGAGTGTGTCAGGCACTGAGCGTGTGAGGCTCTGAGTGTGTCAGGCACTGGGTGTGTGAGGCTCCGGCTGTCTGAGCCTGAGCGTGTGAGGCACTGAGCATGGTGAGGCTCCAAGTGTGCCAAGCACTGAGCGTGTGAGGCTCTGACTGTGTCAGGCACTGAGCATGGTGAGGCTCTGGGTGTGTGAGCCTCTGAGGCACTGAGCATGGTGAGGCTCCGAGTGTGTCAAGCACTGAGCGTGTGAGGCTCTGAGTGTGTCAGGCACTGAGTGTGTGAGGCTCCGGGTGTGTGAGCCTCTGAGGATGCGAGGCTCAGAGCATCAGCGGGGCCTGGGCATCACTGGAGAGGAGCGGTGTTGGGAGCACGGGTCTCTCCTGGTGGGAGGAGTCGCTCACCTGACACCAGTCAGAAAGGCTCCAGAAGGCGCATTAGAGCCTGGAGAAGGAAGCTGAGTCTCAGGTAAAAGACGCTTCCTCCTGGCAGAACTGCCCTTGATGAGAGCGGAGGCTGGGCTGCAGAGCCAGAGGCTGTCAGAGCCACCCCCGGGGCGGCTGAGAGTCTCCCCTTGCGACTCGGCATCCTGCCAGCCAAGGGCATCATTTACGTGGGTCACTTCAGTGAACCCCATGCCCAGGGTCCCCTGTTCACACGACAGGAGTCCAGGACCCACAGGGAGAAAAGTCAGTCCTTGACCTGAGTGGTGTCTCTGAACACTGACCCTCCCACCACCCTATGTGGTCAGGAGAAGGACCGTCCATGCCTCTGCAGCAGGCGGTACAATGACCACAGAGCCTGGGAGAATTCTGGACTTCAAAGAACCCCTCGCTAGCCGTGGCATTTTGATGTCAGCCTAAGATTCCTGCTGCTCTTGAGGGACTAAGCGGACACACTTTCCCAGTGGAGGATAGCGTCCAGCTGTCAACAGCCACTGCGAGCGCCACTGGTCTGAGGCCATCAGTTAAAAGACAGACTGCCAAAGGCTAAAACAGCAGAACCGCAGGAAACCCACACTAAACATAAAGACGGGAGAAGGAGGGATGGAGAGGCACTGCCACGCGGACAGGAGTCAGAAGAGCCGGAACAGCCATGCAACTCCAGATAAGAGACAGTCTCCACCAATAACCAATCATTACTGCGCAGGTGCCTGCACGTGTGAACGGTGCCGAGAAAGCTGCAAAAGGCCAAGTGTAAGGATGGGCCCCTGCGGGCAGCCCACCTGCAGGCCCCAAGCCTGGCACATGACGATGGGGTCACGCCATGTGCACGCAGATGTCCTGCACCTACACGTCCACCTGCTCGCTCATTGGCAACGGAACAAGCAACCTTGAGTGGCACAATTACATCTGAGCTCACACCAACTTCATGTTCAGAATGGGAGTCTACTAAGTCGTGGGTGTTCTTCGAGGAGAACACGTACTAAGACGGCCCTGCCAAGGATGCTGGTGGAGCCGTGGGGCCCGGCACGCCCGGGCAGGAGTGGCGCCCACTCAGAGGCTCAGAACAGCCCATCTTCCTGGGGGCGATGGGGCGATGTGGGGACTCCTGGTGACAATGACAGCCCAGAGGGTGACAGAAGGGTCCCACACCACGGGCATAAGAGTGGGCCCCCATGTCCTGGACCGTGTGGCTGAGAGCTGTTACTGTCAGGGTTTACAAAGCACTTCCTGGGTAGAAGCCTCTGCCCCGTGTGCCGTCTGGTCCCGTGTGGCCACACTGTCTGGTCCTGGGTCGTCATTTTATTTTGCATCCTCAGAGCTGGTTTAGGAAGTGTTTTACAATCATTTCTATGTCTTGTCTGTGACTCTATCGGTTATTTTTATTAGTCGTTTCATTTTAACAAACAAGATGCCACGCGCCTCGGGCCAGGAACCCCCTCCTCCAGCCTGACGAGCCCCTGAGAAATCCCTGGCAGCACCCTCGATGCGGCACCTCTGACCGATACTTACTGGCTTGCACAGGTCTCGATCGGTTTTCGCCTCCATTTCCCAGATGTGGTGGCCATCTAGAAGAAAGGGGCAGCGAGAAGTCTGTCACTCTGTGTGCCTGGTTGAGTGCACCACCCCGAAGACGCCTGCCTTGATCCGGGCAAATGGGTCCCCTCTGATTAGGGGACCACCCCTTGCCCGGCTAGGGCCATCCCGGCTATTAACTCGAAGGAGCGGAAAGTCACTCATGCGGGACCCGCGGAGAGCAGACGCAGGCCTGGAGGGGAGAGGCTACAATCATACCCAAACTTGGTGCAGGGGATCTGGGGGCCTAAAGACCCCTGGCTTTGCCGGGGACCACAGGGCGGCGAGCCCCAGAAACCTGCCCCTCTGCCTGTGTCCACAAGCACATCTCCAGCCCCACACCGACCACGGAAGGGTTCCCACGCTCCACTCTCCCAGGGAGCGTGAGCCCAGGACAAAGACAGGCGACCCCAGTAAAATGTGCGCTGTCTCCAGCCCCGGACCAAGGTTTGCATCCTGGCTCTCCACCCGCAGCTCCAGCCGCAGTGCACACAGTGGGAAGCACGGGCCAATTACCTCGCCCCCGCAAAGCCCGCAACACCCTCTGTGCTTTTGGGAGTGGAGTCACTCTAATGAGCAAGGGCCCAGCAGCCAAGGTCCTGCCTCGCGCAGAGGAACTGCTGGGTAAATAAGAAAGTCCTTTCTCTGACTACTTCTGGCCACATCAGGGTATATAGAAATGCAAAACACAAGGTATTTTTAACCTTACCCCAGTGGCCGTTTGCATGTTTAAAAATCCCGAGGGTGCCTGTGAAAGGGCCATTGTTCTCCTGGCCCCAGGCCCAGGGAGGGGAGGTTCTAGACCCACGCTCCTGGGAAGGAGTTTGGACACCCCTCTCTGGTGAGCACACGGTTTGGGGACTAGTTTGGGTAGTTAATTTGAATTAATGGGTGTCAGTCTCCGACAGAGGCCTCTTTCCTCGCCATCTTTTATAAAATCGGTTCCCCAAATGAACATGTATAGCTAGATATACTTAGTTTTTGCTTATGCTCTGTTTTCAAAGAAGAAATTATAAATAAATTAGACAAAATCTCCTTTCTCTCCCTCGTAGTGCCGGCGGGCAGGGGTGGAGGGTGGAGACAGAAAGGAAATGTGAGTCACAAGGAGGCCGGCCGAGAGCAGCGCCAGTGTGCCAGGACCACAGCAGCCCCTCGGGACGCGAGGTCCCAGCACAGACCGTCCACCAGATGAACCCACTCAGGACAAAATGCGGACCCACAGCCCAGGGGATGCCACCCACGTCTCCTCTAGGGAAAAACAACAGGAAACTACAAACACAGCCCTCGGCTCTCACAGGCACCAGGAGCGCCACAGAGCAGCACACTTCCCCGGGTCCTGTGAGCTCAGGACTCAGGAGAAAGAAGCGTCCTTAACTCCGGGCACAGGTGCGGACAAAGGATGGAGGATTCAGGTGCCGTTGCCGGGAACGTGGGCTCCTTCTGAGCCATGCTGTCCACACCTGCTTGGGACTCGCTGTCGGGCCCCAGCCACCCCCCACTTGTTTAAGGAAACAGAAATTACTCTTCCTATAACCAAGTGTCCCATGTTCTTGGTGCCTTTTAAAAACAACTTAAAAGTTTTTCTTATGACCGAGCCTGTCTTTGCCCCCCAGACAGAGCAGCTTTAGGTGCTATACTCTGAGCTGCTGGGGGCAAAACCCAGCTGCTGCTCAGTCTTTGCCTGTTGACAGAAGCTGCCAGATCAGTCTGAGTTTCAATAAGGAATTCTGGAGAACGTCCAGGCCCTCCCATCAGAAGGGGGAGAGGGAGGGCAGCGAGTGTGTTGGGAGAGGGGAAGGGAAACTGAGGCCAGAAGGGCCAGGGATAAGACATTCAGCAAAACCTCACGTCGCATCAGCAACAAGGGGAACCCAGTGCCCACAGAGCCCTCCATCCGTCCTCCAGGAGGGGCCAGTGACCAGACTCGGCCTCCCCATAAATGTTTTGCAGGTTCATTCGTGTATCGAGAATTAAGTGTAATGCAGGCATGGAGGGGTCTGTGGGGCCCACCAGCAGAGGACATGCTCCACCGGAGGAGTCTTTCCCCTCCAGCACCTCCTGGGCCTGTGGGACGCCTGTCATTGGAGCATCTCCCGGGGGCTGGCAAGCCATGCAGTCCCACTGTGTACAGCACTTCCAGGAGCAGCCAGGCCCAGCCACCCGGCTCAGGCACACCACCCCTTCACAGCTTTCGAAAACGCCGACCCTTTGAGTCACAGCCTAACACAGCACAAGCAAACACATTTAGACACTCCCATTAAAAGTTCAGCTCTGGGACCCCACAAAGTGCCCCCCTGCGCATTCCCACCATGAAGGTCTTTATATCTGTGGTCGATTAACAGCCCAAGGGGGCTGGCATTTGGGGCTTCTGTTCCTGCTTAGGGATCCTAAGAGAATTGTCTTTTAAAGGCCAGTGTCTATTTACAGCCAGAAACGTATGCACAGCAATGGTTCAGGGACAAGACAGGACCGAAGCAGCTTAAAGATGGCTGACAATTTCGGACTCTTTAGAAAATTACACAAATGGTTCTCACTTCCCCTGGCACTAGCAGTGGCCACTGACTGCTGATGTCACAGGAGCTGGTGCCGGTCAGACCCCTTGCCATCAGCCTCTGGGCACTCTCCTCTGTACAGCGCAGGCCGGCCTGGGTGTTGTGCAAAACTTGAGCCTCTGCTAGGAAGGGAAGCAGTCGGCCTGAATGTGCCTTTGTGCTCCAGCCTTATCGAGAGCTTGCTGGCTTCTCAGTAGGAAACTGTGCACAAGCCCAGAAGTAAAAATATTCCGAATCATTAGGGAATTCCCTGCAGCGTGAGTCATAGGAAAGGCTTCCCCGCCACGCCCGCCCGAGGCCTCCACAGCCGGGCCAGCGGTGCGGCCGCATGTCCCGCCACACCCTCGGGACGCTGGGGTTGAGTGGGGTCCTCACAGCAAGCCCCGAGCTTCCTCAGGAGCCGGAAGAGCTTTCTGGGGACTGTTCCGGGGTCGTTCTTCGATGTCTGGAGAGTCCTGAAGAGTCACAGCATTAACTAAAGTGGTTTGACGGTCACACAGCCCAACGGTCAGAATGGAAACAATGCAGGGCCTCGGTCAGAAAGTTCCTCACTTAAGTGGCATGACGCCTGCTCCCTGGCACCTGGGTTACTCAGGCCTTCGGCCATGCAGAGGCCGTGCCCTCCTCTGTCGTCTGTCAGCCACGGGAGCGGGCTGCTTGTTCTTCACAGATCCCTGTGGAGCGCAAACTGTGTGTCCGGCCTGTGCGTTGGACACCCAGGAGCCACCAAGGCCAGTGTGCATGAGGGCGACACCGCCCTGCCACCAGGCTGCCGGCGACCAGGGAAGGCAGCCTGCGAGGTGTAAACAGGTGGTCCCCCTGACTCCTGTGAGGCCGCCACAGAGGAGACGCCGGGACCCTGCACAGGGACCTAACCCACTTGAAGGATCAAGGAGGGGAACCTAGGACGCTGCTCCTCAAGGAGTCAGGGTCAGCCAGGGTGGGCAGGGCACACCTCAGCCGCATGTCCACCCACGGTGAGCATCACCGGGCAGGACGTCTTCATTGCCTCCTCCATCCTCCGACTCTCGCGCTCTGGGGCAGCCACAGAGCAACAGCCTACTTCCCCCAGAAGAGACTCGAGTGAAACAGAAATGAGCCACCCGCTGTGGACTCAGCTGGGCGGGTCCAAAACGGAGCCCCCACAGGCCTGCGGACAGGCCCTCCTGCCCACACCCGGCCAGCCCCAGCCACACAACCCCACTTGTGCCCCCCACCTCAGTCACTGTGCCCTTTGGGGAAAAGTGTGGCCAGGGGCCCCACGAGGCGTGAAGCTGAGCCCCCACCTCCCAGACCAGCATCTGATCCCCTTCCCGCCCCCTCCCTCGTCTGTCGGATGCTGACCTTGAGGTCAGCCTGAAACCCCACAAGGGAGTGGGAGCCCCCCAAAATCTCCCTACACTGGGGCAAAGGTGCTCCTGAGAGCTCTGAGCTGGGCAGAGAAGGGTGGGTCTGGGGCTGCTGACCCCAGAACCCCAGCAGCACCTGCCCCACTGAGCGTGGGTCACCGCCCTCAGGGGTCAGCCCCCTGGACCAGCTGACACGGGTGAGCGGGGTGACGACAGCTGTCCCTGTGCACGGACGTGGCCCTCCCTACCCTTGCAGTGCCAGCGCCAGGAAAATCTGAAAGGAGAGGTCTTTCCCCCATGCCAAGTCATGGCTTCCGGGTGTGTGAGCGGCACCACAGCCAGCTGTCTGTCTCTGGGCAATTCCCAGAAATCCTTTAGGGACCAGCATGCCTAGGAAGTGGGGCCTGCAGCCCTGTGGCCACGGCATGAACTGGGGCTCCTGCAGCCACAGCCCAGGGTCCAGACCCTGGGGGGAGGTGCGGGCCACTGGCCAGGCCTGCTGCTGCATCGTTGCCGCGTGAGCACCAGGTGGATGACCAGAGCGAGCGAAACATGACCCGTGCTGGCTCTGCCCCAGCTTGACTGCACCGGAGTGGAAAATCTCAGGGTGCCTAGGCCCCCTGCCCACCCAGGCTGCCAGGCGCGTCACCCGCCTGCAGAGCACAGCCAGGACGGCAGGGCAGCCACGCCCCCCAGGCAGTGAGGGGGCTCTTCACACACTCACACATCCTGACACACTCACACTCATGTACACACACACCACACACACTCCCAAACTGGCCGTTCAGGTCTGGGCGTCCCCCAGCCGCCCAGCTGCACCTACCCTTCATATGGATCCTGCATCGCGACACTGCCACACTAGGAAGCCCGCATTGTGAACAGGTTCACACTTAACAAAAAGAGAAACGACATGAGGACCCTGGCCCACACCCTGTGCTGCTGGGAGATGCGATTTCCCAACACGCACTCTGTGAGCAGCAGCCATGCCGGCACCATCAGGGGCGGCGGTCCACTGGCTCGGCGGGATGAGTTGGAGCTGTGGCCTGAGGCCCCTCATGAAGCCACTTGCAAGTGTCTTATCTGGGGACACGGGGACCCCGAACGTGAATTCATCTAAGCAGACGGGTCTGAGAGCCACTGGGACCGGGGCGCCGTGGAGGCACAGCGCAAGGAGGCACAACACGCCAGTCGCTCACGCACACACTTGCGTGACACACAGGCACACAGCTCAGGAAGCCCTCGGACCAGAGATGCACACGTCTCCTCCAGGCCTGCCTCCTTCCCCGTCTTCCTCAGGGACAGCTCTGGGAGGACAGAGCGGATCCGTTCACCCGTGCCTCCTCCCTGCCCGCAAAGAAGCATCTCAGGGCAAAGCGGCCGTTTTCCTGCTGCACCTTCTGGAGCAAACGGGGCGTCTGTGAAACACAAGGGAGGGGAGGCGTGTGAGCTCGAGGCCTACCTCCCTCCCACACTCACAGATTCAGGGACGCCTGCGTCTGGCCGTCTACCCTGAACCCGCACATCCTGGTGGTTTCCCTTCACAACGGACCATCATCAGGGGCATCTTCACGGGCGCTCAGGCTAAGCTGGTAAACAGAGGCGAGGACAGCTGCAGCCTCACCACCTTTCTCTGAGCACCTTCCTGCTCGCCGGCATCGTTCTGTCAGAGGAAGGGGCCTGGGGGACGCTGCCCCCTCTTCCGGTCCCTCTGCCGCCCTCCACCCAGCGCGATGGAGCAGTGCACATCAAGCAACCCCCTCCACGCCAGCCGCTGTGCCAGCCTCCACGGGTTCCTCTGCACCCAGACCTTCCCCACAGATGAGGATGGAGCAGCCACACCAGGCGGGTGACCGATGGGGCTGCACATGGTGCTCCTGGCACCTCCTCCCTCCTACAAGAAAGCTGGAGGCTCAGCCAGGGGACAGGGCTGAGAGGAGGAAACCAAAGAAGGGCCTCGTCAGGCAGAGATCCCACCGCGGGAACTCGGGCAGCGGGAACTCGGGCCAGTGCTGACGGGCTGCCCTTGGAGATCAGGGTCTGGGGGTTGTCCTCACCCTGCAAACCGAACTTCAGGGGAGCAGCCCCCACGGAGCCAGTGATGGAGAGACGCTCTCCTGGCCCTGAAAGGAAAGCCGGGTGCAGTCAAGGTGACGGGGCTTGGGAAGCACGAGTGACCAGGGGCCACAGCACCATGGGCGCCCACCTCCTGGGAGCCTGCAGGAACTGGACACTGGGGTGCACAGGCCCTTCCATCACAAACACCAGGAGCAGCTCCGGCTCAGCAAAGCCAGCGGCTGGCCACAGGCCCCACAGTCAACACTGAGTTCGTGTGTCATGTGGCCTCAGAACAGGTGTCCCGGGACCCTCCAGTCTCATCCATCCCTGGGCCCGGTGAGCATCGCACTGATGCAGTCCCCTTGGTCCCTCGTATCTCGAGGGCTCTGAAAGTGTGTGAGCCACAGACACACAGCTCCGTGGGCTCCCAGGCGGAGCCACCCAGACCTCTTGGTAAAGGCCGACGGCAGCAGCCAGACCCCAAGGCCAAAGGACCCCAGGGCTGGCCACATGGCTGGGGTGGCCCTACCAAGACCATGGCTTGCCTCTTCTTTAGCTTAAATTGAGCCAGCTTCTGCATTTGGTTCCGGCTGGGCTCCAGCTCTCGGGACGGCGTAGGAACCCACGAGTCCCAAGGAGGTGAGCCCTGCTTCTGTCTTAGGGAATTTAGCAAACTGTGTGTGAGTATTTGACAACATCCACATCTTTGCCACTTTTTACTTTCATGCTGACGATGACATTTGCTGAGTGCTGCCCACGAACACATTGTCATCTCTTTCCCGTGAGGACGGGTGACAGCCACACCCTCATAAATAAACTTGGTATGATGAAGATCGAGCCGAGGGTGCTGGGTGGGAACTACTGAGGCGAGCAGCCCACCGCGCCAGGACCCGGGAAGGGCTCACAGCAAAGGGACAAGCCAGTGCAGACCCCAGGCTGGAGCAAAGGGGTAGGGAGCACCAGGGCCGGCCGTCAAGCCAGGACTGTCTGTGCTGGGTGAGGGGTCTTAGTAAGGGTCTAAGCACCTGTGAAGAGGTTTTGAAAGACAAGTGGTCGAGTTTTGTGGTGGGTGGTCACTGGTGGCCGCAATGAATGGGGCCTCCACATTTACACCTGGGGGGATCTCCCCCGAGTCTGGGCGTTTCGGACCTGATGGAACCCCAGATGAGGGGGAGCCCTGTTCATGGTCCAGGCCCACGTAGGGTGTCAGAGGCCTTGCAGGAGACCTCTCGGGAGACCCTGAGACCACATGCAGAGAAGACCGCCATCCGGCCCCAGCTGACATGCCAGCTCGAGGTGGCCGCACAAATTACCCTGAGTCCAGCCCATGCACAGTCACCAGTAGATGAAGTGGTTGTTGTTTGAAGCCCCTAAGTTTTGGTGAGGTTGGCTATTCGGCAAAGTAGCCACAACGGGCTTCACTCAAGGTTCCCAACAATTGCAGCAGAAGAGACCAGTGACTTCACAGAAGGCGCTGTCTTCGGCCTTAGCATCAAGAACTCGATGTTAACCCACTAACCCTCCGAAACCTTAGCCTTCTCTTCCGTCTCAGCCCATCTCCGAAGCAGAGTTCATGTTCTTCAGGGGCGTCTTCTCGGTGTTTCCATGTAAATTGGACAAGAGTGCCCCCGGGTTGTTTCAAATGTTCACAAGGGTGTGCAAATAGATGCCTTGACTCACAGATCTGAAAAGAGCTACAGGCCCTTCAGTGGGAGAGAGGGGGGAGGGTCACCATTTCAATTCTCGCAGGTGGACATCTGCAGTCTCTGAGGCCGGCAGGTCCTGCACTGCCGGGCGTCCTGCACCTGACTCTCGACCCTCCAGGTGTGTGGGTGCCCAGGCCTCCACACACAGGCTTCCATGGCTGGGACAGCGTGTGACTCCTCGGAGGAAAGGCCTATTTCACACTGGGCCTTCTGCACGCACAGTAAAGACCTAAGGGAAACCACAGGACTCTTGTAGAAATCTCCACCACTCACGCAGACAGAGCTCAGCGCTGCTGTGTCACGCTCTGATCACCGCCATTGTGACACTTCTCACGCAGTCCCCGTGGCCCCTCCTCCTGCCTCGGCTGACCCACAGGGACCGGGCTGATGTCCACCAGAGCGGCCTGCGCTGCTGGCCATCGAGGATGCCTTGTTCCAACTTGCCGAATGCAGTGACAGCCGGGGCTCAGCTCTCACCTGCTCTGTCACCAAGAGGAGAAAGCACGCCCTCCCTGGGGGGAATGCACTACAGCCAGCCCCCAGGCAGAAGGACCCACTCCTTGACACACACAGAGCTCTGAGTCCCTGGCGCCGTGAGCCCGGAGCAGCTGAAGGGACGTCCTGTCGTGGAGCCGGCCCACCCACCAGGGCCTCCGAGGAGAGGGAGGCGGCCCGGGGAGGAGAGGGGGGCAGCCTAGAGAGGAGAGGAGGGGCGCCCTGGGGAGGAGATGGGGGCGGCCTGGGGAGGAGTGGGGTGGCCTGGGGAGGACGGGTGCTGACTTGTGGCACAGCAGCTCTAGTGCTGCTTCTCCGACAGCAGCAGGAGGGTGGGAACACTGCAGGGCCTCTGGCGAAAGAACACGTGTGCACGTCTGTTTCCTTCTTTTGAAAACGTGCGACTTGGTGAACATGTGTGTGACACGCAAACAACCTTGTTTAAACACAGACATGGAGTTAGAACAGGGTCCACACGTACCACCGTGCTGTCCACACTTCACTTGTCACAGTGCGGGGCGTCCACGTGAGTCCAGTCACCACCCTCCGAGCTGCTGCAGGTGGAAGACGGTCGAGGACAGGCCCAGGAGATGGTGTGCGACAGACTGGACTCTGCCCCTCTGAAGGCCAGGGCCGCCCGGGGGAGGACAACAGTTGACATTTGGGAACCAAGCTCCCCACACGGCAGGCAGGTGGCCGACCTCCACGTGGCACCCATGAGGCCACAAAGCGAAGCCCCGTGACTGAGGTGACAGCCCGGCCGTGGGGAGTGTGCCCTGCAGTGGGGGCCCTGAGGGCACCCGCAGCAGCCCGAGAGCATCCTGGGGACCCTCCGGTCCTGTCCTGCCGTCAAGATGATGACTGGTCCAGGAAAACAGTACAAAAGGCTGCTCGAGCTCTCTGGATATCAGCCCAAGGGAGCTGCAGCTCGGGACAGCTCTGAGCACGAATGTCTCGCCACAAGAAGAGCACGCTCCTCCTCACCACGCACAGACACATGTTTAAAGCTCAAAAGGTCAAGTTATTTCACAATTAACCTCCTGCAAAGAAGGCTGTTCCAGCCATGCCAGTGCTTCTCCTTGTCGGCACACGGGGTTGAGTTTTCTCCATAGTTTGAAACACGTTTTCCAATTATGTACATGATTATATAGCAGACCAAGTTAAATGTGAGAGACTTTTAAGTCCATTTTGATTGAAGTACCTTAAGTTTCCTGCAAACTGTACAAAATCAAGGCCCATTATGGAGGCTGAATGCCTCTGCGGTTTTCAGTGATTACCGTGAGGCCTGCCCTGGCGCTCTCAAGAAAATTTCGATTGGGAAATGTGAAAAAGGAAAACAAGCCACCAAACCCGAGCACCGCGGGCCCCTCCCCACCCGAGTGGGCACAGCACCATGCCGAGGGCCTTGGGCTGCTCTCCAGCTGCAAGGAACCGGCTCCAGAAACAAAGCTCGGGGTGTTAGGGAGAAGTGAGGCCTGCACGCCCTCGTTGCTGTTCACGTGTGCACCGAGCAGCTTCTTCGTGGACACGGGGGTCTGGAGCGGTGCCACACGCTGCATCTGTCCTGCCGCACACCGAGGGGCTTCTTGCTCTGGGTTCCCAAATAGCAGAGAAAAGACACTCTTCACCTTCAGACCTGCAGCAGCCTCTGTCCACAGCTTCCTCTTCCGAGCACACACATGGGAGTGTGCGCACGCCCACAAAGATGAGGTCTACACACACACACACAGGTGAAGTCTACACACACACACAGATGAGGTCTACACAGGCACAGATGAGATCCACATTCGCATGCACACAAAACGGCGGCGGGTTCTAGAGGCCACCATCAGGAAGAGAACAGCAGCGTCTGCCTCTGCGTCTTTGGGGTGCGCACCAACAAGAAAGGGGGACTGAAGGATGCTAAGTGGGTGTGGAAGGTCTCTGGGCCTGAGCGAGGGTCCCACCGGTGACTGTGGCCGCTCTGCCTCTGAGGAGGCCGATTCTGAGAAACGAGAGGAGCTCGTCGGTGCTGCCCAAGACTCGGCCTGAGCGGAGCAGGAGCAGGCACCCGAGAGGGAGGCGCCCCGCAGCGCAGAGAGGGCGCACGCCGGGCCTGGCGCGTCCCCACACCTCAGTCCCTGCGGTGTTGACAGCGAAATGTGTAAGAAGACCCGCGACGGCTCCAGAAACGTGCACTCACCACTGGACGCAGCCCTGGCTTTCCATGCAGGCCCCGAGCCCAGCACACACCACCAGCGGAGCGGCCGCTCCCCACCCCCCGAACAGCTCCCACCAGTGCCCAAGCCAGGAGCCACACAATGGCCTCTGCTGAGGAAAATACCTGGGGCCTTCTCCACGAAGACGACCTTGGAGTCCTGCAGGAAGTTGTGGCCGGACAGGACCATCTTCTTCCCGCCGAGCACAGGGCAGCTGCTCAGGCTCTGCTTCTCCACGAGGGGCAGCTCCTGGGCTGACCGCTGGGCTGCGTGGGGTCAGGAGAGCGAGAGTGAGTGACAGGCCTCCCCAGGCCCCGCCTCCGCACAGCATTCCCCGAGGGCGGCCGATGGGTGGCCAGGCCTCAGGAACGGCACGTCCAGACCATTCCTCGGGTGAGGAGTGTGAATGGCGTGACTCGTAATGGAACAACAGTGCAACTGCGCACCTCACCCGCTGTGTTCACAGCCGTCTCCTGAGCAGGACGCAGCACTTTACTCCAGGTCAGAGTGATTACCAAACAGAGAAGGGGAACAGCATGTCTGATCGGCCCGTGCGAGAAAACCACGTCCCTCAGGGACGTGCACACGTGCAGGTCTGTGTGCATGAACCTCCATGTGAGGGGCGTGCACACTCCCCACGAGCAGCCTGCTGGTGCGGGAGACGCCCCAGCAATCTGCACAGAGGACGGAGCATGCCACTCTGAATGGACACGGCCTGATCACAGCGAAGATCCCTGCCTGGATGCCCGGGTACCGTGGGAACGGAACGTGGTCTCAGGAAGCTGGCAGCAGCCATGAGAGCCCCCACCCTGGGGCGCTGTGGGAGGGGCGTGGGGCCAGGCGCTAATGGAAGGTAGGAGTCTCCAGAGGCAAGGCATGTGAGGGAGGTCCCAGAAGAGCCAGGAGCCCTGGGACAAGAGGGGCTGGGACATGGAGGCCGTCGGAGGCCTGGATGTGGGTCTGAGGGAGCTGGGAGGGGGCGCTGGTAGAATCACCAGGTGGCAGGGAGCAGACCTGGAGCAGGGCTCTGACTGTCCGGGGGAGGCAGGACAGGCAGAAGGACGCAGGTGCAGCAAGGCGGCCAGAAGCTTCCGTGCAGAAGCAGACAGCGAGAGCGGGCACTTCTGCAGGCTGCACAAGCCAACGGTCCTCGCAGAGTCACCTGATAGCCAGGGACCCATGAGTGAGGCTCCCACTCCATCTTGGGGAGGAGATCACGGTGCAGAAAGGTGGCGTGACCCCACGAGCCGTCCATAGTGTGGAGACAGGCGCCTTCGAGACCAGACGTGAGGGATCGGCAAGCGGGGAGGTGAGGGGAGCACAGGGCAGAGACCCCAACGCGGGGCAGGAGCTGGGGGACGGGAGGAAGAGCCCCTCTGGCTGAGGTCAGTCGGCATTCAGGTCAGAGGCGAAGGAGCAAACCAAGACGCCCCAGCTGAGCCTGGGAATGGGAGCCGGGAGGACGGGGGGCTTCCTGAGACAGCCCACGCCCGGGGCTGGGGGTCCTTAGAGGTGCGGGAAGGAGGAGAGGCCGCTGATAAGCCATTTCCTGGACAAGGAGATGTCTGACAGCGGCCAGCAGTGCAGCTGGGACGACTGTATCTTCCTGGAGAGTCCCAACGACACCTCCCTGGGGTCCCGCTCTCGGGTCAGGAAGGAGGGCCACGAGGAGAGGGGAGCCGGGAAGGAAGCGATGCTGAAGCAGAGGGGCTGCGGTGTCCCATAGACCGCTTCACCAGTGACCCCACGTGCCAACAAAAGTTAACAAAGTCATCGCAAGAGGAAGCTGAGCCATGAGGCCTGGCCCCTGTGGGAGCGGAGCGTCCGGCCCTGGGTGGGAGCATCGGCGTCACACCTGGGCAGCCCACCCACATCAGGGAAGAGCAGTGAGTCGCTCGCAGTCTTACAGCTCCAGGTTTGTCCAATCACCGGACCACAGGCAGAAGGCCATTTCTCAAGCTTCCTGAGATGTGAGGGGATTAACTCAAACGTGATCAATGAGAACATCTCAGAGCTTCGGGACTAACCTTCTTTCCTTTTTATTCTCCCCGTCAGTGTGGGGAGTTGGGGGCAGGCCCTGCAGCAGCGCAGAGCCAGCCAAACCCACCGCCAGCTTAAGTCAAGCCTTCCACGGTTCACGCGTGACAGGCATGCGATTGTCCCCTTGGAGGAACAGCTATTTCCAGCGGCTGCACAAGAAAAGCACAGCTCACCAGGCACCCAAACGAGAAGCACGGAAAAGGCGTCCCTAAAGAAGGTGTCTGCCCCGAGGCCGGTGCCGGCGCCACCTGAGGACGGGGAGGTGCAGTACTTACAACACTCGATGGGGTTGGAGGCGACCTGCAGCGACAGCGTCCGGCCGTTGGGCTGCGGGATGTGGACGCGGAAGACCAGCCTCACTCTGGTGTTCTTCCTCCCGATGTCCGTCTCCCCTTTGCGCAGCTCGATGTCAGAGTTCCTGAGCTTCAGGATCCCAGCGCAGTCAATGCTGCCAGAACAAGAGGCCGCACCTTCTCTCAATCTTCGACGCACGGATGGAAGACGTCCACCCACTGGCCGCCACCCAGGGCCTCGGGCCAATCCCACTGGGCTGGGCCTGCTCCTGCCCTCCGGCTGGCCCACCCTCCCGGGACAGCAGCTGACCCCCAGGAGAGACCTGCAGACCTCCACGGGCAGGACAAAGCTGCATGTTCACACACGCAGCGAAGTGGGGGGACTGAAGTAATGTGGAGACAATCCCCCCCGACCACTGGGGTCTCCGTCATCTACCCTTGATCCCGAGCAGACACTCAGGGTTCTGGAAGCTTCCGTCCCACTGCACTGGCAGGTCTGGAGACACCAGGCACAGCACCGCAGGAAGACAGGACAAGAGCCTGCTGGGTTCCCTCCTGCTGTGCAGGTGCCTGTGCGCTTCCCGAAAAGTTCCATTGACTTAAGATTCGGACGGCACCCTCGTTACTCAGTTTAAGATGCTAAATTTTCTAGGGCTTCTGATGACTTTGTTTAATTTCATTTAACTTAATAGTTTCATTCAACAGTGGACTCCAGCAAAACGCTCCACGTGTAAACTAGTGGATGGAAGCTGAACGGTTCGTCTCTCAGGAAGCTCTGAGAGTTCGGGCTCCGAGTCGTGTCCACTCCACCAGGCGGAGACTCGCGACCAGGACCCCACATGACCTGGACAACAAACTACCTGACTGTGTCCCGACCTCGGGAAACTCTGATTACAGCTCTTGAAGCAAACCCAAGGATGTGCAACGAATTCAGAGGCCCGTAAATTCCTCCAAATCCATGAAAAGCCAACGTGGAGAGAAAGCTTTCCTTTTGTTTTTAACTTAGAGGGTTTAACAGTTACAAATAACTTACCAAAATCCCACACAAACGCCTACGCAACGTGGCCGCATGCCCCTCCTCTCACATTCTCTCCGTCGCCCACCACAGCCCAGCTGCCCACGCTCCTCCCTTCCCCACGGACCCGCCCCTCACTCCTGCCTCAGACCGTCACGCGGGCTGCCTCACCCGTTTCAGCTCTCAGCGTAAATGCCGCCTCCTCCTGACACCTCCCTCACCTCCAGTGGCCACCGAGCTCAAAGACGCCACCCTGTCAGTGACTCGGGGCCTCAGCTGTTTATCCACACGCGTATTTACTACCAGGGCCCTTCCGTGGGACAACCTTGTTCCCTTTCTCTGCTGCACTCATGGCTCAGGAGCGACATGCAAAGCACATAACAGTCACTCAGCTAGTGGGATTAAATGAAGCCACGAATACAGGCCCTATTTGGACATGAGAAGATTAATTAATCTTCAGCTTATTAATCAATTCACCTATGAACTAATGAGTCAGATCTGACTGTGACGTTGGAGCTGGTCATACCAGCAACGTCAGAGCCTCTCTCAGTGAGAACATTACCCAGACATGCTGTTCTCCTTGATTTTCCCGTGTTTGCACGGTAAGCCCCCTCTACTCTGCAGCGCTGCACGCAGACATGAACGGGCGCCGTGTGTAGAGCTGCAGGCAGGCACGGGAGGCACTGACTGCTGTGCAAGTGAGAGATTGGTTTCAAGTGGCAATATGTATAGTGGCTGAAACCCTAGAGAGAAACAAATCTGTTGTCATAAGTATTTGTGAAGTTTCTTTAGGTGTTAAGCAAGGGCACCCTGGGCCACTGGTGCTGTGGAGAGGGGTCTGTGTAGGAACGCAGGGGGCCTGCCCCGGTGCCCGCAGCCGCGCAGCTTACATTGCTCGCATATTATTTTCCGGCAGCAGTGGGATTTCCAGGACTTTGGTGTTGGAGAGGATGACTTCGTGACTGGTGGTGGAGACGGTCTTGCCGGTGATCCGGTGGACCTGGTAGAAGGCGTGGGGTCTCAGCAGGCGGTCGTCCGCCGTCCCAATGAACAGCTGCAGCGTGAGCGGCTCGCTCTCCAAGTAGCCGTGGAGCTGGTGAGAGAACAAACACCCCCACTAAGCACCCTGCGCACAGACTGCTCAGAATCAATAAAATTTTTATAAGCAGAGGCTAATTCAAAAGGAAAACCTGTGACAGGTGCTGGGTGTTAAGTCCCTCCCACTCCCGGCCCCCTTTCTGCTTCTGTGTAACATATTGGTCCAATAAGACAAGTGTGCAGAAAATGCCTCATTATGCTAAACGTCCTGGGGCACTCGGCTAGGTGTCGGCTCTGAACACTCCTGCCGCCCACGTCTGAACACACAGACGTGCACACTTGTACACACACTACCGCAACCACCCAGGACAAGCACCCAGGACGACAGTGACGACACTCATGGCCATGCTCACCTTCCCTGGAAGGAGCAGCAGGCGGGAAGGCACCAGTGGCTCCTCCTCCTCCTCAGACCCGCCTCTCTCCTCGTGCACTCGCGTGCAGGAACACCACCCTCTGTGCTCCGAGTAGGACCACGTGCGGCTGGGCAGCCCCATCAGAATGCCGGTGCCACTGAGCTGTCTGCCGAAACCCCCTCCCCTAATAAATCCACACACGCCCAACAGGACAGGATCCACTTTCTTGTATTCAGTCACATCCTCACCGGCAGACAGGGCACTTGCAAACAGACACGTAAACAAAATTGGCCCTTTTCCACCTGGCTCGGAGCCTCTCTCTCAGAGGCAGGTGGTGGCTAAATGCTGCCCTGGTGCCCCTGGCCCTTGACCCCAGATCGGCTGCAGAAGCTCCGGCCGTCAGGTGTGTGGCCGGTCTGTGACCAGCGTCAGACTACATAGGGACCACACGTGACAAGCCCACATTCTTGAAAAGACATAGTGTGTGTCACCACACGACTCCAAGGAGACTCTGATGACGGGGCACAGGACGAGCACGGCGCTCCCACCAGGTGCCGGGGCCCAGCTCTGCTCCTTGGCACCACGGACGCTGAGGGTCAGACCCCATGCCAGGAGGTGAAAAGCAGGGCCCTCGGACCGGCCCCGCTCCATCTTGCCTTCCTCTCGGCCTCACACATCAGGCTCTCCTTAGGCCAATCGTTTCCGGAACTACTGTTTCTCTGCTTTCACGTGAACACCACCATCAGGGTTACTACTGAGAGACGCCACCCCACGGGGCAAACTCCGTCAGGAACAGGAACACTTTCTTCTCCATCAAGCACGTGGCTTAGAGAGGCTGGGTCCAGACCCCGCTGCTGTGTCCTCATCACAAGTGGGGACGGGGCCTCCCCTCGGAGCTGCTGCGAGGACCGCCATGCGCCCATGCGAGGGCCTGGGGCAGCGCCCGGCACACAGAAAGGGCTCAGCGCGTGTGAGCAATCTGCGTCCTCTCCTTCTCCTCCTGTCTTCGCTCTCCTCCTGGCTAACTCCAACCACTGTGACAACAGGTAGTGACTGGAACCCACGCCAATGTGATGAGCCACGTCACACGCTCCGAGGGAAGTGACGCAACAGAACGCTGTCCATTTTTGACAAGCCGACAAGCCAGAACCCTGTCTGAAGCTGCGGGGCCTGCTGACAGCTGGGAGCCCCCAGGCCCTGGCACGACCCCACCCTGCTCAGGGCAGGGGATTCTAAGGTGGGGTTGGAGCCCCCGGCAACGTGCAGGCTGCTCAGAAAAGCTGCGGGTGGAGGGGGAGGGACGAACAGAAGCCACGGGAAGAACTGGCCCCCCACTGGGGACGTTCTTGCCTGTCCATGCACCAGGCACAGCTGTGAGAGCCAAGCATCTGCTGGGTCCACAGCCCGGTAGTGCCTCCCAGCAGCCTGAGCACCGACAGAAGCACAGACTAGCAGAGGTGCACATGGAGGACCAGTCTCTGGTCCACCGTCTGGCCTGTCTGCCCTGTGAGCCGCCCGCTGGGACAGTCACTTCAGCTGCCTGAAGCAGGCCGGTGCTGGACCACAAGGGCCTTCAAGCAGGGCTGGCAGGGGACGGAGGGAGCAGGCTGAACCGGGGATGAGACCAGCAGACCCGAGACACAGCCATGGCAAGATGAAGGCCGAGGGAGAGGAGGGAGCCGGCGCCCTTGGGAAACAGAGCGGGGCAGACACAATACCCCAGGGACAAACCGAGGGGAGGCTGCAGTGAAGAGAAGAGGAAGCTAAAGCTGTTAACTGGGAGTCAGAGAGAGAAATGGAAATGCGGCCATGAAAATACACACGGGAATTCCCCAACAAGAAGAAGAAAGTGCGACAGTCTAGGCCAGGAAGAAAGTCACTGCTGGGTCTCGGCAGCCACTTAGCACTCGACCTTCGAGCATAATTCCAACTTCCTGTGTTTGCACAGATTTTAACTTTCACTTTAATACGCCAACTTGAAACAAAGTGGACTTTAGAAATAGGAATAGAAACTCAGATCCTGCAGTCAGCTGCGGCTGGATTGCGACGTGGCACGGGGACCCGGGCTCCGCAGGCCAGCAGGCCTCATGTCCTCCCAGGCGTACCACGGCTGCGGCCTCGGGTCGGATGCGAGCAGGTCCCTCGTGACAGGGAGGTGAAGCACCCTGATTTCCATGAAATCTGCTGGGCCCCAGCGCGGCGTCTGGGAGCACCAACACCATTAGAAGGCGAGGAGTCTGGGCTGAGCGCTCACTTCAGACACGCATCGGCCTCCTCCGCCCTCACGCATCACCCACGGCCACAGCGGCAGGAAAACAGGTGCTCTGTGGAGTCCCAGGTGGATGGAGTGGAGGCATGCTAACTTGCTGCCTCAAAAAGTGCAGGACGGCCTGTTCCCTTCCTGGAGGGTGTCAGGGTCCATGTTCAGAGTGGACGACACGGCTTTCCCGGGGGTGAGCGGCTGGCTGCACCTCCCGGGAAACGCCGGAGGAGGAAACGGCCCTCTCTGCTGAAGTGGCGTCTGCGGGGGTGACCTCGGCCAGTTCGTGGAGGAGGACGGCCCAGCCGGTCCTGCGCCATCTGGCTTGGAAGTTTGTCTGGAGCAAAAGCTTCTGTTTCCCCATCACCCAACTGCTCTAGCATGCCGGGAGATTTTTTCCAAGTACATTAACCTCTTCATCCTCAACGCAACTTAGATTCTTCAACACAAACACTTGGAATGTCACATTGCAGATTAAAAAACAGGGACTGACCGCAGGAATCTATTAACCAGGGGAAGCGGGCGCCTGCCATGTGAAGTGTAGTTCAGTCAGCAGTGAACTGATCAGAGCCATGCTGACAAAAGATTCATGGACTGTTCTCACTTCATTTAGTTAAGAGACAAAGTCATTTATCAATTTTGAGTCCTCAGAAAAGGATCCCACATGACGACAGAGAGTTCATGAGAGAGGTTCGCATGCAACCCGCAAGCTGAGCCCCAGGGCCAGCCCACCACCCACTCGGGCCGGCAGAGGACAGATGTGCTCATGCGAGAGGCCACTGGGGGGAGGCTGGGGCCAGGGCCAGAGGAAGCATCCATAGCACTCCTCTACAGCAGGACCGACGGAAACATCAATGGCTCTTTCAGTCTCGCCCCTGTCTCCTTGGCCGACACCGTCTACATGATGTCACAATTACGGATACAAGAAACTACGCCACAGAGACCGCGACTGACTGCCATTGTATTCGTAGCCCCTGAAATGGATGAATTTGCAGTTTCAAGTGGATTTCCAGCAGCTCTGAGACACCCAGCAGGGGGCTGGTTTATGGGTATCTGGCGTCTGTAAATGTCTCCGGGTGAGCGTTCTGTAGCACCCCTGATTAATATTTAACAGCCAGTATTTGTCACAGACTGCGGAGTGGCTAGCTGGGGCTCTGAACATCACCTGTGAGATTTCACAGAGACGAGGAGGAGCTCCACACAGGAAGGACGTGCACCGACGGTGAGTGTAGCAATGTTCCCAAGTCTGAACTACTGGGGACTGTCCACACACACACACACACAAGCACACAGCATGCACACACTCATGTGTGTACATGCAACCCTCACGCACATGAGCGCACAAACACCCAACACACACAAACTCACATGCAGGCACATGCACACACTCTCACACTCACATACGTGCACATGCACACTCAGACACTCACACGCATGCACATACACTCATGCACACATGCACACACTCACACAAAGGTTCTCCAGACGTACTCTGGAATATTCTGTTTGGTTGGAAAGAGTTTCTTTCCTGGTTTGCAGCATGAGATACACTGTCAGGAATCCTATTTTTTTTTTTTTTAAGATTTTATTTTTCCTTTTTCTCCCCAAAGCCCCCCGGTACATAGTTGTATATTCTTCATTGTGGGTCCTTCTAGTTGCGGCATGTGGGACGCTGCCTCAGCGTGGTCTGATGAGCAGTGCCATGTCCGTGCCCAGGATTCGAACCAACGAAACACTGGACCGCCTGCAGCGGAGCGCGCGAACTTAACCACTCGGCCACGGGGCCAGCCCCCAGGCATCCTATTTTTATCTTTTTCTTTCTGTGACACGCTCCCAAGCATCCGTGGACAGGATCATCTTCATAGTGGTTCTTTCATATTAAATAATTAAGCTGGTCCACAGGTATGTGACACGTATGAACTAAATACGTGTCTGAGAGGCGTGTGCCCACAGAGAGGAAGGGAGGGCGTCCAAGGCTTGCAGCCGACATGGGCCCTGAGTTTCTGTGGAGGAACCCAGAGACATCCAGCAGAGAACGGAGAGCTTGTGGTCAGCACTGTGTGTAATGAGGCCACACGGCATCTTCTCCCTCGGCCCTGCTCCATCCTGCTGTCCTCCAGGCCTGCGATGCACTGAAGACCAGCTCGAGCCTCTCACACCCCTAAGCCCATCGACACAGAGAACCCACGGCGAGCCAGCCCAGCACCTGACACTCGTTTCTAGGTGGTTCTTGCTCAAATTGTTTAATTCTGCAGGAACAAAATGCCTCCCCTTTTTGAACGAAAACCTGTTTTCCTATAAGAATACAAGAGTGTCTCTATGCAAACAGGATTCAGTTAGGACGGGAAAATCAAGACCAGCTTGTCCCATCCACTCAGCTTCTCATCTCCTTGCTGGGAGCATTAGTCCAGTGTTTTCTCAATTTAATGAACTTACTAAGAAACCTTGACTCCATGCTGGACTCAAACGTGCATTTTTATCACAGGAAATGTAAAAATAAAATCAGAGTCTGATTAAAAGACAAATTTTGCCACTCTATTCCATTTTGCGAAATTTAATGCAAGAATATGGAAATGAGTCTTTAACCAAAACCCTCTCCTGTGGGGGTGAGTGTGTTCCAGGTGTCAGGAGGCGGCCCGATTGGTCCACAAACGGGCCTGGCTGGGGTCAGACAATTTGGAAATGACAATTTAAAATTCTCCCAGGATTCACGTGTGGCATTTCTCTGATGGTGTGTAGAATGCAGCAGATTGTGGGTATAACTTTATCCTTTTAAAAACATGCCATTTCAGTGAAAATGGGACTATTTAAGGTTTAACCTGGGAGGTAAACATCTATTATTTAAAACATGAAGTTCATTTTAAGAAAAATGACTTAAATACTTCACATGTCGCACTCCATGCATTTCCTGCCTCTGGCATGTTAGAGTATCTGTCAAAATAATATTTATAAAATTACCTGTCATAACAATGACTTCTCTTTGCTTCAACCTAAACTAAACAAAATGGACTATTCCATTTTCAAGGTGTGAGAGTTATGAGTTTTCTACAAATAAAAATGTTTGTTTTTAGCTCCTATGCTGACCTCAGCACTTACACGGACACGACAGGTGAAGAGAGTGATTGAGGCCAGAGGCATCCGATGCTGACATTCCAGCAGCCCGCGCACATGCACACACACGCACACGTGCACATGCACACATGCAGCAGAAGGCAGCGTCGCATAAACAAAGGACCAGTTAACCGAAGGGAACTTCTGTTTTTCAGCTGGTCACTTTGAGTTGGTCTACACACAGACTAAGTAAAGGGGATCCTCGTGTGTATGCAGCGATCCCTTTAAAGCGAGATTATGCCTTAAACCTAAGTGTAAAATCTGCATCTTTACACAATACAGAGAGGAACCACGCTGGGAGGAAAATCCAGCTCATAAACCGGCTTCACTATTTTTTCACCCAAATTCTCTTGCTACTGGATTATCTTGAGACTGTTTGTGTGATGTGAGCATTTTCTCACTATATTTCCAGTCCCCAAATTCTCGTGCAGACGCCCACAGGAGACCTGCCCCTGCCGCAGAGGCTGTGCCCCCGCCCCACGCCCGCAGCCGGGCCCCTGCACGAGGCCTGGAGGGAGGATGGGTCCCAGGTATGTGAGGACAGAAGGGGCTCCTCCTCACGAGAAGGATTTCCTGCGTGCAGACACGCTCTCCCAGATAAAGAAAAAGGAAACACGATCTCTGCTGCTGACCCTGGCTCCGGGATGGTGAGCAACAGATGCAGCAGTGACCGCGAGGGGCTGTGTGTGCGGGAAGGGGCCTGCCGACCAGCCACCAAATGAACCATGATTATCAGAGCACAGACTGATGCCGCAAAGCCACCCCTGGAGACCCTCATCACGGAGAGCAGAAAAACCGGACATGAAAATGACAGCGGCATCAAATACGGAGCCGGAGGTCCGAGGAAAACCCCCTGGACCATGGGGAACCCACACGAGACGGCCGCCCATGCCCACGCTTCTCTCCCCGGGGCCTCGCTCTTCCTGGCCAGGCCCCCAGGGCACCTGCTGGACACAGCACAGGCAGAAGCCTACCTGGGGGACGTGATTTCTGTGTTTGTAAAAAGTGTGTGTGCAAGGGGGCTGCAGCCTCCCTGGCTCACAACAGCGTTAGGTGAAAGTCACCAGATGAAGGACACAATCCCAACTTCCTTACTAGGCCCGTCTGTCGTGTGGTGTGTGCAAGTGCATGTGTACAGGTGCATGCAAGGGTATGTGTGTGCCAGTGTGTTTAGGTGCAAGTATATGTACCTGTACCTGTGTGTACAGAAGTGTGTGCGTGTGTGCAGGTGTGTGGATGTGCATGCGAGGATGTGTGTGCATGTACAGGTATGCGTGCATGTGCAGGTGTCTCTCATGGGGGGCAGAGAAAGGGTCGATGCCACGTGGCCAGCAGTTGAGAAGGGACTGCCAGCCCAGGGAGAACCAAGTGGGGCAGGACGAGGGGACATGGGCCAGCTGAGGCCCTGTCAGCCAGCCACGGGCCTCGTCCCACTCACAAACCCCACAATACCAGGGACAACATCACGGACCAGAGCACAGACCCTGATGCTGTCCACAGAGCACAGATCCCAGACTTCCCGCAGCAACACCAAACCAGGTAGCTTTTAACAGCTTTGCTGAGGCAACGTTCTCCATGGCATAAAATTCCTCATTTGTAACCATATGATTGAAGACCTGAAGTCTTTCCTGCAAAGAGAGCTTAAGGACAGAGCAGATGGTCAGGACAGGCCTGTCTTCCTGATAGCTGTAACGCAGCATCCCACGGTCTTCTCAGGACAGTGAAGGAAGCTCCACTGTGGGAAGACAGTGTGTCCACCTCAGCTGCACCGTGTTCCTGGAAGCCCCACTCGTGAGTGGCACCTCGTCCCCATGAGGCCCAGCTTCTCAGAGGGCGCAGGACAGCAGGAGGGCATCATGGCGCACCCATCACTGAGACAGCTTCCCCACTCTCGAGGGTCCGCAGGGCGACGCCAGGAGCTAGCGGGCAGCACTGTCCTTGTCTGCGGGGAGCCAGCGTCCTTGCCCCGTGAGGGATGCGGCCCGGCCAGGAGAGTGCCCAGCCGCCTGTCCCAGCCGGGGGTCCACCCCGGTCACTCGAAGACCAAAAAATTCCTGCAAGCGGGCGCTGACTCTCAGCCATCTGTGGCTAGATCCAGAAGGCCCTAGAATTACAGGCAAAGGTCGGCCCCTGGCCCAGAGCAGCCCTCTAGGAACGAGACGAGGAGTCGGGGAAATGGGACTCTCACCAGAAAACGGGTGACAGTGACGGGCAAGGCGAGCTGTCTTCAGAAAAGCAGCTGCACCGTGGGAGCAGGCAGACAAAGGACGCTCGTGAGGCGGGATGAGTCCTAACAGCAGCAGGAGGGAGGGACCCCAGACCTGGTCTCCAAGCCCAGACCCCCTCAGACCTGAGTGATGGGCCCAGTTGTCCCTGGGCCCCTTGGTCAGTGCCCAGCCCCTCGGCCTCACCCATGGCCACAGCGAGACCGACACCATGAGGCCTACCCGCCTCAGGAGGCAGAGATCGCGGTCTGTCTCTGTCAGCTCTCTGCTTCTGCCGCATCCAGCGGTCTGTCCCGGAGGTGCCAGGCTGTGGGATCTGGTTTGGGGTTTGGGGTGTGGGGCATCAACAGACTCCAGAGAGAGTGGAGATGGGGAGACCAACGGTGTCACAGGTGAGGCCCGTCAGGCCGTGTGGTCACTGCCGTGCTACACACGCCACCCCGCATACCACGCTCTGCAAAGGATGGGCACCGGAGCAAGGGCGCCAAGCCACAAGTGTCCACAGTGGGAAAGCTGCTCAGAGGCTCATGGACAAAGCCCCTTGCAGCTCCTGGCTCTAAAGTCCACGTCCCTTTGCAGCACCTGCTCACAGTGCCCAGGCGCATGCCCTTCAGAAGCCATCAGTACACAGATCTATGTGTACTGCGTGGGCTCCAAACCAGAGACAAAGGGCTGCAGAGCCCGGACGACGGACACCCATGCCCCACGCCAGGGTGGAGGCGGGAGAGGGAACGAGAGCCGGAAGCGTGGAGCTCGGCACTCCCTCTGCACCCACGTGAGCACGTGCACACACACGCATGCTCACACATGCACACGTGTTCATGCTCATACACACACACACACGTGAGACACCTCTGACTCACCAGCACCAGCTCACGGCCCTCTGGGGAATTCTAGGGAAAGTTTCTTCAACTGGAAGTTTTACCTGCGCCTCTGTAAGTGGCCACAATATGCTGGCCACCTTAGAGATCACACATGAGTCCTCATGGAATTCCAGTCAACCCCCAAACCCGCAGGGGCGATCACAGCTACGGGGACAGGAACCAGGCCCGGTGGTCTTCCACCCAAAACCCCACCCCCACCGCTGCTCAAGCTGGGCAGGGGCCAGCGCACTATTGTCGACTCCCGGGGAGGCCTGGGGCTCCTGCCAGAATAACGCTCTTGGAGCAGCACAGCCCGATGTGCTGTGAGACTCACCAGCAAGTGTGAACCAACCAGAGCTCAGAGCACAGGTGCTGGTGAGCAGTGCACAGACCCAGCCTCCTGACTTGAGCTGCAGGTCCTCCCTGAGTGCTGGAGGGCAGAGGCGGCTGATGGGGCAGGAGCACCGCCTGCCAGCATGTCCACAGGGACCAGCGGGAGGCAGAGCCTTGGGAACAAGCAGAAAGCTGGTGAAGCTGTGCACAGACAGCAGGGTCTGAACCACACAGGGTGACCCTTGCACCCCAGCAGAGGGAGAGGCGGCGGTGGCTCTGGGCTCTGCTGACTCAGGCCCACCGCAGTCCTCCAATGATCGCTAGGTGACACGGGGAGGCAGGTACTTCTCTGTGAAGCAGGAGGAAGGAGAGAGCTCCTGCGCGGATGGAGCTCCCAGCATCAGGAGGACTCAGCAGGCAGCAGTCACTGCTGTTCCTGTTATGACTGCTCCATCAGATTCCCGTCTGCAGAATGGCCATCGTGATTCACTGCTCTCTACGGGGTGGATCTTCCCCCGCTTCCATGTTGTTGTGTGTGCACGTGTGCATGTGTGTAGGTGCGTGTGCATAAATGCATGTGTGTGGGTGTGTACGTGTGTGGGTGTGCGCGCATGTGCATGTTTGTGTGTGTGCACATGCACAAGTGTGCACACTGAGCCAATGGCAATACTGAATTTACACCATAAAGTGTCACTTTAATTCCTAGAGTTGTTCCATGAGTGAAGTTACTTTACTAGTGACTTGGACCCCGTTTTCCCTCAGATAAGCTAGAGTCACAGCATTGTGGAGGACTGACACATCGCACACACGATGGCCTCCAGCACCAGCTGTGAGAAGTGATCCAGGCACAGACTCAGTTCCACCAACAGAAAGGCTCTAGGATGCTAACTTTCAGAAAAGCTAGAAAACAGAACACAAGAGGAAGGCCTATCCAACGAGTCTATGTGCATAAATGATTAAAAAGCACACGTGGCCAGGGACCGGCCCCACTCCTGCCACACCAGCTCAGCCTACAGCTGCCTTCACCATCCTGCTGCTCAGACGCACCGCCATCCCCACGGCAATCCCACTTTGCGATGGACTGGAAGCTTCTCAAGGCCTCTGATAATCGCCTGCCACTCTAGGCTGTGTGTATCTCCTCCCACAGTGGGCGTGAGTCTCGAAGTGCGGGCGACACCCAGACAGCAGCCACGCCCCACTGGGGACACCTCGGCGCCCGGCCCTCCTGTCCTGCCCTGTCCCACTGCTGACTTTACTGGGTGCGGGGGGGTGGTGACGAGGGAGAAGGCGACGTGTGAAGCACCTGTGGCTACTTTCGCTCTCACGTGTGGACGTGCCCTGACAGGACAGCACGAATGGGAGGTGGGATCACCGCGTCTCCAGGCTGTCGAGCCCCTCGCCCGCCCTGCTGTCCTGGGACCCGGACAAGGAAGAAGGCCGTGACGGGATTTTGAGGGGAAAGGATGGGCAGAGCTGTGCGGCTGTGCCTGCGGCCTAGCTGAGCTGACTCAGCATTCGTTCTTTAACGAGAAAGATTTGGACGACCCCCTCCGTCTGCACCCGGGAACTTGGTCTCCACGCTTTGCCTGCACAAACAGCCACCTGAGTGCCGTGACTTTCTTTCAGCCCGGATCCACTTTCTTCTGGGCCCGGCAAAGCTCATGCCACCACCGCCAGGACGCTGTGTTCCATGCGCCCAGTGAGGCCAGCAGGGCGCACGCCACTCGAGGGAGCTTCTCGTGGCCCACCTTGTCCCCTTGTCAAGACCTCAGGCCTCCCAGATGCCAGGAGGCGGCTGCGGGACTGCAGGCAGAGACGGGAATGCAGGGTCCACACGCATCTGATGGAGGAGCAAGGAGCAGGCTGGGGCGAGGGCCCTGCTGTCTGTGGTCGACGCAGGATGGCCAGCCGGGCAAGAAGAGGGCCCAGCTGGGGCACCTCAAGGTCGAAGGGTTTCAGTCCAAAGGTTGTGCTTCCTTGGACCCCACTTCCTATTCCAGCAACTGACTCAGAGAAGATGCTGGAAGGAGCACTGGTGTCAAGGGCAGAGGCCCGTCTCAGCCAACGCTCCGAGGACTGGGGAACAGGCAGAATCTCCCTCTCCCGGAGAGGCAGCGGCGTACAAACACTGCAGGGATTTCTACCGAGGGTGCCTGGCTCACCCACAGGTGGGCTGTGCATACTAAGCAGACAGAATGAACCGAGGTCTCTGGCTGAGCCCGAGGCCGAGGGGCGGGGGGAGAATGGGAGGCTTGAGCTGGACCCGCATGACAGGCGTCCTGGCCTCCCCGGGCTTCGAGCAGCTGCCCAGGGCTCACGCCACAGCCCTCCAACCCTCATTCGGAGGAAAGCCCACCACATGCTCTGTGTTCTGAGGGGACATGGGCCAGCCCCGTGCACACACCAACTCACGCCCGGGTCCCCTCCCAGCCCAGCCGCCTGGCCTCGGGGAAGCGATTCCCGACTCTGCATGCGTCGGGGGCCCAGCCTGCAGTTGCCACCTCTGACCCCTGGGCCTGCTCACACCTCAGAGATGCCCACTTGAACCCGAGTGACCAGCACAAGAGACCCAAAGATGGTATCCAAGAAACCGGCCGGCGGGATGCAGTGTGCGCCCCTAGCCCCGGCTGGCATTGCGGAGGACGAACGGGATCCACAGACACACATGGAAGTGCCCAGAGGAAAGAAAGCTACCTTAGCTCTGGATCAAAGAACGTTTTGCATGGAAACACTACATTTAGCATTTCTAATTAAAAATGTGCTGGGAAGCCCCAACTTTCTGCTGAGGGAAAAAATAATCTGGAAATGGAAAGCGTGGGTCTTAGAAACCCTCGGGGAACATTAACAAAACGACAGCAGGAAACGCAGCTCAGAAGATCCCAGGACCCGGAGGGACCCTGCGGGCCACTGCGCAACTGCAGAAAAGCCGCAGACTTCTAGCAACACGGGCACTGAGAGGCTGCGGCGCAGCGCCGCCGGTGTAACACCCGCAGGGACGTCAGGTCCACACAAGCCCAGCGGAGCCGCCAGCCACCCCCAGAGCCAGCTGCGCAAGCTGGCCGCCTCGGGGGACTCATCCAGGCTCCCGCAAGCTCGCAGACAGGCCCCCCGGCACCTTCACACACCAGCACAAGGAACCTCCGAAGAGAGGACTTTCTGGGGCTCTGCTGCAGAGGCGAGGCCCCTGGGGAGAGCCGGCCCACGGGGGCGCCTACCTCACAGAGGTCCCTCCACCCAGGCCACGCAGCTGCCACCCAGCCCCGCTCGTCTCGTGGACCCAGAAATGCAGTGGGCGTGCAGGGTGGGAGGGCACACACCACTGTGGCCCAGGCAGGACGCTGGCAGGGGAGAAAGGCCCAAGGACTCTGACAGGCAGAGTTCATGTCTCCACCAACCTCCCCTCCACCCGGGGCCCCACTCAGGGTCAGAGCTCATGGCAGCTGCACTCCTGAATGGCCTCCTTCCTCAGGACCCCCATTTGAGTCCTAATAAGGCAAGACCTGGTCAACTTAACGTGAATACAATAGGGTGGCCTGAGGGGGTAGTGGGCCACTCCCTGAGTGCACAAGTGGTGGGGGAAGGTGAGCCTTCTGGAAGCTGTGCCTGGCCCTTGGAGTTTGTCGTCAGTGACTCAAAGGGTGGCCGAGGGCAGGCCTGGCCCCAAGGGCCAACGGAGGTGCTGCGCAGGCCATGGGTACTGGAGACCTCACAGAGACTCCCTGCATTGGCACGTGGCAACGCCAGCCAGACACCCATACGTCCACACGACGGGACGTCGGCCTGCCGTCCAGGCCAGCCCTTCTCCTTGGCACCGAGTGCCGCTGAAGGGACGGCCACCCGCATGGCTGGTCAAGGCGCGATTGTGCTTCCCGCCTCAGCACGGCTGGGCCCATGGCAGGGCCAAGCTGGCCATCTGTGCTGACGCAGAGCAGAGCTCTCCATCCACAGACAAGAGCCCAGTGTTCTCCCAGAGAAGAGCTGAGACGGGTGGCAAGCCCAGCTCGGCGAGACCGCACCCACCCGACCCCGGAGCACACTGGCGGGTCCTCGTGTCTCCCCAGCTCCACAGCTGGGCCTGGGCAGGGCCGCTCAGAGAACAGTTATGTAACTGCCACTCAGAAAGCCAGCACCCTTCCAACCCGGGGCCTTCTCTCTCCGAGACAAAACAGTCCTCAAAACACCACAGCAGAACAAAGGACAAGGACAAGGAAGGTTTTGATCAGTGGTCACTGCCTGCCAGCCCATCGCCCTGACTCCTCAGGGACGTGGCTGCCTCGAGTGCCAACCTGTGGCCCCGACCCCGTGACCCGGGTGCAGGCGCTGGTCCCACAGAGCCCCAGGCCCCAGGCCTCCCGCGGTTCACTCTGTCTTCAGAGAGGAGGCTGCGCAGAGGCCACAACTCTCCCCACAGGGCCCTGCACAGGGGGCGGAGGGTGGCCCAGGGAGACAACACCCAGAATGTCCTCCCCCGGGGGTCGAGCTGGGCTCAGAGACCAATGGCACTGGCTTTGCCCGGGCGCCCAGGCTGAGGGCTCACCAGCAGGAAGAGGCCCAATCTCTGAACAAATGGAGCAGGGATTTCCCGCCGGGTCCAACCCCACCCACGGGCACCGGGCGTCTGTGACTTGTGGCCCCCAGGGAGACCATGGCGCCCACAGCCAGCAGGGAGGGCCAGCAGGAGACGTGGATCTCCCAATTTTGTCATTATTATTCTTATTATTTTTATTATTTCTCACGATTGCCTGTCCTCCCCGCCTCCCACCTGCACCAGCTTTGAGTTTTCCAAGGCTGGGACGGGACCGTGAGGGCACGTGAACACGCGTCTCTGTGAAAACAGCCCTGGACGCCACGCTGCCCTCAAAGGACATTCTGGAAAACCTCCCGAAAAGATGTGGAAGATGAGGTGCAACTCAGGACCGTCATCAGAGGCTCCGCCTGGGGCGACGTGTTCTGGAATCTCCGCAGCCTGGAACTCAGACACCAGGCTTTGAACGAGGAGACTTTTGCAGGCTGGTGACGCTGTTCATTGCTCTGAAAGGGTTTCCATCGCTAAGCCGCTCATCAGACTTTATTCTGAAGTGATGCGTTGGCTGTACAGAAACTTAAACTGCACTTTTCATCAGTTTTGCTGGACAATGAAACTCTGAAACAGGTGTTTAAAAACTGACCCCATGAACCTGTCTGAGATGGTAAACCTCTGCCGGGTGTCAGCAGATCACAACAAAATTCCAACTGTTTTCTCAAGTGTTATTGTTATTATTGTTGGCCAACTTCATCTCACTTTATTCCACGGATCCCGTGCTGCCTGCATCACTGAACACCTCCCCAGTACAGAGGAGCTCCTGACCTCTCATGGGGACCTCTGGCTCGGCTTTAGGAAGGAATATAAATGGCAAATCCTCACTCGTCATAAAAGCTGACAAATTTTTCAGGGAGCACATTAGTGTCAGTGAAACAGAAAAAGGCAGTCAGCCTGACACACCACACACACACACCGGACCAGGCAGCAGGTGCGGAGGGAGAGATGGCAACTGTGAAGGTGGCACGCGCCTCAGGCCTGCGTACCGCACAGACAGGGAAAGGACACGACCACTCGCCCAGACGCGGCTGAAAGAGTAGAGGGCAGATGCTCCGCTGCCCAGGCAGACCCCTGAAAAATTAATCCACGCCTCTGGCAGGTCGGCGGCGTTTGGCTGTGGGGCCGGCCAGGGTCTGGTTTGAGCTCAGACCTGCATTTTAATTCCCACCACGTGGCATTTTGGCTCCCGGCTCGAGGCCCCGGGCTGGGGCAGAGCTGCTGCTGTTTGTGATTCTCCGACGCCCGGCTCCTGGTTGGGCCTAAGTAGGTTTGCCATCAAATAATAATTTATTCCACTAACATCCGTTTCTCTGGCTTTTGTGAGAACTCTGGCTTTCCTGCTTAACATCCTGTCTACAGGGGAGACGCAGATACCTACTCATGACAATCCAATGAGAAAGAACAGGACGAAGCTGGACAGAAGGGGGCGTGACACTTGTCCTCAGTATCCAACGCCCCCAAGGCCCCTGCTTCTCAAGCAGCGAAGACTCCAGCCCGGCTGGCACCTGGGGGCAGGGAGGCACTGCATGAAGCCAGAAGGGTTTTAACAACAACCCCATGTGAATGCCCGAATGCCGGTTTTAAGGGTCTGAAAACAGTGAGCTGTTTCCTGGTGCGTTCAGTCCTTAGTTTCAGCTCGCAAATGTCGGACGTGATAGAAAAACACGTGTCGTGGTCTATGGGGCAGAGTGAAGCCTAAAAGTCACATGCCCTAAGGAGAGGCCCTGAGACCCCGAAGAGCCAGACCCCCGGCCTCAGCTCCGGATTCAATGCCTTCCTCGGCCAGACAGGGCTCCCACTGCCACTCATGACTGACCAGGGAGCCGCTGGCTGACAAGAACACAAGCTACAAGCTAAAACGCTGTTTAGGAACCCCCAGAGCCTTCGCCGTGTGTCGCGTTTCAGGGCCCCATGAATTATTCACACGGCCTGGCCTCCCGGGGGATGGGGTAGATGTCACCAAGCAGGTTATTTTGGTGACTTGCTAAACAGAGCTTAATTCTCTGACCCCCGGGTCAGAGGTCAGCGACATCCCCCAGGTCACTCCTCCTGCCCCTGCAGGGCCGGAGGGCAGGGGCCTTCCAGATGGGCTCCAGCACGTGCTCACGTGAGCGCTGCTCTCAGGACGGGGGACCAGGTGTCAGGACGCAGCGCAGAGGGCGGGGGGAGGGATGAACGCACCTGGAAACAGCTGGGAGGAAACAAGGGAGAAGAGGACACCCCAGAAAACAAAACAGAAACTGAAACAACCAGAGCACAGGATGCGGCAAGCCAGGCAGCCTCCTTGAGCCTCAGTTTCTCTTCTGAAGAAGGGGCAGCAGGGCAACCCTGGGTCCTCTTCAGGGACAGAACTCTCTGGTTTATCAGTGGGAATCCAGGGGGAGGGCAGGTCTGCCCGCATCTCACCCCAAGGGCAAACTCCACACAGGCCTGAGGGTCCCTCTGCTTTCCCTCCGGAGAGAAGCTGGAGGGGCACCGCCACTCCCCCATAGCCACTCCCCCACAGCGCGCTGACAGAAACCTCAAGAGGACCAGCCAGAGCCAGTGTCCACGCACGGACCAGGGCCCGAGAGGGGCGGGAGACGGGAAGGGAGCGAGCAGCTCCCAGATGCCCCCACACCTGGCTCCCACCCACGCCCAGGAGCCCGGCCTGCCGCCAGGTCTCGACCACGCCCCTCGGGGTGGGGAGGCCCTGCACCCGCAGACCTCGTCCTCAGCGCAGACTCCACAACGGGGCAGGGGACAGCCCAGGAGAGCTGCATGCTGCCTTCCTCTGGACAATCGGTGTGAACTCAGGACTCAGGAGAAGCAGGACCAGGACGTTCTTATCACCCTCGTCCTCTGTGTCAGCCCCGCTGCAGGCGCTCGCCAGGGCACAGAGGACCGCGGACAGGTGCGCCATGTCCTCCGTCGGAAGTGACGCTCCGGGCCTGCTCCTACCTCTTCAGCGGCCCCAGATTTAAGACACAGGGAATTGATGGCAGAAGGGCCAGACCCAGGACAGAGGGGACCCTGGGCTGGAAAATGACCCAAAAGAAAGGGGCAGGACCTCTGGGAGCTGGGAGGCAAGACCCCCACCCTGCCCACGG
Source organism: Equus przewalskii (assembly GCF_037783145.1). NCBI lineage: Eukaryota > Metazoa > Chordata > Mammalia > Perissodactyla > Equidae > Equus > Equus przewalskii. Next base: position 94,095,395 of record NC_091837.1, on the reverse strand, counting down.
CTGGGGCCTTCCTTCCAGGTGGATAAGCACTCCCCCTGTGTCTGAATCATTTCTCAAAAGACGAAAAGGCAAGTTTCTAAAGTTCAGGGAACTCCACGTCCCCTTCTTCATCGATCTCCACACAACACGGCCAGCAGAGGCCAGCTGCAGAGCTCGGGCCATGGACTCCGTGGCCCCTGCCACTCGCCGAGGCCCCAGTGCACACACCCGCCTGCAGAGCTGGTGCCCTGCCGGACACGGCTGTCCTCCCACCCAGCCCAGGCCAGGACGTGAGAGGGCACCCGGAGGGCGGTCACAGAAGCCCTGGGATCCCAGACAGGATCTGCCAGTCACGCCCACCAGGGGCTGTGCACGACTCCGGAGAGCCTGGGAAAGGGCCCCAAGTGGGGGAAGGAGGCCTGAATGCTCGCTCCCACCGCCAGCCTACTGAACGACCCTGGGCAGGCCACGTGAGCATCTGCGCCCCCAAATAAAAACGGGGGGCGAGATCACAGGAATGCTGAAGTTCTCTCCTAATCCACAATTTTAGTCTGATTCTGCCTAGAAAGAAGGTTACGCGCTGTGCTGTGTCTCCTCGATGCAGAGCAAAGGGGGACCATGTGGGCCGCTCCTTCCCGCCTCACCGAGGCTCGAGGCCTGACCAAGGGCTCCCTCTGGGGCACTCCTGGGGGTTCCCCTCTGCAGACAATCGCTAGCTTTGATTTCACAGACAAACTTGCAGAAATGCAGAAGAAAGTCTGACTAGCTGGATTACAAGGACAGCGTGTTTTTATCAAGCGAAAGCTCCTTGGTTTGGCCCACCTGGGGGACGGGCCCCTTCATCTGTCCACGGGAGAGGCGGTTCTGAATGGCATCGGTCTGCCCCAGAGCCCAAGCCTGGCTTCACTCGGACCGGCTGCCCACAGCTCAGCTGGTGGGATTGGGCTGTTTTCCGAATATCGGTGACCTGTGGCCGGGCTGAGGCGGCTGATACGCAGTCCTTTCTGACAGGGAGGATGGGGTGGGCATTCGGGCTGCTGGCGTCAGAGGACGTGCTAAAACTACTCACAGCACAGAAAAAGCCTCTGTGGTTACCGAGCTTTCACGGACACTGAGAGAGTTGTCTATTTTCATTTGTTTTATAATTATGCGCAAATTCTATTTTTATCCAATTTGTGGTCCACTAACCGAAAAAGAAAACAAATCCCCAAAATCCCCGTCTTTTTAACTGCTTACCTCACACTCGCATAGACATGAATTCACTTTACCACAGATAGATCAGAAAACTCTAAATTACTAATTTCTCACACATGAGAAACGCTGAGAGAGAGCGCCTGACATTTTCTGTTGGGTGTGGTTTTCTTTCTGTGTTTCAGTTACAAGAGGGGGCACTCATTCTGTCTAAACCCGTCACCAGCCTCTCCCATTTTGCCATCAGTTAATGTGAAATAATTTTTGAAGCTACATCTCTAAGATATTTTAAATACTGTTTCAAGACCCTTAATTCCTCCAAAATGTCTCAATTCTCTCTATACTATCTAGGCTCTCAGATGGACCATCCACGCCCAAGACACCTGGACAGTAGAGATGGGAACCCAGCACGGGGGCACGCAGGCAGCGGGCTCGAGGCTGCCGTGGGGTGGCCGCTCCGAGCGTGGGAGCCGCGTCACCCACTGCGGGCGACCAGCCCACGGGGATGCAAACACGCCGAAACCCGAGGGCTCGCACGCCCGGGCCGTCCTCTCCTCCTCCACGGAGAAAGGGTGGTGCTGAGGATGTCCTCGACCACGGCAGGAAGGGCCGGCACCGACAGGCCTGGCTCTGCATTCGCCGACAAAGGCGTTCAAGGTTTGCACTCGGCTCTCTCCTCCGCAGGACCAGCACCCCTTCCAACATAATTCACCAGAAATGGGGGCGTTCGGCCATTATTCCTCTGCTGCCTTATTTTCATTTCTCCCTCTTTAACACCTTTGTTTCCTCACCTTTGTAATGTCTTTTCCACTCAGCACAACGCACTGTCGTTCCGTGAAAACCGAGGCAAGAAGGGGAGCTAAGAGCGGGTGGTTATGAGCACGGCTAAGTGCAGGCATTGTCTGACCTTTCCCCCCCTGGGAAGGCGGAGACTGAAAATGTCAAACTGGCCGCTCGTGCTGACGAGTCTCCTTCTGCAAGCAGCTAACCAAGTGGGTATTAATTGGTACCAGGCGCTCGGCCACAAATCTCACCCTCGCACCGGCCGAGCGCGGCTGAAGTGCCTCCCAGCACCTTCCACAGACTCCGAGTCGCTGATTGTCGGTTGGCAGACAGCCATGTGTCTCTGTGCCCTCCTTCCCTCGCTAGCTTTTTATTTACCTAAATGGAATAAAATGAAAACACGGCTGCCCTGCTGAGTGCCCCTCCCGGCTTGCACCACTCTCTAAATAACAGGGCTGGGCACCCGGTTTTGCGGTGGGGGCGCCGGCTGGGGAGAAACATTCCTTATCAACGCTGCGTGGCCTGGAGCCCTGGGGCAAGAGAGCAAGTGTCTGCACTGAGACTGTCACATCGTCACATCAGAGGAGCCCACGCGGGGGTTTCAGGCTCACGGGGGTCACACACATGACGAAATGGAATGCTGCCGCCCACGAGACGGCCACCTGGGAGCTCACGTTTACTTCCTGGGTGGAGAAGGGGATAAGTTGAGGCAGCAGATGCTACCTGTCCCTGCTGTGGTTACGAGGTGCCTCCCTGGCCGCCAGGTGACCAACGCTGTGACTCTAACGCCAAGCAAACTGTGTTTCCCCAGAGCGTCATGAGGCAGGGAAATGGCACTGAGCCACCGCTGACAGAGCCCGAGCTCCACTCTGAACTGGGCCAGGAAGGCTTCCCACACTGCCCGGCTGCAGCCAGCCTGCCCCAGAGCACCCAGCCCCCAACCGCCTGGACCCCGCCTGGGCTGACACCTCACAGCGGGTCCTCGCCTGGGGACCAGACCACAGGCCGCCACCAAGCTCCAGACCCTCGGCATCTGGGCGGCCAGAGGACCTGCATTCCTCACGTGTCCCCCGCGGGGGCTGGTGCTGCAGGTCAGGGGGCCACACTTGGAGAACCACAGCCCTAGAGGGTCCAGAGCTTTAGACGGGAAAGAATGACGTCCTTAAAAGCAGACACTGACACACCCAGACCAAAGACAGCAGCCGTGCAAAGGGAGTTTGCTTCTGGCAAACCTTAAATCCGCAGCGGAGAGCTTAGCGCTTCACGGTGCGCTCTCGGGGGGCACACCGATGCAGAGCCGCCAAAGGTTGCCCATCTGAAGGCTCTCAGCCAATGGACAGTTGGCACAGCAGCCCAGGCAGCAAACAGTTAAAGGGCCAATGTACGCAGGGCAGAGAGACGTCTGGACGAGAAGCAGAGGGTGCGGTGGGTGAGGAGCAGCTGTGGCTGAGCAGCGGGACTCTGTTCCTCTTTACCCAGATCTGTGAGCTGGGCACGGGGGGCAACTCTGGGCAAAGGAAGCAGCAGAGGTGGGCATGGGCCTCCATTCGGCTCTGCCCGGGGCCCAGGCTGAACCGCGTGACTGGCGGCTGGAGTGCCTCCCTCAGGAGCACCGTCCCCAGCCCAGATCTGAAGCGTAGGGTCATCACGAGCACACCCCTTGGCTTCGACTCCTCACGCAGCCCGGATCTCTAAACTGGACAACTTCGTGCTCATCGTCTGTCTCTCCCCAGAGAGGGAGCGTGGAGGGAAGAGGCCTGTGTCCACTTGTGGCTGCAGGCCAGCGGGCAGCACCTCGCAGGTGGAGCACGCTTGGCCAACATCCGTGGCGGGAACGGGCGGACACGACGCAACGCAACGCAACCGCATGAGGGACCTGGGAACCCCTGTTGGCGGCAAAGTTTACCTCCAATTTCACAGCTGAAGCTTCCTGCAAACTGAAGCTTCTGGAGAGTAAGAACGTGACTTGGGAGACAGGAGCTTCGCACCTCAGTTCTGACAAACCTTCTTTCTACAGATTTGTTATAGAAAGGGTCCTCAAAAATAAAACATTTCTATTTCAAGGTTTTATATATATATATATACATATTTGAATTTTCCTATTCCAGGACACCTTGAAACCAAACACCCAGGGCCAAGCCGACTAAGAGGCACAGAGGCAGCCCCCAGCCCACACTGCCCACTGGCCATCCTCCAGAAGTGAGGTGGGTCCTCGAGGCGGCCCGGGCATCCTCTTGACCAAGCTGTCTGTCCCTGACTTCTCCTTCCCTCTCTGCCGTCTTTCCTGAGTCCAATACGACTGCTCAGGAGGACACGGGACGGAAGGCAGTGTCCATCGAGACACAGCAACCGCGGATTCCAAGCCACGAGCTACGCCCTTGAGCGTCCTCAATGAATAAAGACCCTCCGGCCTCGTCCCCGGCCCAGCCCTCCCGACCAAGGCCAGGCCCACGCTGCCCACCCCGCGGCCAGTCTTCCAGGTGGCGCCTGCCCCGAGAGGCGGTTTCACAGAGAGCAGTCTGCATCGTTACACAAAGTCTTAGGTCAACGATTATGGCTGATGTGCCAGCAGCAGAAGGAAGAGGCACCGAGCTCTCATTCTGGCCGTTACACACATCGAGGGGAAAACCGGGGCTGAACTACACGTACAAAATATTTACCTAAACTGGCTGGGAGATGACAACGTTTTTTAAGGAGAGAAAAAGAAAACCACCGTTAGCTGTTGCCGCCAAGCGGCCTTGGGACCAAACCGGCAGCGACTCCTGCTTCTGCACAGGAGCACGCGTGGGGCAGCGACCCTGTACCTGCACGCTGGGGTGTCCTCCCGCCGACGCTTTCACGGCGCCCCGGCTCCCCTCCGTCTCGTAGTGAGCTCTGTGGTGGGACTTGGGCTGCACTTCGATCCTCAGCTCGTAGGGTCCTGAGTGCGACGGCAGCTGCCAGTCGAGGGCAGGCAGAGACGGGCTGCAAGGGAACACAGCAGAGCATTAACTACCCGCCCGGATGTCCCCGCTCGGCTGCAGCGCTGGGCCGCAACTCTGGGGGCTGCGACCGGCAGGTCGCCTCCACCGTCAGACGTTTAAATTCCCATCAACAAGGATGATGTCCCTACGAAAATGATTTATCAGTCTTTGTAAAGCTGGAGGTCACTTGATTCTGACGTACGGCCAGAGCCTCGTCAGGTCCTCACCATGAGGTTCTCGAATAAGATGGAAACATTTTCAACACACGACCTTAAAATAGTTTCCTTCCTTCAGGACAGGCCTGCACGAATTACTTAACCTCCCTAGGAAGACAGGTTCCAGAACTAATTGAAGATCTTTTTAAAACCACAGAGGTGCCAGCCCCGGTCTGAGCCCCGGGAAGCCTGGTTCCAATCTCCCCGTCCCGCTAACTAGCTGTGAGGCAGAGCTTAACTGTCTGGGCCGCGGCCGGCAGCCTCATAAAACGGCAGGTTTGGAAGATGTGGTTTGCAGCGACCCCACCCCAGCCCCCTGAATTCTGTGACTCACGCGAGATGAACGAGAGAGGCTGCCCACCCAGAGCACAGGGCCCGCGAGTCGGAGACCCACAAGAACAGAGAGATGGCTGTGCTGCCACGCAAGGCCCGTTTTGCAAGCTGTCTGTTTTCTGGGTGCTGGCGAGGGGAAAGGAGAGTGCGGCGTGCGCCAGGCCCTGTCCTCAGAGCCCAGGGGACCCCTGTGTTCCCCTCGTGGCAGTGGAGGCGGGTGCCGACAGCCCCCTTGTACAGGGGCAGAAACAGGCTTCGCACAGGGAGACGATTTGCCACTTGAAACCAGATCTTTGTGCCTCCAAAGGTCCCGCTCTCCCTACAGAACATGCTCAGGATCTTGCCCTTTAAAGAGAGAAAGGTCAACCATAAAAAGCTGCAGTCCACACATGCCAGGTGTAATGTCCCGCAGAGCCAGGGTCCAGTCCACTCAGGCTGCCTTCTGCAATTAGAGTCGCTCCTGGGGGCTCTTTGTCCCAACATGGCAGCCATTCCCGTCCCCTCCTCTCGGATGTGGCAGAATTCCGCCAGAGAGGACACTGCTCTGTCCAACCCCGTCAAGGATGGCCTGGTACTCAAGTGGCATCCGTGTCCCCATGTGCGCAGAGCCCTAGAGTAGGCCCAGACCCCTGCTTGGGAGCCGACCCTCCCTACCAGCCGTGCTGTGTGCCGAGCACAGGCCACCTGCGGCACGAGGCGGATGGAGATGGCCCAGCTGGCTCCTGCCACACATGGCTCTAAAGACACCTTTACTTCCAGGTCAGTCACAGTCTGGCCCCGCCGTGAAGGCACACCCCACCACCTCGCCATGGCCATCTCAGTCTCTGTGCAAGCAGCAGAGATGCCGCAAGTCCCGGTGGCTTCTTTGGGACAGGCGTCCAAGAAAGGCAGGCTTTGTTTAAAGCAGAGGCCTAGACACATAGACACAGGGAGCTCACGATGTCTCAGCCTTGGGACTCAGCCTGCTGCTCCTCGAAGCGTGCCCAGGCTGCTGCAGCTCAGCACAGACCTGCACCAACGGCGGCTTTCAAAGCGCAAAAACAACAGATAAAAGCTTTATTTTTTAAAAAAGAAAAAGCCCAGGAACCAGCGTATATTGGAATCAAGTATGTAATTTCTAAAAACACAAAATGTCTAAAATATTCCTTGAAAGGCCAGTACGCTTGAGGACACTCATGACTTTAAAGCAATCTCAGAAATGGTGTCAGGGCACGATGCACTGGTGAGCTGGCCGCTGAAGCAGCTCTGCGGGCATCTCCCCTGCTCTGTGTTCCGGCGTCTGCAGAGCGGGTCCCCTCGAGCAGCACACGCGGATACTGAGAGCCTGGGTGGGGCTCACATGCATTTGCATGGGGCACAGGGAGGCTGGATACACCACAGGCCCTGCTTAAAGTCAGCACCAGGCCGCAGGCATGCCACCAGCGCCAACAGCCCCTGGGTGGGTGTGTCTCCCTCCACTGGGCCAGCTGACCGGCCCCCAGCCCAAGCACACAGCTCCTCATCCTTGGCCCGGTGAATCAAAGGCACGCACCCTAAGAAGAGGCCGCCTCTTCTGTCCCTGTGTAGATGCGCCAGCTGAAAGGCCTAACTGGAACCCACAGCAAATATGATGGATGTCGGCCTGGAGCATCCAACAGTCAGGCGCCGGCAGGCCGGGAAGACCGGACCTCTCTCAGGACACAGGACATCTTCCGTGGAGGGAAGAAGCCTTTTGCGACGGTTTCCTCTCAGCCCCCACGTCCACTCTGTTCTGCTGTAAACCACAGTCCTGCGTGGGGGGTTCCCGACCGTGGGACCCGCCCTCCGAGGGTCTATCTGTGGGATTTCAGGAGCCACTCTTCACGTAAAGGTCCTCTATTCAACTGCCAACCTAAAACTCACATTTCTTCAGCAGACAGGAGCATGAAAGAAGATGGAGCCCACAGCCCACCCTCCGAGCTCCTGCCTGCTGTTCACATTTTGATTCGATTTCGACAAGGTGCCGAGGTAAACCTGGAGGTGCAGGGTCAAGCCCCGGTGTTTCTCCCTGAGCACCACCTCAGTAATCTCTCCAGAAATGTGGGCCGATAATCTGACCAACAAGAGTGGGGTAAAGACGTGTGCACTGAGAATCTGTGTCTGCCCTGAACAAGAGAAATGCCCACGTCAGGGGGCTGAGCAAAGGGGCCAGCGCCACCAAATGCCGGAGATGCTTCTGAGCGACATTAAATAGCAAGGAAGAGAGCCTTCCTGATGGAGGAAGCTCCCTGATGCATCTAGCAGCTGCACGGCTGTGGACGTCAGAGGCATTTCCTAGACAAGGTCCCCAGCCTCACTCACTCGGTCCCAGCACCACTGCCAGGAGGAGGGAGAAGCCGGCAGGCACAGAGCTCGGAGCAGGAGGGAGGACGGCCCTGCCTGCCCGGGTTCTGGGAAAGCGGCGAAGGTGGGGCCAGGTCAGGTTCCCTACAGGTGATGATTCTTTCCCACAGATCACTTCCCCTGCTTGTAGGCTGAGTGTGTCACGTGCTGACGAACACCGAGGACACCGCCACCACCGCCCTACGTGGTTAACGTCTCCTTGCAGGATACTCCATGTTCTATTTTATTTTGAGTTATCATACACACTGTTGATCTAAGTAGAAGACTATCTTTTGCTGTAAACAGAAGGAGAAACAAATACAAATAATAAAAAGATAGGTTCACCTGACTCCCAGGAAATTAAAAGAGAAAGCAAGCGAGAGAGAAGGAAGGGACGGAGCAGGGAAGCACAAAAACCTCGATTCCCTGTGGTTTGGTGACGGGCAGACGTATTTCCTAAGCCACTGTGCACTTGAATATCATAGAAGAAAAAAAATCTGTGGAAATAATTTGCTCTTGACTCACTGACAGAGTTAGCAACACAGTGTGCGCACAGTTTAAAGTCAGAATGGTTCACAAAATATTGTAATATAGACAATTAAAATTATTGTTTTTGGTTGGAAATTTTCAGCATGAATTTGGCAGTGCCACAAAAATGCAAATGTGTCTCTGATTCAGAGGAAAGACCTAAGACGGGAGAAATGTGCGAGGACTTGGGCTGCTGCTGCCACAATTCGGCTGACTCCTGCCCCCGCTGCTGTCCCCGCCCCCGCCGGGCCCCTGGGTCACCGAGAGCCCGCAGAGGAGCAGCGCTTCACAGGGCTCCCAGGGCTCCCTCCGCGCCTGGGCTGCATCTGCTGAAGGTAAAGACCACTGAGAACCTCAAACTCAGCTTCTACTTAATCCAATTTTTCTAAAAGTCGCCTTCAAGGCGACCAAGAAAACAGGTGGTTAAATTCGTATCTAAGGTCCACTTGATTTGTACAAACAGAAGCCGCGTGAAGTCGCCTACACACACAACCATACACGCCCGATTCATCCAGAGAAATTACATCCACGACTGGCTGTACATCTGTAAGTATTTTTACATTAAAAGGCATATACCTTAACAAAATAAAATATATAATTTCATACATAATTTAAAGATCATGTTTTGAGCATTTTAGCATATTTTTCAAAAGTGGTTTGGTCACAACATCACATTTTGTCACACAAATAATTGATCGGTCATCTGTTGTTGGACTTCTGGGTTGTTCCCAGTCATTGCTGTTATAAACAACAGAGATGCGATCGTCCAGGATGAGATCCTGGCTGCCTTCTGGTCGTTTCCTTACACAGACTCACAGCCTCCGTCGAAGAGCGTGAACATTTGAGGCTCCTGACACACATCTCCAGGCACCTCCCGACAGGCCACACCACTGAGTGACCTCGCCAGCGCGGCCCGGTGTGCTTCCATCCTAGACCGTACCACACACATGGGGGTCTCCAAGGCTGCATCTCCACGAAACACCAAACACACAAGTGGGAAACACTCATTGCACAGTCGTCACAAACGTACAGAAACACTTCTAAACCGCCAGGAGGGGCATTTCTGAAAATCTCCGGACCTCTGAGTGTCCCCTGAGCCCTTAAACACATTTTACTAAAGACAACGTGGAACCCCAGGCCCCACCCCCATCCCAACAGAGAGCCTGCTCCCTCAGGGTCTGCAAAGGCCTCTCCGGGTGACACCACCGTCCTTGTTAATCGTCAACTATGGCAGACAGTGTTCACTATTCCCCGGGCCTGTTCTGGACAGTCATTTGTAAAGTGAAATCTAATGATCATAGACTGGACGTGGGTCTTGTAAGCCTCACATGAAGGACAAATTCATAAAACAAACAGGGGTAATCTATACGGAGAACAGGGACGTCAGCCGTCTTGATGGAGACGGCTGAAACTGCTTTAATTTGAAGAGCCCAGAACACGTTCCTTCCCCAAAGGCAACTCGTCCACACGTGAGGATGGGGCCTACTGGCTGGGGGCAGCTGGACTCTGGGAAGTCTGCAGCCGTGGCAGGTAAAGGTCCCACAGAACCCTCCGCACTGCTGCTCCAGAGGCAGCCTGTTCCAGACAAGAGCCTGGGTGGCTTCCAGCAAATTACATATTTTTCCTGAATTCTTGCGAGGTTTTCCCGCTTGTAAAATGGGGATGATGATAATCCCATCTCGCTTGCTGTTTGGAGGATTAATAAGGTGCTAAGCAAAGAGCTGGGAACACAACCCACCCTGCACACCTAATTCTCCTCCCCAGAGGCACACGCTCTGGCCATGTCAGGGTCCTGGTGTCGACAGTGGCTATTATGGAATCTGTCGGTGTCGGGGACGCCAGCTGAGGGGACACACAGCTCTCTGCAATTTGCTGTGAATCTAGAATTCTTGCAAACGAACAGTCTTTTCTAAAATGCTTGTGATTGTGCCTGGAACATAGGAATCCAAATCACGTTGCCTATGCCTGCTATCATCACCACCAGAGGAGGCAGTGAGCTCTGGTCCCATGGGGCCCCGTGTCTCCCATCGTGGAGCAGTGCTGTGCCGGGCGATGCTCAGGGCCGGCTATTTCCAACACGTGACGATTGCTGTCACTGCCACCACCTGATGCAGAGGAGACACTCCCCCAGCAGGCAAGGTGGGCACCATGTGAAGGGTGGCACCACCTCCCCAGGCCGCGGGGAGTTCTGATGGTCCACAGGGCAGGGAGCAGCCAGGCTCCGGCTCTGGTGTTTGCTGGTGACTTAGCCAACACTGTCCTCATGCTGGGGGACGGACGGTGGGGACACCTCGTGTGATACACGAGGGAGGCGAGTCATAATCTCCTTGGTGCGTGGGCGAGGCGCCCACCCCACCCCACCCCCCCCCCCCCCCCCGCCGTGTGGAAAAAGATGCCCTGCACTCCCGGTCTGAATCACGCCTCTCTCAGAGCTGCTGTGACCGTCCGTTTCCCATGAGAAAGGCCTGTCAGTTTTATCAAACCTCTGTGCTCCTTCATGTGGGGAAAGTGTGAAGGATTGTTTTAGATGCTTAGTTCATAGCACCGACCACCTACACACTGCGATCAAAAATCAGAGAACAACTCAAGATTTTCCTGAGTCCGCATCTACTACCAAGGTCCTCACTCTCTGGCCCAGCTGCCTGGCCACCGGTCACTCCATCTGGAGCATCTGAGAAGTCGGCTGTCCGGATGACCATAGGGTAGCGCTTCTTTTCCATCGGGCCACTGCTGACCACCTGTCATGAACTTTACCAATGCATCTACGGGTCCAGTCGAGGAAGAGCCTAGTCCTAAAACTAGAGATTTCATAAACGGCTTCATTTCAGGAAAGAGGTTCAGAACTACCACTGTGAGGGTGTTTGTTAAGTTACAACTTAATTTGTTCCATGAAATACCTATGCCCTTCTCCCCTCAAACCCAAAGCTGACCTCGTAGCAGGCACTCACGAACCTGTCGACAGGACAGTCTCTGCGGGTGAAGCTCAACACTAGCATGTTCACCGTGATTCTTTTTGCATTTCTGCACAGGAGACCCAATTAGCTCAGGAGCACGGCTGACACAGGAAGAAACGCTGACGCCCGAGATTATTTACGCCAATTCAAAACCAAGGTTATCTTGGGGATAATTAACTGCTAACAATAGTGCTAAGGCTTCACCGAAGCCTTCCTATCTCATCTCCGTCTCCCGGGAAGGCAGCGACCCCCACCCCCTCCAGGAGCCCATGACTAACGGGGCCAGCAGGGCTCAGGCCAGACCTTGAGACCCAAGTCTCTTGCCTTAAAACTGAAAATCACGGGTAAACCATGTCATCAACGACCACTAATAGCACAAGAGAGACACTGGACATGTGCCTCCCGAGGGCTGTGCACTCACTGCTTGGCCAAAACACAAAGAACCCAGCAAGCCCCTGGATTCAGCACCAATTTGAGGGAAAAACAGAGAATACCGGGGTCGGAGGAGCCCGCCAGTGACACTGCGGAGGCACCAGCGAATCCTGAACGGGGGGGGATGGTCAGGTCCCTCTAGAACTGACTTGCGGAGAAAAATCGACAAGAGCAAAACCTGCACGCAGACCAGAGATTCTCCAACCGATAGAGAGGATCGGAGCCTGAATCCCGCAACTGTGGGGAAAATACAGATCAGGGAAACCCGGAAACTAGCTTGGTGAAATCAAGCGATTATTTTAAATTACCTACTAGTGTCTAACATGGAATCTAATGGTATCGAAATCCTTTCCTAAACCGAGTCCCTGTCTTTGAAAGACACACGGAATATTCTTGGATAAGATCACGTGATGTCTCGGATGACCTGCAGAACTGGGGTTGGGGGATGGGGCATGGCGGCCACAAGGCTGTAATCACTGAAGTCAGGGGGGACGGGGACCCCCAGACCAGTCTCTCTAACTCTGCACGCGCTTCAAGTTTTCTGTGACGCAATGAGAGACAAAGGACATTTTCACGAGTAATCTTGGAAGGCCGACGCGAACGCGGTCACTGCGCATTCCCGTCCGAGGACTATCGGTGACTCATTTCTCTTTCTGTTCATCTACATTTAAAAATATTCTACAGTGGTGGATGTTATTTGTTTAACTTGCAAAATAATAAGCTTTTCCAAGTTTCGCTCTCTGCCCTCGCCCCTCGTGAGCTGACTGTTCTGAACGCGGGCTCCTCTCGGTGAGCTGGTCTGACCCGTGGGTCTGAAACCCTCCTCCTTAAAAAGGCCGCTTCCCCCTCCCATTTTCAGTGTAAGTCACTGCCACCCAGTCAGCTAACTACAAGGACCTCAGGACAACTCCGTCGGGTACGAAGTTCTCCTTCTGTGGCGGAAACCCAGAAGAGGCCGTTCTTCTGTTTAAACAGTTTGGGTAAAATCCTTTCAACTCTGAATTCTCCAAGAACTGAAGCCCATGTGGATGTATCGCTTAGAAGAAAACCAGAGGCTCCCTGTGACTCCAGCATTTCTCAAACAGTGGCAGCTGCAGACTCTGAGCTTGGCAGGACCCAAATCCGCCCAGAGGAAAGACAATCACAGCACGTTTAAGGAAAACGACGTCATCGCAGTCTTTTTCTCTCCCCGAAGCCCCAGTACATAGCGGTATACCCTAGTGGGGAGTCTCAGCAAAGTCTTAAGGAAATATTTTCTGAGTCGGCAGCTAGAGGCCTCCTAATTGTGAGTTGTTTGGTTTTTTCCCTCTGATTGTAAAAACGGTTATCAGCTCAGTTCTTGTCACTTAAGCGGGGTCTGGGCCCCCAAAGGCTCCCGTGGGCAGAGGCTGCGTCCAGGACCACAGAACTCTCCCGTCAGAGGTCCACCCAAGGTGAACTGGCCCCTCTGACCTGCGCCAAAAACTCCAGGCTGAGAAAGTCCTTCCCACATGAGAGGTCGACCTCTTGGAGGACAGCCAGGGCCCTGTCGGGGGAGGACAGGTGGGCCCTCCCTGGACAAAAGCGGATTTCTTCACTAAAAAGCCCCCAGTGGTTTGAAGGATGTGTGAGCGAGCATCCCCCCTCCCCCGGTCCCCCCGCACGTCATCACTGCCATAATCCACGGCCCTTCAGTCTCCAGTACCCTCTCCTGCCAGGCCCGCCACGGGGCCACCCTCCTACCTTCCCACAGAATACCCCTCAGGGAGGAGCCGGTTAGAATCCACGATCCCATCGGCCTTTGGAAAAACCCTTCGGGGTTGGCCTTTTATTTCTGGTAAGAGTCTGGAAGGGACGGGTGTCGGGGCAGAGGCCTTGGACCCCACAAAAACACGCCACGACTCCACGTAAGCTCCATGGACCCTGCCCTGTGCTGGGACTCAGGCCCAGCCGTCCTAGATGTGCATCCCCCCATTCTTGCTGCCCTGCTCCTCCCGCAGGTGGAAGAGGTGAGTGTGAGCCAGGCCAGGCCCCAGGACCCCACAGACCGCGCCCAGCCCTTCTGCCCAGATGGACAGCCCCCTGGGGTCTCCCTCACTGCATGCCCACATCTCTGCTTCTTACGGAACCCACCGTCGGTCCTCTGCCCTCCAGAAAAGCGAGCTCTCCTCCTCAAGAAGACCTTTCCTAACTGCACAGATGGGGGAAGATATGTCTATTTCTTCCAGACAGTCCCTAGATTCAACGTGGAGGGTGGCTCGGTGAGGCAGAAAGGGCTCCTGTCTAGAAACCTGGGCTCAGTTGGGAGAGAAACCACTTGGGGGAACGGCCCACACTGGGGGACTCCTCCTCCTGACCTGAGACAGATGACTCTGCATTTGCACTGAGTTCCTCTGTTCCCAGGGACGAGGACTTTCAGAGAGGGCGGCCGCTGAGTTCTCTTGGCCTTCACTCTCAGGGAGGAGAATGACAGGGGCACAAGGGAGGCACCCACGGCTGTTAGAGGGAGGGAGGGACGGAGAGAGGCAAGTGTGGCGGGATGGAGGGAGGGAAGGAGGGCGGGAGGAAGGAAGGCAAGGATGGAGGGATAGAGGGAGGGAGGAAGGAAGGCAAGGATGGCAGGATGGAGGAATATGTTTACTGGCTGATGACCCCCGTGGGAAATGAGCTCTGGACGGTCCCTCTGCTGTTCCACTGACCCTCGCGTTACAGGGCAGATTCCAGCACACTGTGACTGTTATTCTAGTCTAGAACCAGAGCCTGCTGCTCATGAGTCTTTAGACAGATGAAGTTTTAGGATGAGAATGCTCAGATTACCTGCCCCTAATTGCTCATAAAAACCAAGAAATTCAGAATCGCCAAGCGAATGCAGGACAGGGCACAAACAAGCCACAACACTGACCTTCCAACTCGATTGTTACCCCAGACTGAAGCTAGGACAGTCACTAGGTGACTCCCAAGTTCAGTGCTAAACTATTTAGTTTGAAATATGGGGCCCGTAGAAAAACCCAGATACTCATTAGATGGTAACCTTTTTTTTTTCAAATTCTAAGTTTAAAGCAAACTTCAGTGGTTCAGGGCATAATAACCACAGCTGCTCTAATATCATCCACAGGGACGTATCCAGACAGTGATGTACTGTTCCCTGAGGACAAGAGAAACTCAGAACCCCAGCAAGTGTTTCGGACGTTGCTAAAGCAGAGAGCACTCAGGCTCCCATATGTGGTGTCTGCAGCACAGCCCTCACCCTCAGGGCCAGCGGACAGCCCGTGCCCGGCAGGCATGGCCCCGCTGCCATCTCATCGCTGTGGCCTCTGGACCCTGCCATTGCATGACCACAGTGCCTCTCCTCACTCTGCACACCTCTGCCAGAGCTGCCACTCACCCCACTTCTCTTCTGTGTCCGACTTAAAACAAGACAGCACTGCCTCACCTCCCCACTCTCTGGTCCCTGACCGTCCCATCTCCAGGGCGAGCATTACATGCCACGTGCTTCTAGCACCTTCAGTGCGCCCCTCCGAGAGCGGTGTGAACTGAGAGCCCACCTTGCAAGTGAGGAGCTCAAGGTCATCGTTGGAATGAGGGGGCCATGACTTGAGCCCTCGTCCTCCTGGCCTCGGAGCCCAAAGTCCTCAAGCAACCTCACCGGTGACCATGCCATGCTCAGTTTCCCCATCTGTAAAATGAGCCTCAGCTGCCGCAGCAATGGACTCACTGGCCCCATGCCAGGCCCCCATGCTCATCCCTCACAGCCCTGCAGAGCCCTGGGCTCAGGCAAACAAGGGGCATCCTGCAGTGTGGCCGCCCCAAAGATGGCCACATTCTCCTGTGGAAGGAGAATCTCAGGAGAAAATCAGGCATGTCAACGTGGCTCCAGGACCTTCCAAGGCACGACCACACTATGTGTCATCCTGGTGCCTGCGATGAATGAGCAAACCCTAGAAACAGCCCACTTAATCCTAAGTAGCCTGTGCACCAGGGAAAGAACTGGACCGTCCACCTCACAGGCCTTGAAAACCACGGGGTCAGCGGGGTGAAGACGCACGATCGCCACCACACGCTGAGAACACCTGAAACGCTGTGCATGATCCACTGCTTCTGAACCCTGGGGGTGCACGACTCCGTGCTCCAAATGAGAAGTGGTCCCTCTCAACAAAGCCAGAACCTGCTGCCCAGACCCAGGGCTGGGGGGGTGGGGGCAGGGGGCAGCGCCTGCAGAGTCGAACCAAATGTGCAGGCGGCTCAGGCATTTAGAGGCACCCGGACACCCGAGTCCTCATGGCGCTAAGCCGAACGTCGGCCAGCACGTAGGACAGGTCCTTTTCCTTTCTCTGCGCAGTGTCCTCACTGCAGAAATGGGCCTGTTCCACGGTCCGAGTGTGGTGGGCATTAAGAACGCAGATCAACCTGTATCGAACGGGAAATCTCAGAGGGAAGATCGACTTTCGAGCCACCTACTTTATCGAAAACCTACTTATGCTGTGTCAAACTCCAGCTTCCAGAAGATATTTTAGAAGGATTTATAAAAAAGCAAACCCCGTCATGATACATAAATACATTTTTGCTCAAGAACCCAAGAAACAATTAGCAAATAAGTCCTGCTAATTTGCATGGAAGGTCTAGTTTTAAATGTGGACAATAGCTGCCTCCAGATTAAATTTTAATCTCCCCGGCAGGACTGCTATCTTGTTCCCCGCTAACCCAGCTGCAGGTGCACACGCGATGCTTGACAAGTTGACGAGCACACCCCACACTCTCCTCAGAGGAAAGGGTCTGAGCAGAAATCAGTCCTGTTTTGTCTGTGGTCACTGGTGCATGTCGTCACTGGACACTTCCTGTGGCCAGGGCTCTGAGCTGGGGAAGACTGGAGCTGTGTGAAGGATCCCGGCGCCTGGGATGTGAAGCTCCTGGACACAGCCTCCACTCCACACCCTACAGGCACACGGGATGGACGTGGGTAGGACCAGGCCCGGTGCCAATCAGTTTCACGGCAGTAACTCTTCTGGCATTTGGATTATTCTGTGAAAGGAGCCACACTTCAGATCTCAATAGCTCGACTTAAAAACTGGAGTGTAAAGCCGCAAAGATTCAAATTATTTTATCCTCTCCAGGAACACAGAAGTGCTTGAGTTCCTCTTTCTCCTTTACGGAGCTAATAATAGACATTCAAAGAATCACATAAAGAAGAGAAATAAGGGCCACATCCTCCACACGCACCTTGGGAAAGCACTGTAAGGTGGATCAGAAAGTTTCCACCCCCACAGCCTCTCCTTCGGCCACGATTCACAAATCTCAGTTGAAACCGTCAGGCTAATCTTAAGCCAAAGCACCTTCTCCAAGTGTCAGCTGTGGACTCTGTAAAACCACGAAGAAACTACACAAGGAGTGAAGATGTTGGGTCTCTGAAAAGCTGTTCCAAGTCAGCCCTCGAAGAACAGGTATGGCACAGCAAATGGGGACATCATTTCAGTGTCCTGGACAACACACAGCCCCCCTACGCCCTGCCCCTTAACCACTCAGTTTACCCACGGAAACTTCTAGAAGGGGTTGTGGCTAAGGTTAGTCTCTGGGCCTCGTAAGGACCTCCCAGAAGTGTGCTCAGCATCCTGGTAGCGGGACATCTATGGTTTCCTCAGGTTCCGAGCATCTCCTGATGGCTACCTACAGCCTCTACATGGGTCTCCTGACAAGAGGGAGACTTGGCAGGCCTCCTGGGCTCAGGGACCCAGCAAGCAGGCAGCTCCAGGGTCAGCCAGTCACAGGCGTGAGCTCCAGCTCTATCCATTACTAAGTGGAGGCCTGAATGAGTGGCCCCAACTCCGAGCCCGGGTCTTGCCAGCATTCAGGGGGCTGTACAGAGACCCAACTGGTCTCACAGCCCCTCCCAGAGGCTGTCTTTTTCTTTTTTTTTTTTTTGAGGAAGGTTAGCTCTGAGCCAACATCCATGCCCATCTGCTTCTACTTTATATGTGGGACGCCTGCCACAGCATGGCTTGATGAGTAGTGCATAGGTCTGCACCTGGAATCCAAATCAGTGAACCCCAGGCTGCCGAAGCAGAGGGCAGGAACTTAACCACTGTGCCACCAGGCCAGCCTCTAACTGTCTGCTTTTTTAAAGCTCACTATCAGCGAGACTCCTTTTGTGATTTTCAGATGATGTGCTCCTTCTGGTCAAAAAAAGAAAAATAACCCAGAGGCGCCAGGCCTGATACCCTAAGTGGGCTGGCCTGGCAGAAACCACCTGAGCACAGACGGGCCGGGGCCAGGGCTCCTTGGCGGAGCAGCAAAGCCCTCGTGCAATGACGCTGCCGGATTTGTTACCAGCCTGCAGGTCTATTTCACCTGATTCCAAATCAGCATAAACTCTAAAATATTCAGATAACTTATAAATCAGGATCACAGCAGTGTCATCAGACTTTTAGAAACTAACACTTAGGCATAGTATAAAAGTTACCGATATTGCTAAAATCATCAATATTGCAGCCAGAAACCTAAAAGAAGTGATGTCGGAAATAAACCGATTTGGACATGTGGCTGCCTCAGGTCATTTGAACCGAGGAGGTTCCAAGTAAAAATCGTTCATTAAGCTTAAGCTTAAGCCCCTTAGAAAAATCTACTTCTTTTTAGGTACTCAAATCAAAAAAGCAAAGTTTCATGTAAAGGAATTTGGCTGGACAAGCGTCCTGTTGACGTTACGAGCATACTCACATTAAAATGCTTCTGCCTCTCCAAAACTAGTTTCTTTTTAAGTCTGCATTCCTCTTGTAACTCTGCCTCTGTAGAGGCAAATTCAGGGATTACGCTGGCTGCATTCAGCTAAAGACTCAAAACCTCAGAAGATAAAACTCTCCATGAGCCTTTTCTAGAAGAAAAAAGGTGTTCCTGCTCAGAGACGAGCCCCAGGCGCCAACAATGCACACACACACCGCCGGAGACAGACCCTCCGGTGCACGAGGTGGAGCGATGGAAGCAGTCAACAACCATGCAAACTGCAGCTCCTCTCAGTTCATAAGGAAACTCCCATCCAGAACTAACAAAATCTAAGTGAGCACCTTCCAGTGCCTCGCCGCCCCTGGCCTCTGCACACACAGCGCGTCTCCACCCCTACCCGACTCCGATGAACAGCCTCAGCAGCGCGATCCAGCTGGTCCATAGACGCTGTTTGTGTTACCATCAGCAGCAGCATCGGAGAAAGAATGAGGTGGGAGGAGAAACCCTTTCCTTTCTGAGGAGGCTCACGGCCTGACTTGGACTCTGGGACAGAGCGTTTAAAGTTCTGACTTTTTATGGGGGTTCTAGCAAGTCAGCTGTAATTTCTGTGCATCTCCTAAGGTTTAAGAACAGAAGCATCAGTCCATTAAACTTGAAAATAGGTCTAAACTCTAAAAACAAAGAGATTCTGTCAAATACTGTTGCTAGTTTCACAAACATAATTTCTTCAATTGCAGCAAGAATTTAGCATCATCTTTTGAGCCCTGCGGGCCTATCAGAAGGCTCCACAAGGGGGGGTGTGCCGTGAATGCCGTCCAGACAAAAAGACCCCAGAAGGGAAATGACCCACACACCCAGATTCCTTAGGAAAGGCTAGCACAGCACACTTGTCATGAAAAGTCCCTTTCGCTAGGAGGACGAGACTAAAACTGCCGAGGGCCTGCACCCCAGGAAGGGGAAGATAGGTGTGTTGTGATAAATTCTCTACCTCAAACTTCGGAGATCATTAAAAACTCGGCATTTCCGACATGCCGCTGAGGCCCGCTGACTCGCCTGCACTCTCTCCGCCGAGCTGAGGTGTCCAGGGAAGGAAGTCTGGTGGCCCTCCCCGCGGGGACAACCTGACCTCTCATTTCTACCGTGGCCTCCAACTGCCCCCGAGCACCAGCTGACGGGATCACATGGAAACATATTGCAAGGACCAGGAAACATATTTTGATGTGGAACCAAAACAGCGGGAAAAGGTGAACTTCAGCCCCTCTGAGGGTAGTCTGGTGGCCTTCACGTGTTCTGTTTGTTTGCGTTAACTCACAGGAATGTCAGGAGCATCACCCACACGGGGGCTCAGTGGCCAAGAGATAAGGAGAGCAGTCACGCGGCCACATAATTATCGCTGAAACTCCCGAGCAAAGACAAAGGCAGCAACTGTGCTTTCCCATCACCGAACCAAACGCAGGCCTGGTCCCTGCAGACGGAGACTGGCCAGGAACCCCGAGTTCCCGAGGACTCTCTATCACTGAGCAGGCCGTGAAGGAAGAGGCAACGGGCCATTGTTAGAGGCACCTGACCATTGCCACAGGGATGCCAAGACAGGTGGTCCTCCCAAATTCGTGGGATGGAGTCCTAACCCCAGGATTTCAGGATGTGGCCGTGTTTGGAGTCGAGGTCTTTACAGGGGCCATCAAGTCAAAGCAAGGTCACTGGGTGGCCTTGATCCAATGACTGGCGACCTCGTAAGCAGGGGGGGGGGGGGAGTGCATGGGGGCGGAATTTGGACACAGAGACAGGCAGAGAAGGAGGATGCTGTGAAGAGACACAAGGAGAAGCTGGCCGTCTACACAGCAAGGGCAGGGGCCTAGAGGAACTACCCTTGGCACCTTGATCCCCGACATCCAGCCCAGAATTGAGGGACATAAACTCCTGTCGTTTAAGCTGCCCGGTCTGTGCTGTCTGTCACAGCAGCCCTGGCAAACCTAGGGTTTACCTAAATTTTTACAACTTCTTTAAAAACCCTCATACTACTGCTCTCTTCACACTCATAGTCAGATTACACATTGATGACATCACCGTCCTAGATGTCATGACTGTCAGTTCACTGAAGTCCCATTACGAGTGACTGTGACCTTCACGGCCCATGAAAACACAGAAGGTCATAAACTGTAATTCATGAGTCTGTGTGCTTGAGATGGTTGGCTTGGAAATATTCTTCATTTAAATAAAATTTAAATAAAAATTGTAAAGATAGTATAGCAGGCATAAACAGTTCTTAAATTTTTTAAATGTCCCCAAATGGATTTTTAAATTCCCATGTTTAGGAATTGAATCCAGGTTCTGCGATACATTTTTCTGATGATGTTTTGAATACACCAGTTTTTTAAACTTCAAAGCATGGAAAGTAGAGTTGGGGGTAGAAATGTGGATGCAGCCTAATGCAAGTCAAGGACAAATGGTGGTCATTCTCGCTTTCTCTCTAAGTCTGAAGTGACCCCCATCCCAAACACCACGCCCGTAGAAACGTGGGACGCACGACCCGATTGCTTTAAAAATTGTCAACTCTCATCTTGTTTCTTCGCCACAAACTTTCAGAAAGGTTGAGCTGGGTTCATTCAGAGCCCAGAACTAAACCATCCACACGCGGCCCTGACTAACCACATGAGCTTCAGTTGTGGGGAAAGAGGCTCCGAGAGAGCAGAGCAGAGTCTACACCCAACGACCCAACTGCCTCTCTGTCCTTGCCTCGGGGCATCACATCGCTGGAAACCAGGTCCTACTCCCCGATCTCGCTTCAGAATGCCCTCGACAGAAAAGGGAACAGGAAAAACCAAACACGAGCCTCGAATACCCGAAACCACACGCAGAAACTACAAGCAGGAGCGTGTGTGCAGGGCGCCCAGGCCTCCTCCTGGGGAGGCGTGCAGCCGGCGTCAGACGGGGATAGGCACAGGCGGACGTTCACGCCTGATAAAAATCCTGGAGCAGAAAGCACTCTGCCAGGGGTCATTAGTGGCCCACCTGTTGGGAAAGCTGTTTAGTTAAAAATAAAAACACCGGGCTGAGTAAGTGGACCCAACGGAGCGCCAGCAGCCCTGCTCACCGTGAAAAAGAAAAATCAACAACCCAAGACGTGGAGCTTGGAACGGGCTCGACTCTCTGTCACCAGACTGCCAGGGAGCGGGCGCTGGTCCCCTGGGAGGAGCAGCGTGTTGTTCTCCAAACCCCCGGCAGGGCTGCTTCGGGGAGCGGCGTTCGCGGCTCTGGGGAATTGCCGAGCAGAGGCCCCATCTGCACCCTCGTGGTGACAGCAATTAGGCGGGACAGAGGAAGTGGTGAGCAGAGGAGGAGAGGCAGAGACGGGAGGGATCGCTCGGCTTTACAAAAGAACAGAACAAAAACTGAGCGCCCCGGTCTGTAACCCTCATTACTGGCTGACTTGTGGGCCCCCAGAATCCAGACGCAGAAGCCCAAACCCCAGCACCTCAGACTGTGACTTAATTTGGAGAAGGGGCCTTTCATTAAAGAGGGAATTAGTGAAGATGAGGTCTCAGGGTGGTCCTCATCCAAGATGAGCGTGTCCTTATAAAATGGGAAATTTGGACAGACACACGCAGGGAGAACACCACGTGACAGTGAAGGCAGAGACGGGGTGGCACTCTACAGCCAAGGACACCAAGGATTTGCAGCAACCCCTCAAAGCTGGAGAGGGCGGGCACATTCTCCCTTAGAGCCTCTGAGGGAGCCAGCCCCTCCAGCACCTCATCTTGACCCTCGGCCTCCAGGCCATGAGAACTCAATTCTGCTGCCGGAGCCTGGCTAGCGGACTCTGCACGCCCCTGTCACCCACTCACCTGGTGTAGGACGTCGGGGACCGGGGCCTGGCCCACTGGTACGGGTGCTGTGGCACCGACAGGTACTGGTCGCAGAAGGCGCCCTTCCGGATGTGCTGGAAGGAGGAGAACTCTTCGGGCAGGAAGTCAGACGTGGGCGGCGTGGTCCCCAGGTCCTCGCCAGCCGGCTCCACCTTGAGCGCCACCGAGGGAGAGTGGTCCAGGGCAGTCTTGCGGGTCTTGACGGGAACGCCGTCGCCCAGGTCGAGGCTGCTGTCAGTGCTCAGCGCGTTGATGGCAGCCACGATGGCTGAGCTGGTGTACTGCGTGCTGTTGCCCAGCCACGTGTCATCTGTGACGCTGACCCTCGGCGAGCTGTGTGGGGACGGCGTGGGCGAGTGGTGGGGGGAGCAGGAGAGCTGCCGGCCGTTGAGGCCGTACTTCCTCTTGTTGCAGGGCGACGAGGGCCTGGACGTACGGGCCCCCAGCCAGCTCTCCTCGGTGACACTCGCACGGGGCGAGGTGGAGGGTGAATGTCGAGGGGAGCTGAGCAGGCTACAGGCCCCCAGGCCTCGGGGGTAGCCCTCCTCGGGGTCTGTGGTCTTGGGGGACACGCAAGGAGACTGCCAGGGGGACGTCTGTGGGGACGCATATGGGTACGAGTAGTTGGACTCATAGGACGAGGCCTCGGAGTTGCAGCTGCGGGACGACAGGCTGCTGGCCGGGCTCAGGCACGAGGGGTCTCGGTAGGCCTCTAGGTTGGGCAGATTCAAGGTGGCCGTGGAAGGAGACCGTTTGGAGTTGGGGACGACGTCTTCCACCTCCACGTCGTGGAAAAACTGGTTGTTATTGTGGTGAAGCCCAAGGTACGAGGTGATCTCGATGCGAGGGCTCTCCAGGGCAGGCGCTCCGTTGGGCCGGACATTGCTGGAAGAGAGAAAGTAGCCCGAGGGCCCACTGTCCACAGCCCCTCCGTACCCCGAGGGGTGACTTGCTGACGCCACAGCTGAGATGCCCGGGGCCACCGTCTGCAGGTCATGGCATGGGGCTGGCAGCGAGGGGTGCGCCGTGGAGAGGGGCAGACCAGAACCGATACTGGAGGACGCATAACTATAGTGCTCTAGAAGGGAAAAAAGAGAGAAGATGGCATGAGGAGCAGGTCATCAAAATACAAACACGAGCTTAGTGAACCCAGGATCTGGGACCATTGTCTCTGGACAGCTCCAGGGAGCGGGCCTCTGAAACGACGCTCAGCTCATGCCACTCCGACAGCTCAGAGCAAGAGCCCTGTCCTGGCCACCAAAGTCCCTGTGACCCCTCCCAGCCCTTCCCTTCCCTTCCCTCCACGCCAGCACAGCAGCCCTACTGAGCCTCTCACTCAGGCATGCACCTCCCTAGGGCTTCCCCGCTGGCTCCCCAATGCCCCAAACGTCCTGCCCTCGGAGAGCCACGCCGCTGGGCCAGTGCTTTCTTCTACTCTATTCAAAAATGGCCTCCCCCAGCCACCCTTTCAAAATCCCAATCTCCCAACCCAACACTATGCCACACTTCCCCACTTCATTTTTCTCTCCTTAACTCTTACCACCTTGTCCATCATCACTTTCACCAGTAGAGACTAAGTTCCATGAGGACAGGAACCTTTGCCTGCCTTAGTCTACTTTGGTTCACTGATGTCTTCAGAGCCTAGGACTGTGCCTGACACATAGAAGGTGCTCACTTTGTTTAATAGATGCATGGATGTATGGATGGATGGATGGATGGATGTTGAGTGGGTGGATGTGTGGGTGGATGGATGAATGGATAGATGGATGGATGGATGGATAGATAAATGGATGGTGGGTGGATGAATGGATGGGTGGGTGAGTGTGTGGATGGATGGATGGGTGAGTTGGTGAGTGGGTGAATGGATGGATAGATGAGTGGGTGGATGTGTGGGTGGACGGATGAGTGTATGGATGGATAGATGGGTGAGTGGGCGGATAGGTGAGTGGATGAGTGAGTGTGTAGATGGATGGGTGGATGGATGAGTGAGTAGGCAGACGGGTGGGATGGGTTTTAGATACAGGGACCTAGACATTTAAAGAGACTTCAATAGGCTAATCACTGTTGAGGTGCCCTAATCACCAGTTACAAAGAACACACTTCAAAGATCGGATGAAAACACACATTCTGGAGTCTCTCTCATGTAAATTTTGACAGTGGCTCATGACCTAGGAATCTCTCTAAAAAAAAACAAAACAGAAGAAAAACCCAAGCAAATGATGTTGATGCCAAGCTAGATTTAAGAATCATTATATGTTCATTATAACCTCAATAAAATATTTTTAAAAAATCATTACTAGTGTAATTAGTAATTTTTAACAGGAAAGCTACACTTCTGGATTTCTGATTTGAAATGGCTTTTTATAACATCTTGGTACCTCATTACTGTATGCCTAGAGGTGAGTATTCCAAGGTCTCTAAATAATGGAAGCACTCACACAGAAATTCGACACCCCTCTCCTGGGTGAAGCACACTGGCTTGCAGATACTTATTCAGTGACAGTGCTGCCCTTCTGCTGTGCTGTGGTGCAGAAACCCAAATGGATGAACCCCAGAAAATTGAGAGCCTCAATGCCCTGGTTCAAACCCCACCCCGATTACTAAGAAATCGGTCTAGCACTCTAACTGGGTGAGAATCACCTCCATTATGAGTTTCCAGAGCAGCCATCTGACGACCCTCTCTGGTAGCCCCGTCTCTCACAGTCCTTACCATCAATAAGTTCTTGCTCTTATCTCTCCAAATCCTCCTGATATTAAATGCTGTGCACTATTCCCAAAATGGCCCTTCTCTGTGCAGGTGGGCGCAGGCCCCTCACAGGTAGCCTGGGGAGAGCACACTGGCCCCCACCCTCCTCAGCCCGGGGAGTCGGGCTGCCTTTCAAAGAGAGCATCAGTGTTCCAGATGCTCAAAATCGGTGCAGATTCCAAAAAGCCCTCGGGGGAGACAGAGCCATGACAAGCAAGAGAAACCAAAACTGCAGCTGAGGGGCTCAGGAGCTCCGAGCGGCAGGAAGGGCTCCAGCTCAGGGTGGGGTGTACCAGGGCCAGATCAAGCTAACGCAGGTCCACGGACACAATCGTCCCTGGAAACCTCTGGTCCTCACCATCTCCAGGTCTCCTCTGCCCAGCAGGTTCCCACACACCCCAGAGAGCTAGAGGGACACAGGGCACACAACGTGAAGAAAGGACCAGGCCTCCACTTCCTCAGGGAAGTGAGGTGAGGAGCAGCACCCACCAGGCCTCCCGCCACCTGCCCAACTTGCGCCAGTCCTGGGACAGCACAGCCATGCTTACTGATGCTCACTGTGTCTGTCCCCCACCAACAGCCTCACATGCTCACTCACACTCTTAACACAAAAACCATCACCAAATGCCAAAAATTAGGTTACGATCTTTGTAAAAATCAAACCAGAAGTTAATGACGGTGGAAAGGCACTTCCAAGAGGAAAAGGCCAACGTTCCTCAGGAGAAGGAGGCACATAGGGGCTGCAGGTTGCTGAGGCCACCAGGAGAACTCTGCCCTATGCACTGCAACGACCTCTCAGGACAAGTATGGACATCAC
This sequence comes from Equus przewalskii, assembly GCF_037783145.1. Taxonomy (NCBI): domain Eukaryota; kingdom Metazoa; phylum Chordata; class Mammalia; order Perissodactyla; family Equidae; genus Equus; species Equus przewalskii. The sequence goes on along the minus strand of NC_091837.1, from coordinate 94,069,558 downwards.
CACCTTCAGCTCTGGGTGTGCACACGCCAGGCCCAGGCCACGACACAGCGCTACAGAAAGCGGCTGCACACGACGCTGGCCAGAGGAACCCGGGCAGTGAGGGGCAGGAAAACCCGGGGGTGGAGACTCTCGGAGAAGGAAGGCCAGGGGCCTGAGGGACACAACGGGACTGAGCGTCACTTTAAATAGGAGACTTGCCTCCTCTGTGAGGGTCTGCCGGAAATTAGGGGGTGCTGGCGGCATGAACGCAGAACCAGTATCCCCTCAGAGATTAAATGTTACTCCGTATTTCTTCCAAAAGACGTCTACAGACACACCTTGGCAAAAACGTGTCTTCTAGCCACATACGCATTCGTAGACTATTATACATGTGTTACATGTACGTACACATGTACATGTAAGTTACACACACACGTCTACATACATCCCCATTCAGAGGTCCTCCCCTCCACGGCTGGCCAACACTTCCCAAACCTTTGTAACCAGAACTGTGGGTTAGAAAAAAGAAAATCTGTGTCCCCGAGCCCCACAGGCGTCCAGTAACTGTGTGACTCCAGGTGAGAAGTGAGATGCCAACCAGCCGAACCAAAAGCGGGGTGGGAGGCATGGCTATGGGAGCCTCAGCTATCGATGCATGAGGATGAGTGAAGGATCAGTAAGTAGAGTATTGATAAAGTGAGTTAAAATCCTATCATACATTTACAGGGCAGGAATTTTAGTAATCAAACTTCAAGAAATAGCTCTGTTGTGTTTGACATACTCCAAAATTAAGTATGTAGAAGTCAAAGGGATGTCTGCTCCCTCCATCCCTGACATTTGGTTTCACTGCTGACCGGGATGGCTGCCTCCTGGTCTCCAGACCCTGCTGACCCGTCTGAAATGTTCCTTTCTTCAGGCAGTTTCTGCGACAACCATTGACATCGGCCCCACAGCCGTTTCCACCGTCTCGGCTCCTCCCCAATGAGTCTGGGTCTTCAGATGCCCCCTCTGGCTCCCCACCTGTCCCTGTCTGCTGCCCAACACGCCTGGGGGCCACCCCTGCCAGAGCCACGGTCACACTGCATGGCTGATCCCCCACAGCGAACTCGGCCGGCCTTTTTCTAGTCCGGACAAGCGCTTTCCTGGGCTTACTGAGAAAGAAGCGAGGTGCCACTTCTTCTGTGGTCTCTGCTCCCCTCTGGCCGGCTTTCAGGGTGGAGCCCCAGAAGAGCCGGGCCACAGGCAAGGGGGGCCTGGCTTCTCAGCCGGTGTCTCCAGGCAGCAGCTGCAAGCGAGCGGGGCCTGCGCAGGTCAAACTCTGTTCCCTGAGGATCGGCGCCTTCTTGACATTCTGTCCTCAAAGTGTCGGGGTCCCAATGGCAGGGACAACGCTCCAGACCCTCCAGAAAGAAGAGGCCCCTCCGGGCCCCTCCCAGCCTTGGGGCGGGGGGGGTGTCCTCATGCAGTCACAGCCACACTTACTGCAGCCGCTGCTTGCCGGAGCTCTCCTACCCGTGTGAAGCCTACAGAAGGTCCAGCAGCCAACCAAGAATGAATTTTCATTTTAAAGAAAGTGATCAATCTAGAAGACAACGCACCAGGCCTGCAGCGCATGGGAAACGCTGAGCACCATCATAAACACAAAATGGGTGTCACGGAGCCCACGCTCACTGCACTGCCTAATCCTTCCGGCGTAAGGACGGGGAGGACGAAGATGAAGAGGGGGAGGACCAGGAGTCTGAGATGCCACTGGAGGTGGGCCCTCCAGGCCGCCTGGCTCCCAGCACCCCCTCAGGCCTCAGGACTGAGGCGGCTCAATGGACAGATCCTATACCTCCCGCCCCAGTTAAAAGAATACTGTCGGGGCCGGCCCCGTGGCCCAGCGGTTAAGTTTGTGCACTCCGCTTCGGCGGCCCAGGGTTTCTCCAGTTCGGATCCTGGGCACAGACATGGCACCGCTCATCATGCCACACTGAAGCGGCGTCCCACATGCCACAACTAGAAGGACCCACAACTAAAAACACACAACTATGTACCGGGGGCTTTGGGGAGAAAAAGGAAAAATAAAATCTTAAAGAGAACACTGTCTATAATTTACTTTAAGAGATATAGGTGATCCCATGGTTGAACTGCCAACCATTCTTGGGAGGAAGGTAATTCCAACAATTAAAAAAAATCCTGGCTATCGGCAGGGCAAGTCTTGGGGCCTCCCCACCCCTGCCCAGGGGACTCAGCGCTGGTTTCCTGGTCCCCAGAGCCTGAGGCCCCCGCTGCACAGGGCGCTGGGAGGGGAATCCAGGGAAGCGCCCTCCCCACTGGGCCCCGCAGAGGAGACTGGGGTCCCTGACTTCCAGAACATTCTAAGAGGGGCCTTGATTTAAACCAAAGTCCGTCAATAATCACGATCCAATCAGAAAATAAAAAACATAAAGCCTTTATTAAAAAACAAAAAAGGACACACCTAACCATGAATTTACCTTAATTAAACAAATTACAAAATGAAACTTCATTATGAACGCTCAACCAGAGATCTGACAACAAAGCTCTCCGTTTCAGAACAAAACACACACGGGGAGAGGTCCCAGCTTGCCCCACAGCCCTGGGCCCCGCTCTCTCGCCTGTCGGGGCCTCTCTCCCCTCCCCTCCAATTTTATTACCCACCTAAATCATACGCAAATCTGAATTATTTAACTATTCAAAGGGATTACATTTACATGAAATGAAAATATTTCCAGTAACTTTCTTAAAAATCCTGAGACGGTCAGGCTGATTCGCGCCATGGCAGGAGGCACTAAAGAGCTGACACCCATTCGAGTCACTTTCTGCTGTGCCTTGGGAACCTGGCTGCTTGCCAAGGAGAACCCACGAAATTACAGTGCAGGTGAGTGCAAAAGCAACAGCACGAGTTTAAGCAAATATCATGGAGAGCTTATTCAAAATGGCTTAATATAATAAAAAGTAATAACAGTGTGGCTCATCCTCTGGAGACATGAACTGCCCTCCCGTTACTCTTCTGATTCTCCGGTCTCCGTCCCCCCTCCCAGTCAGAGCACTGTGCCAGGCACTCCGGGGCACACAGACAGACACCAGCGTGGGCAGCAGGCGGGTACCCGGCAGCCAGCAGAGGAGGTATGCAGCTCCCAGGCTGGTCCAGCGCCCATTGCGAAGTCAGTCCTCAGCAAACTCAACAAGCCAGAGCTGTCAGACATATTTCGTCTCATTCTGAGAAATGGTCTTTTTCAGAGCCATACAACTTTATTATTTCTGAACAACCACAAAAAAGTTTACCCACGTCCTTTCTATTAAGGCCAACAGCATATTGGGACCACTGAGACCACTCCCTGCTGATGCCAGCAGTCCCAGGGGGCAGACCTCACACTGCTCACCACCGGTCCTCCCCTCTTTCACAAACTCTGAGATGGCCCGTCACGACTCTCATTCTTCATTTTAGGAACATCCCCTTCAGCAGTGGCTGGGGTTGAACCGCAGGACGTGAAGCTAGAAATAGAACAGGAACAAGCCTGACAGCCAGGTCTCAGCCTCGCGACGCTGCCCAGAGTCTCCACAGGGCCGGGGGGCAGCTACCCACACGGCGAGATGGTAATTTTGCAGATGGTGGAAACAAAACACAACAAACCCCAAAAACGCTCAGTGGCCAGCCCTCGCTGTTGGGCGCTGCTCCCCGAGCTCTCTGGGAGGCACTCCCAAGGGCGGCAGGGACAGGCAGGCCCCGAGGATGACAGACAGAGACAGCTTCAGCGGGCCAGTCGGTTCGACAACGTGCCAGGGAGAAGGATTTAGAGGCAAACAGAAGGCCTGTGACAGCGGCACACACATTGCCGAACCTTCTGTAAATAACACACCCAGCCTTTCGGAGGCCCTCACTCCAGCCGCCCCCAGCACATGGTTCCTCGCAGAGGGACGAGCTAGCCCCAGGTCAGACACATCTGGTCATCTCCATCTTCAGCTCTCGTTCTCTGTTCTTAGGGAACTAAAAACACCCAAGTCGTTGGCTACTTGCCATGGCCTTCCTTGACAACATGCTATAGTATTAAAATATCCGCTCATACAAATACCCATCCTTGACGGAACCACCTCTGGAACCGTGGGCCAGACACACTGAGGATGGTGGGGCTGCTCGTGGCGAAAATATGGATGCATGTCCTAAAATGTCGAAGGTCACAGATGACATGGCGTGCCCGTGTCTAGCACTCCCCTGAGCTCCCTGCTCAGGAGGCGGCGTTTACAGAGCAGAACAGGCCCAGCCCGCCACACACAGGGGCCTCCCAGGGTCTCTTCACCAAAACCATTGCCATCGCTGAGAAGGGACTTGAGAATAAAAATTCCTCCCAATCTTCATTTTGGCAAAAGATGTCCCCTTTCGCACGTGAACTCTGAAATGCCACCAGTGATGCACGTGACAGTGAGTAGGCAGACCTGCCTGCATCGAGGCAGCAAGGTGGCCAAACTGCTGGGGAGGCTCGGGCCCGAGACCCAGAGGCCTGGCCAATTTCCTGTGGAGTTGCCAGGGCGACAGTCCTGGCAGCAGCCATGGGGCTGGCCGAAATTACTGAGAAAACAGGAGCCCCGGGCTGGCGGGAAGCAGGGCCACGCCCGCCTCCCAGCTGACAGCAAAGCAGCTACTTCCTGAGACCAGAAAGGAACAGGAGGCCTTCTCCCCGCTGCCCTCCTCTCCAGAGAAGGAAGCCCACCGCCCAGCCTTCTCCCCAGGGGCACTGGAGCCGGGTGGAGACAGGAAGATGAGGAGGCCCCGGGAGTGCAAACAACACTCTTGCGCAGCCCATGGCAACTTATTTTTTAAATTCTCTCTTCTTTTTCCCAACAAACGGTGACTGGACTGTCTATTTCACCTGTTGAGCACTCTGGAAATAAAGAACTCCACACCTGGCTGCTCCCTCGAAGTGCTGGATAAGGAGCCCTGCGGGTGCCACACACCCAACGAGAGCACAAGGTGGCAAGCGACCGCACGGGCACAGGGCTAATGCATCCACTGACCCCCAGGATGTCGGGGGACGCTGCTCTCAACTGAGAAGGAATCTTGACAGATGAGCGACCACTGCCGCCAGTGGTCAGGGCTGGCCGTGTCCTTTTGAGAAAGTGCCCACTTCTGTGTTCAGTATAATCTACAAAGCTCTGTGCTGCCTTTGCCTAACAATCGATCTCAGTATTAGTCATTCATTCATTTATTTATATCTAGGCTTATTCCAGAAACAATGTGAAGCCGTTTCTATCACCCATTAAGAGCTGGAGAACTTAACGTAACAATTTCATATAACAATATAATAATTAATAATCAAAAACTACAATGTCATGTAATAAGAACAAGAAAAAAGGACTATATGCATAATCACCAAAACTTGGAAGCAACCAAAATGTCCTTCTGTAGGTGAGTGGATAAATAAACTGTGTCCAACCAGACAACGGAATATTACTCAGCACCAAAAAGAAACGAGCTGTCAAGCCGGCATTCCACAGTGGCCGCATCCCTGAGGACACAGGATGTGTCCCAAAACCCAAGATGGCCCAGAAGTCCTTGCCTGAGATGATCTTTCACACCATAAAGAGGTCAGGCGTGCAGCCCACACTCCCACCCCATGCCTCTTGTGAAGGATATATGCTAAACGGACTGAAAAGGGGTGGAACCCTGAGGAGAGGTCTTCAGTCCCACAGGCAGCCAGACCCAAAGCAAGCAAGCCAAGAAGGGCTCAGGGGCCGGTCTCTCCACTTCCAGTCCCAAATCTCTTAGGAACTGCCCCCGTCCCCCACCCTCACAGGCCTTGGCTCCAATGAGCCCAGAGGCCTGGAGCCCACGGCCGCAGAAGACGGACAAGGAGGACATTCGGAGAGGGCAGGTAAGGAAGATGAGGCAGCCCAGGGCTGGATGGAACATTTATTTTTTAAAAATGAACAGGAGGTTACAGTTTTTCAAAGAGGGGCGGTGAACGATATGGAAACTATTATACAATCATTGCAGAGACGCGCCTGTCCTGCCAAGTGTGCTGTGAGCTGCTCCCTCGCTGCACGGCCACGTGGGCAGGGACAGAGATATCCTGAAGACAGCCACAGAAAGGAGGCCGGAGGGGGACGGAAGAGACAGGTGGCGCAGGGCCAGGCTGCCGGAGGCGGCTCCTGGGTGTCCTCCACTGGGCACAGACTGAGTCTCCCAGCACAAGCCGGTTGTGATCACTCGATAGGTGGCATTCTTATTCGAGAGCATCCACTCTGGGGGCGGGAGGGTTCCCTCATGTGTTATTTGTTTAACTGGAACCTTTATTTTTTCAGAGAAGAGAAAATGAAAGAAAGGAAAAGCTCCCCACCACGGTGGCTGGGCGCAGAGCTACTAGCTAGTTCATTTAAACGCCTGTCCTGGGAGGGGCTCCAGGCCCCGTGCCCCCTGGCAATGGCCGCTGGCCACCTGTCCTGGGCGGCAGAGTCCAAGTCCGGGGCCTTGAACACGCGTGTCACGGCCTGAGCGGCACACTGGCCGCCCTGGAGGAGGCGCCCCTCCAGCGAGATTGCTCCGAAGACCCAACCCAAGTGTGAGCCACAGGCAGGAGACCCGTTGCTCTCTGACGCCAGAAGTCCAGGCTGCGGCACCGTTCAGCACACCCGACCGCCGACCCCCGAGCCGGCCTCACAGGGGGCCTCCCCACACACCCCCAACTCGCCAACACTTGACCTGTTTCCCGACGCCTTCGTGGCCCCGGGCGCAGGACGCTGGGGCGGGGGGGGGGGGGGGGGGGGGGGGGGGGGATGTGGGCGCTGCCTCTGACCTGGGCGGCGCGGGGGAGGGGTGCAGGGGGGAGAGCCAGGATGAGGAGCGGGGAGGGGCGGCGCGGGCCCCAGGTGCGCCCCCCAGGCTGGCTCCTCCCGACTCCGATCCTGCAGCCCCGGGGCTCTGCAGCCCCGCTCCTGAGCCCACCGGCCCTGCACCCCCGGGGTTCTGCAGCCCCGACCACTGCACCCCCGGTCCTGCACCCGGGCCCCCTCCCCGGCCCGCGAAGACCCACCTGGGGCGGCCACGGCGCCCTCGTCGCTCTGGTTAAACTCGAAGAGGAAATCAAAGTCAAACTCCGGGTCCGCCTCCAGCCCTGTCATGTCGGGACCCGCGGGGGCCGGGCCGGGTCGGGGTCAGGTTCCGGGGTCGGGAGTCGGAGTCGGAGTCCGCGATCAGGGGTCGGGGTCCGGGGTGGGGAGTCGGGGTCTGGGCCAAGTTGGAGTCAGAAGTGGGATCGGGGTCCGGGGTCGGAGGTCGGGGTCTGGGGTCCGAAGTTGGGATCCAGGGTCTGGGTCCGGGGTCAGTGATCGGGGTCTGGGCCTGGGTCCGGGGACGGGGGCCTGGGGCCGGGTCCGGGTCCGGGTCCGGGGTCCAGGTCGGGCCCCGGCCGCGGGCACCTGTGGTCGCCGCCCGGCTGCTGCGCCCGCGCCGCGCGCCCTCGGTAACGTGACTCCGGCCCGCGCCCCTCCCCCGCCCCTCCCGCCCCTCCCCCGCCGTTTCCGGGTTGACATAAACAAGCCGCTCCGGCCGCCGGTTCCGAGTTTTAAATAAACTCCCCGCGAGCCCGGGCGCACGCCGCTCACGCGTGTCCCCGCCTCCACCCGCGAGCGAGACCCCGGGTGTCCCGGGTCCGAGCGCTGCGCGCGGGACCCCCGCCTGCAGCCGCGCTCGCCGACTCCGGGGCGGGCGTGCATGGGGACCGCGCGCAGAGATCAGTACCGATTCCCGAAGAGATGGCGCACGCTGTATGCGAGCCAAGTGACTTTGTCTAAAAGTTTTTTTAAAGCGTTCAAGCCGACGGGCCTCCTCCCAGGAGTCAGAGCTCAGCCCGACTCGGACGCTGACCGAGTCGACAACGTGCACGTCCTGCAGGAGGCCCCGAGCCTGAGCCCGGAGGAGGCGTCCACCGAGAGCCGGGCTTCCTGCTGCGGAAGAGCAGCGACACAGGGGAGGCCTCTTTCCGCCCCCAAAGCTAAAGACGTCCCCGAAAGTGGCAGGAACGCGGCGGTTTTCCATGGGGTGGGAGCGCGCCCCCAGCGCACCGTGAAGCCGCGGCTGCTCCAGACCGGCCGGCGGGGGCACGGCCCTTGCTGCCTCCGGCGTCTTACAGGCCGGGCCTAAGCGGCAGCCCTCGCTTTTTTGTGACAACGTTCACTTAGTCCCCCAACTTACTAAAACACACGTGCACACTCCTGTGCGTCCACGAGTAACCGAAGCTGCTCAGGTTGAGCGCGCGCATGAGGAGCGCGGGGTCTCCACCCACGGCCCGCGCGCCGAGCAGCATGCACAGCAAACTGTAAAATCGAGGCCCTGTGAGCGCGTTTCCTTCCCTTTACCCCCGCTCCCAGCTGTGTTCTAACTTTCCCCAGGCCTTGGCACCATGTAAGCCAGCATCTGCACTGGCAGGAGAATGGTGGCAGAGGGACCTTAGCAGAGCTGAGAATCAGGCCTGGGGCGGGGTCCAGGCGGAAAGGAGGGCGGGCGTGCAAATGTCTGCCGCTCATCCCTGCCGCCCTCCTCTCGGCCCTGCAGGCCCCGGCCCGGCCCGCGGTTCTGCTTTCTCCGGAAGCAGAGAACCTGCGGAGACACTCCCCGCAAGCTCCGCTGCCAGGACCCTTTTCAGATGGCTTTCTCCAATGATAAACTATAGTTCGCTCTGGCCTGATTCCGTTTCTAATAATAGTTCTCACTTTGAGACGTATTTTGGAGGGTTGTATTGTTTTACTTTGCCTTTTTTGCTGACCTTCAGGCAAATGGAAGTTCTGTTTTCTGTTGAGAAGGCGCAACATTTCATTTCTCTCTTTTCGGTTTTTTCTTTTTAACTTCAGCCACCTTCTCATCCCCAGCAAAAATTTACACACAAATAATAGTGCTTATCATCTGTTTAGACTAAAACTTTTTGCTCAGCTGTTCCGGAGAAAGTGGGCACACACTTCCAGGAGCACATGTGCCCCAGGCTCCTGGGCCCTGTGGGGATAGGGGATTCAGGCTGCTTCATCCTAAAGCTGAGCTGGTCCCCATCTGGGTTCAGATCCCCAACCAAGGTAACCAGATGGGGTGGCGGTTTGTTAACTGCTCCTCTTACCACCCCCGCCCCCCCCCCCCCCCCCAGTGCCTTTCCTCTTGTAAATGGTTTGGAGCTTTCTGCCAAGTCAGCAGACGCTCCTGTCTTGATGGAAATGTTTAGCTTGGCGCTTCCTCTCAGAGGCTGTGGTGCTCAGGGGCGCAGAGCTCCAGCGCTGGGTGTGACAGAGCAGGGCACCAGCGCCAGGCCATTTCTAATCGGGATTAGGAAACAACACACAGTTAAGTGGCGAGAGAACAGGGCGAGCTTTGTTCTCTTCTGGAGAGCCCGGGGCATTCTGTGTGGAGCAACCTCTGAATGGGTAGGTGGGTGGCTACCTACAAGGTCTGCATTTCTCCGCATTCTCCTCGTGGAAAAACAAGCACAGGGCCTTCAGAAACAACAGTGCTTAATGAGCTACCACCCAGATGCTCACTGAACTGGAGGGAAGAGCTGGGTTACCATTCTGATTCTCAATTCTCGGATGGACACTAATGTCTTCCTCCCGCCTGCGGGACGAGGACAGCTTATCCCCCTGCCCTCGGCAAGGCTAGCGCCGACCCGCAGGGAGCTACTCTGCCTCTGCACCCGGCTGTCTGTGGGAAGGACCCGATCTTACTTTCTGGTTAGCCCAATTCTGTGGTCCTCACAAAACGTATCAACACTCTTTTAGTTGAAGGGCACCATACCACCTGGTGCCCCGCCTCTTAGCAGAGGCACTTTCAAACGCATTTTCTTAAGGAGGAAACAGGAAAAATCACCCTCTACACACACGTGTTTTTTTCTCTTGTAAGAGAAAAAAGATTCTTTATTGCAGGATGGACCACCGACTGTTCAAATAAAGAAACCTAAACTTTGAAAGACCTGCATTTTTTTAAAGCAGTGATAAAAAATATATGGGGAAAACTTTGAAATAACTGTCCCAAAGATTTAAAATCAAAACCTCAGCAAAAAAATTTTTAAACTTTTCTAATAGCAAAATCTTATTCGGTAAACATTACCTGATTTTTAGATTTAAACATTTTCTAAATTGAGGTGAAATGTAAGAAAGATAAAATACATCTTCCTTCCTTGATACGAAATACATAGAAAATAACAAAAGACATCTCGACACTGAAAACCTGCTCTGGTCCCGAGCGTGGTCTTCAGCCCCTCTTTGTTAAAGGTAAGGAAGTTCGCCAGGCGGGCAGTGTTTGGAAACTGCGCTCTAAGGCCACTGGGCCTCACAGTCATCAGAAAGGAGCCGGAAATGGTAGCATTCAGTTTCCAGCCTCCTCAGAAGGATGTCCGCCCTGATAAAATGTAAGAGGACTCTTTGGCAGGTTTGCCAGCTTTCCTAAAGTCATTTAACTAAAATGCTTCAGCGCCGATAAGCCATTTGGAAAGGTGTCTCCCAGTTTCCACGAAGCATTTGATAGGAATCCCTCCCAAAGGTGCTGGCCACCCCTTCTCGAGGGTGTTCTGGGACTCCGGCAAGAGCATCCCGGGTAGGAGCTGGGCTGCTTTGGTCATGGCGGTGGTTCTTCTAAGGGCAGGGGGTGACGAGGGCTTGGCACTGAGACTGCACTGCTGGAGGGTAGGAGCCCACCGTCAGCGGCGGGCCGCCATCCCCAGGCTTCAGGGCTGACTCTTATGCCATCTTTGTGGCTATCAACAAGCAGCTTTAAACTTGGTCCCTTTTCAAACTGCCCTGAAGTATTGTCTGCAGTTGGAACTCTTACGTCTGCAAGACTGCAAAATGCCTTGAATTAGGGGCTGCGTTGGGACCGCACATTCGGTCACACTTAGTCCTGCGGGTCGAGCCACCAGCGTGACGGCGCCACGCGGAGCGGTCCCAGCGGGCTCAGCAATCTGGAGGCGGTTTGCGGAGCCCAGCGCTTGGGAGCATCCACCACGCACTGAACTTGCAGAGGGGCACAGAACCCCCACTCCTCGCTGTCTTCCAAGCCACAGGGTGGCCTTGCCCCGCTGGGGAAGAAACCAGGCCACCCTTCCTTCCCAAAGAAACCTCACTTCATCCCAAAGTGTCCTGTGTAGTTCTGACCGCCCTAACCTCGGCCCGGCCCGGAACCGCCTGCATTTGAACCGAGTTCCTACAGCCGGGATCCACTGAGAGGCTGCACCAGCGAAGGCCAAGTGCGTGCACTCAGCACTGGAGAAGAGGAGACACCTATTGGCAAGAAGGCGCGCTCGAAATCAGGGCTGCTCTGGGGAAACACCAGGGGGACACGACTTCTCAATCTGTGCCGCGTGCCTGCCGCGCGCCGGGGACGCCGCGTCCCTCCGGGCGCTGAGACCCCGGCCCAGCCTGCTCGCCCCTCCCCGACCGGGACCCCGCGGGGCGCGCGGGCGGGACGGGCGCGGGGCTGGGGGGCGCCAGGGCTGGGGGGGCATGGGGGCCGCAGTGGGGGGCGGCGGCCGCGCCGGCTTACCTTCCTCCGCCGACTTCATGGTGCCGCCGGCGGGCGGCGCGGGCCTCAAAGTTTCTCCGCTCCCGCAGACTGCAGCCGGAGGGCCGAGTGGAAACTTGGAAGGGCCTGGAAAACTGGTACTTGGCATCCACGCGGCGGCGGCGGGGAGCAGGAGGAGGAGCGGGAGCAGCGGGAGGAGCGGGTGCCCTGCGCCGCCGCCCGGGGTCGGGTCTCCGCGGGAAGGTGGACCTCTCCCCCGGCGAACGCGCGCCGGCCTGGGCTCAGCGCCGCGCACCCCGGAGAAATGTCATTGAGGGGCGTGTGCGTGCGTGGCGGGGCCGGGCTGCGGCCCTGGGACCTGAGCGGGTGGCGGAGTGGCAGGGTGGCGGGGGCTCGGAGGTGTGGCCCGCGCCCCGGTCCCCGCTCCCGGCCGCCCGGTCCGGCGCGGTGACTGTGCCGGCGAGTGCGGAGTCTCTAAGTCTCGCTCTGACGCAGGGCCGCGCTCTGCCTCCTGCCTTTTTAAAGCTGGAAAACACCTCCCCCGCCTCCCCGCCCCCCGGCCGCTCCCGCGCCCTCCCCGCCGTGACATCACGCCCCGCCCGCCCGAGCCGGAGCGGGGCCGAGCGCCCGCCCCGCCCCGCGCCCAGCCGCCGCTCGCCCGGCCCGCGGGGCGCACGGGGAGGGACGGGGCGCACCGGGAGGGACAGGGGCACACGGGGGGAGGGACGGGGCGCACCGGGGAGGGACGGGCCGCCAGCGGGGGCCGGCGGGGTTGCACCGGGGCGAATCCACCAGCCTGGACGCCTAGGTCCACGCGGGCGTCTGAGAGAGGATCCCTCTGCTTGATGAGGGGGCGGAGGGAGCCGGAGACGAGGGGGTGCGAGAGAGCCCTGCGTGCTGAAGTCATTATGTAAAATCGCAGGCTTCCCCCGCGGTGGAAATTTGGAAAAGCGCTTCCACTGGCAGGCCCGGGAAAGGAAATTCCCGTCCCGCTAAATTACTAACAGATTGCATGGCAGTCCCGGGACGTGGAGTTATTGTCATTTTTACTCTGTAAATACGCGAGCGGCCCAGACTGCCTGTTGCACGAGGCCGCGGGCGGAGGTCGAAGAGAACGGCGGGCGCAGCCCTCCCCGGCCCCCAGCCGCCGGCCCCTGCAGCCCCGGGAGGGCCGGGGGCGTTTTGTAGGCGAGACTTCGGGGTTTGGAAGCGACTTGAGGGGCTGGTCTGAGAGCTGAGAGCGGGTGCTCGGGACGGCCTCCCCAGCGCCGGCCGTTTCACTTCACACTTTGCTCTTTCCAACCCTCCTGCCGCTCCTCCGCGCAGCCCCGCTGCCAAGACGGGACCGTAGTTTCGTGTTGGCCTTGGGTGGACGGGCTTGGAGTGTGAGGGCGGTTAAAATGTCTGGCGTATAAAAATCGTAAATCTATTGCACGACACCCTTATGTGGTTTAAAATAAACCCAAAAGCAAAAGGCGTGTCTGCCCCGGGGACCCAGGAGGCCTGCAGGACGCCGGTGGATGCCCCAAACGACTCTGCGCGGGGCCCCAGGGAAACGGGGAGGGGGTGGGGGTTGGTGCCACACTGCCCCGTCCGGTGGGTTCGCTGGCTGCTCGGTGGATGTGGAATAACAGGAAGGTGCCAGCGGGAGCGATGCCCACGTCACCACCGTGGGTCATTCCTGCCTAGCGCACTCGGCACAGCCGACATCCCTACTCCCCCTCGCAGGTCTCCCGCCGCGCGGGTGTGGGGAGGGGGTCGCCGCGCCTCTGCGCGTCTGGGTGGGCGTCACAGCCCTTTCCAGGGATCGCTACCTGTAGATCTGCTCCCTCGCCGAGAGCCGGGACTGGCACGTGCCTCGGTGACCCCAGCGCAGGGAGAAGGGGGCCCGGGGGTGGACGCTGGGGGTGGGGGAGACCCCACGAGGACACTGAGGCGCGGTGGGGGGGAGGGGGCGGCGGGGGCGGGGGCCAGGCAGCGCTGGGGGCCGCCAGGGGGCGCCAGGGCCGCGCCGCCCGCCCCTCCCGCGCCCCTCCCTTTAAACGGATCTCTGCGGGCAGCGGGGTGTCCCCAGACCTGGGGCCAGGATTTTGCTCGGAGAGTCTCCGCTCCCCCGTCCCAGCCCCTCTTCTTCGCCCCCAGGAGCCGTTGTGGGGGAGCGAAGGGAGGTCTGCAAGTTCAGTTAAACTCAAGGCCGACCCCTACCCCTCGCGGCCGCCCCTCCGGCGCCGCCACGCGCGCCCGGCCGGTCCTCCCGGACCCGGAGCCCGCGGGACCCACGGGGGCGGGGCGGGGCGCCTCTCGGCTGGGGAGGGGCCGCAGTTGGGGGCTGTTGGCCGCTGCTCCTCCTCCTCCATCTCCTCCTCCTCCTTCTCCTCCATTTCCCCCTCCTCCTGCTTTAATAAATAATTTTCACTCCATCCAGAAAAGCTCTTTTCCTGTCTGCTCTCAATGCTCTCCTTATTCCCCCGCCCGGGTGACGGAATCCCCGTCTGTTTCCCTCTGTTTAATGCCGTTGCCGGGACCACGGTGGCCGCGCGCCAGGGCGCAGGGAGTTCCGGAGGCGGCGGCGCAGCTCCGCGGCCAGCGCGCCCCCGTGTCCGCCTCGGCCGGCCCTGCGGCCACCGCGGGGCCACCGGGCTCCGTCTCCGCGGCCGCAGCCCCCCGCGCTCCCCTTCCGCCTCGCTCGGTCCTCCGGGCTGCTCTCGAGGTGTGTTTATGGCTGCTACTAGGAGAGACGTTACACGGATTTTATTTTAAGAATTGGTGATGACTAACGAAGTTAAAAGGAGCTGAGGACAGAAAACAAGACTATTTTTAGATTACTGTTGTTTCTGTGGATTATTGGGGCAAATACGCCCAGAGAAGCTTACCATTTTCAAAGTCTCTTTGGATGCCAAATCCTTTCTCCTGGAGCGCACTTGGGTGTTCATCCGGCCCAATATTTCCTAGAGACTCGGGCAATCCCCGTTGCTTGGGTTTTTGTGTTTAAGCACAACTGCCATGGAGACTCCATCCTCAGTGATGTGGGCGGTCCGGCCAGGGTCAGGAGGACCTGAGAACGCTCTGGCCTGGCTGGAGCTGCCCTGAAGGCGGCTGCTCTGTCCTCCTGCCCCGGGAGACGGGCTGGGGACCTGCCCTGCCCACCTGGCCTGGAGCTTTCCATCCTCTGGTGCGTCTTCCGCACACACTGCACTGGTCCAGGCTCCTGGACAGGGGCGGTAGCCATGGCCCAGCCTGCCTTCCTGTTACTCAGTTAAACACCCAGGTGCCACTGTTTGCTCCAGAAAATCGCCTCAAACATCTGCGAGCTAAACGTGAGTGTTTATTCTTGCTGGATCCACATTCTGAGCCGTGACAGTGGTCACTTTAAAACTTCGTTTAGAAACCTTTGAGCACCTGACTCCTCTGCCCGGCAGGTATGGGTTCTCCCGCCTGACAGCACCTTCTGACCAGCAGGGAACAAGCACAAAGGCTGAACAGAGATGCTAGGAAGTATGCTGGGGATGCTGGCGTTTAGCCAGACAGTGGAGATTGGCACTGAATTAAGAAATCAGAATTATGGAGAAGTTATTTACTTTTACGTAAACTGCTGAGATTCTTTTTCAAAGCCAGTGCAAGTGACTGTCACAGCTGTGGCTGGAGTTGAGAAGGACGGGGATTCCACACCTGTGTCGGCACCTGCAGACTTTCCTTTTAAAGTCTGGAGTTCTTAGAGATCCCTGAATTGGGGGCTCAGAGATTCCACACTGTGCTTTTATTTGTGAAGTCTCTTTGATCCCTCCCCTCGTCCCTGGAACATTGCAAAGGCTTCATCCCCTGCCTGAACTCAGCCCAGCCACGTGCTCCCGGCACCACGACGAAGTCCAAAACCCCAACTGTCAATCAACCAACTTACCCCCTTCAGCCCCGCCCAGGGCATCCAGATCAAGGCTACATGGCTCAGGATGGTGCCTGACGTCCTGCACCCTCCACAGCCAAGGACCTCCTCACCGGGAAGTCACTCCCCATCACTGTCACCCACCGGCTGAGATTTGGAGTCATCTCCCCCATCTCTGCTTGGTCAACTGCCAGAGCCGGCCTCTGCTCCTCCTTCCCCCTCTGCCTGGGGTCCTTACCACTGTTCTGATAGGTCCTTGCCCACCTCCCTAGCCCCCTCTCACTGCCTGTTAGTGTGGGGGCCTCAGTTTGCTTTACTGCCTAGTTTGTGGTCCATGTGGAGACTGTCCACGTGCAGTTGAGAAGAACGTGTGTCCTCCTGTTGCTGGGCGGACTGCTCCACAGATGGCTAGCAGTCTAGCTGGTTCCCAGTGTTGTTTGCGTCTTGTGTTTCCTTGTTGGTCTCCTGTCTGGTTATTAATCCATTATTGAAAGTGGAGTATTGGAGTCTCTGTTATTGTAGAACTATCTCTTCCTTCCTTCATTCCATCAGTTTTGGCTCCATATATTTTGGAGCTCTGTTGTTAGGTGCTCATATGTTTATAATTGTTATGTCTCCCTGATGAACTGGCCCTTTTATCGTTATGAAACATCTTTCTTTCTCTCTAATCACACTTTTTCTGTTAAAATCTATTTTGTCTGACATTAGTACAGCCACTCCAGCTTTCCTGTAGTTGCTCTTTGCATAATATATCTTTTTCCACCCTTTTAGTCCATTTGTACCTTTGAATCTAAAGTGTGTCTCCTGGAGCCAGTGTGGGATTGGGTCATTTTTTAAATTCAGCTTGCCAGTCTGTGCCATTACATTGGTTTGTGTAATCCATACACATTTAATGTTATTATTGATAAAGTTGGGTTTACATCTGACGTTTTACTTTGTTTTCTGTTCTTCTAGTGTCTTTTTTGTTCCTCTATTCCTCCTTTATCGCTTTCTTTTACAGTAAGTGAATATTTTCTGATGTAGCATTTTAATTTCTTTAATGATTTAAAAATTTTTTTCTTATTTCCTTAGTGATTGTTCTAGGATTTACCATATACATTTTATTTATTTATTTATTTACTTATTTATTTTTTGGTGAGGAAGATTGGCCCTGAGCTGACATCTGTGCTAATCTTCCTCTATTTTGTACGTGAGATGCCACCACAGCATGGCTTGGTGAGCAGCACATAGGTCCACGCCCAGGATCTGAACCAAAAACCCTGGGCCACTGAAGCCTAGCATGCGAACTTAACCACTACACCACTGGGCCAGCCCCGCCATATACATTTTAACCTCATGACCAACTTCAGATTTATACTAGCTTAATTCCAGTGAGCATAGACGTGTTATTCCTACACAGGTCTTTTCCCTTTCCTCCTTTCTATGGTGTCATGTGGCACACATTCCAAATAGTACAGTTACATAATTACCTTTACTGGCACTCTGGTTTTTCATGTGGATTCACATTTCTGTCTGGAGTTGCTTGCTTTCAGTCTGAAGAAGTTACTTTAGTATTTCTTGTAAGATGGGTTTGCTAGCAGCAAATTCCTAGTTTTTGTTTATCTGGGAAAATCTTCATTACACCTTCCTTTTTGAAAGCTACTCTGCTGAGTGTAGGATTCTTGGTTGACAGTTTAGTTTTTTCTTCGAGCACTTTGACTGCATTCCTTCTGGCCTGCATTGTCTCTGCTGAAAAGCCACTGTTGGTTTTATTGGGGTTCCATTATAAGCAATGCATCATTTTACTCTTGCTGTCTTCAAGATTTTCTCCTGGTCTTTGATTTTCAGTGTTTTTACTATAATGTGTCAGTTGGTGGGTCCTTTTGCATTTATCATTCATTGAGGTTTCTGGATGTGTAGGTTATTGTTTTTCAATAAATTTGTGACATTTTCAGCTGTTATTCCTTTGAATATTTTGTCTTCTCCTTTCTCTGTCCCATTTCCTGCTAACAGTCCCATTACGCATATGTTGGTGCACTTGACAGGGTCCCACAGTTCTCTGAGGCTGTCTTCATTTTTCTTCATTCTGTTTTCTCTGTGTTCTCAGCTTCCATAATCTCCATGGAACTATCTTCAAGTTCACCTGTTCTTTCTTCTGCCAGTTCCCCTCCAGTGAATCTTTTACTTCAGTTATTGTACCTTTCAACTCCAGAATTTCCCTTTGGTTCTTTTTCATAGTTTCTGTCTCTTTCTTGATAGTGTCCATTTGACGTGACATTGTCATTGCACATTCCTTTACTCCTTCACTCAGGCTTTCCTCTGGTTCTGTGAACAGCTCTGCGGCGGACGTCCTGAAGTACTTCTCTGTTAGACCCAGCACCTGGTCACTCTCACGGGCAGTTTCTGTCGCCTGCTTTGCTTCAGATATGGCTCACGCTTTCCTGTTTCTTTGCCTGCTTCTTAATTTTTTGTTGGAAACTGGACATTTTAGACACTATATTGTACCAACTTTGGGTCTTGGTACCACCCCCCCCCCCAATCTGCGGATTGTTATGGTTGTTTGCTTGTTTATTTGTTTAGTGACTGGTTGGATTATTTTAGTAAAGTCTACTCCCCCTCACCCACAGTGTCCAGCCTCTGCCCTTGCTCCTCAGGGAGGCCCAGCCTGGGGACCCGGACAGTCGCTGTGGGATGTCAGCAGTACTGGCGGGGCTCTCCTTCCCCAACCACACCCAGCCGTTAAGCCCCACTAATAGGATTCCTCTGTTGTTTTCAGCAATGTCCCGGGGCACAAATTGCTCTACTAACCAGCCAGTCAAACTGTGGCTCTTGGGATGGAATAGTTTCTGAGGCCAGTGTCTGGTATTTGTTCTGACCCCAGGAGGGCTCCTCCAGATGTCCTCTACCCCAGTTCTTCCTGCAAACTAGCCAGCCTGCAGCCTAGGCTGTGTCTTCATTAGATCCGTGAATCTCCTCATTTTCCTTCTACAACTGCCACTGCTCTTGAAAGCACCCTTGGGTTCAAACACCGCTTTCTGTTGCAAATGAAGTCTGTTCCTTTGGGAGGAAACCAGGAGCTGCCTACGGCCTGTGTTACACCCCCCCACACCCCCCCCCCCCCCACACACACCCTCTCCCGCAAAACCTCTGCCCCAGGCTGTGGAGTTGGGGATGGAACAGTGGTAAGCTGCACCCCCTCCCCACCACCCCCAGGAGTTGAGTGCTTGGGGGCAGCACGCTGAGGTCCTCACATCACCTCTCCTAGCATGGAACCACCTCTTCATGAGTGGAGAGAAGGGATCATGGCCCCAGTGTTCTCAGCCACATCCAGGGAGCACCTTCATCCCACAAGGGGCAGTGGACAGAGTAAGGGAGCCCCCCCCCCAGTGGACCCCTCCAGGACCCCAGGGACTCAGCCAGCAGCAGGCAGCGGGGGGCAGGACCAGCCACACTGAAGTCCCACTCCTCCTGGGAAGAAAGCCCCGGGCTGGGGCCTGGGAGCGGGGAGCCCTCTGTTCCTGGCTGCAGCCTCTGGGGTGGAGTCTCCTCGCAGAACTAGGGAGTCTTGGTTCAAATACCAAAGACTCTTGCTTTCTTAGTGAGTTTTCATAGATTTTCTTGAACAGATGTTTCATTTGCTTTTTGCCCTTAGGACCAGTTCCAGAGGCATTAAATGGCTGCTTTTGTTTTAAAGGATTTTCCAGTTTCACTGGCGAGCGAGCAGGTCTGTGGAGATGGTTACAATGGTCTTCACCTCTCAGGGTTGTTGTGCGGGTTAAATGAGGTGACATCCCTTAGGTCAGCGACTGCCCCCTACTGATTGCTCAATAAACTGTAATTATGATTTCAGAGCAACACTGTTATGGGCTGATTTGCGTCCCCCCAAAAGATGTGCTAGAGTCCTAACCCTCAGTCCTGCGAGCGTGACCTTATTTGGAAATAGGGTCTTTGCAGATGAGCTTTGCTCAGAGGAGGTCCTTGTAGGGGGGCCTGATCCACTATGGCCGGTGTCCTCATAAGAAGAGGAGAAGAGACACATAAGGAGAAGGTCATGTGGTGACAGGGGCAGAGCCTACAGTGATGTGACAGCAAGGAACACACGCACCCCGGAAGCGGGAAGAGGCAAGGGAGCATCCTCCACTACAGCTTCCGGAGGCGGCGCGGCCCTGCCCATCCCTTGACTCTGCACTCTGGCCTCTGAAACTGTGAGAGAATACATTTCTGTTAGCTTGAGCCACCCAGTTTGTGGTTATCTGTTATGGCAGCCCCAGGGGACCAACACAAATGCCAAGTGGTTTTTATTTCCCTCCAGGGTACCACGTCACATCATGCTGTCTCCTTCCCTTGAATGCCTGTGGCCCAGGAGGTGCCCCACCCAGCTCTCCTCCCTCCCAAGGACTGCTGTGGAGCATGGCTGACAGCCCCAGCGGTGCCACCTCTGCATCCAGCATCCGTGGGTACCACCACCAGGCCATTCTCGCCTGACACAGCCCTCCCCCATCAGACCGCCTTTGCTTAGGGACCCCCGTTGGCCTGGCCCACACTCCTTATGGGATCATGGGGCCACCTCCCACTCCTTTCAGTGGGCGTGCACCCCACTGAGCCAACAGGACCCAGGCCTGGTGCTTCCTGCCACTGCTGGAGGTTGTCGGGGGTAAGCCCACGGCTCCAAGGCACCCACTGCCCACTGAGGCCGATGTGGGGACAGCAAGTCCAAGGGCAGATTCCTGAGCTGTTTAAGCATCTGAATCCAGCGGGAGCTGGAAGCCACCTCTGAGTTCTTCACCTGCAGAGGGGACAGCTTCCCTTTTTGGCTCAGTCTAGTTTGATCTGAGATTCTGTCAAAACTATAGGAATCCTAGATCATACGAGAGTCATAGCTAGGAGACAAAGAAACAGCAAATAAACATGGCCAGACAGGATCCTTTCTTGCTCCATGAGGATGGGGAGGGCCCAGCTTCAGAGGCACATGGGAAATCACGGTGCTGGGGAAAGGAAGGAGGAAGGAGGAAGAAGGTGGAGGCCAGATGAGCCCTGCCCCGCGGGGCCGCATCTGTCGGGCCTGGCACAGCCTGCTAGCGAGAAAAATGCCTCATTTTTGCCCTGACTTCTCTCGGGAAACACAGTGGGGTGGAGCTGACATCCCGTGGTGTGTGCGGGTCCTGCTGTGCTGAGTGTTAAAATCCGGCACGAGCTCCTGCACCAGTTTGGACATTCGGCCCCTGCCCAGAGTACCTGAGGGCCCTGCTCCCTCTCTGCTCTCCCCTCTGCCTCAGGCCGACTGTGGGCTCACGGGGGTGGCCGGTCATGAGCTTGACTTTATGTCGAAGGAGCAAGAAGTATACCAAAGCCGAGACGGCAGACACTCTGCTCTCTGAGTCTCAGCCTCCTCTGCTGAGCACGTTGCAGGACGAGAGGGGTTCATGTCCCTCACCTCACGTCCAGGGAGAAGGCGGCACGGCTCAGAAGCCTCCTCCTCCTGCAACATCTGCTCATGTCCCCAACCTGGGGGGGAAGACAGATTCTGGCTTTTGTTTCTGGCAAGATCTGGGTTTTGCACCTGTGAATTCACAGTGCTTTTCTTTTGAAAATAATAATAGTAATAATATTAGTTTTCTAATGGCAACATTGTAACTTTTTTTTTTTTTTTTTTTTTTGCCAAGGAAGATTGGCCCTGAACTAACATCTGTGCCAATCTTCCTCTATTTTATATGTGGGGTACAGCCAAGGCATAGCTTGACGAGCTGTGTGTAGGTCCACACCTGGGATCTGAATCTGCGAACCCAGGCTGCTAAAGCAGAGTATGAACTTAAACACTATGCCACTGGGGAAGCCCTGTAACTTTTTTCTTAAACTAGTTGGTTTACCTAAACCTGCTAACTAAGCAGCAACCCAAGCTAAGCCATTATTACCCCCAGCCTCAGACAGGGAGGCTTTCTTAATTTCCTTTTTTGATTCTAATCGACTTTCATCTTTTGCGTGGTGCAGCTCTCACGAGGAGAAGTGAGCAAGAGCCCCAGGCACAGGCTCTGGGCATGAGCCAGCCGCCCCTCCTGCCCATCCAGGGCTCCATCCCCCTGGGAAGGGACAGCATCTGCCCAAGAGCAGGACCCAGCCACGGCGTGGCCTCCCTGAGCTTCACAAAGTATTTTAAAAGCGTTTTTGGTTCAATAAGACTCTAAACAAGTCTTGCCAAGCACTTTTTCCATTAATTTTTAAACCAGAGTGAATTTCAAGGGACATTTAACCCGTGTGCTTCTGAATCATTTCCCCTGAACTCGTCAAGATGCTGCGTCAGAACAGTTGGGGGTCCGAGCGATGGCAGCTCCTCACTGCCCGCCGAAGCCTCTTTTCGTCTTAGAAGCAGGAAGCGGCAAACGAACATGAATCCCTCATCGAGGAGGCCTGGGGCTCGCGGGCGGAGGGCAGGCAGCAGGCGGTGGGCAGGCATGAGGTGAACAGTCGTCAGGACCGCCCAGCTGGGCCCGCAGGGGGCTCCGTTCTGAGGTGGGCGGTGGGCTCTGGGCCGGGTCCCCCCAGGCTTTCCTCCACCTGGGCCTCAGGTACTCAGACAGCGACAGTCCCCTTACAGTGTATTTTTTTAATTGTGTTAAAACACATATAACAACAATTCACCGTCTTAACCAGTTTGAGGCCCACGGTTCTGTGGCATTACAGCACGTTCACACTGTCGTGCAGCCACTGCACCATCCAGTCCCAGAGCTCTTTCCATCTTCCCAGCTGGAGCTCTGTCCCCATGAAACACGAGCCCCCAGCCCCTCCGATTCTGTCTCTGTGACTTTGCACACTCGCTCCAGGTCCCTCGTACGAATGGCATCATACAGTGTTTGTCCCGATGTGAGTGGCTCACTTCACTCACATGTCCTCCATGTTCATCCATGTGTAGCAGGGAGCAGGGGTCAGCACTTCCTTCCTTTTTAAGGCTGAGTAATACTCCATTGAATAGATGGACCACATTTTGCTTATCCATCCATCCGTGGATGGATACGGGTTGTTTCCGCCTTTGGCTGTTGTGAATTATGCCGCAGTGAGCATGGGGGTGCAGACACCTCTTGAGACCCTGCTTTCAGCTCTCTTGGGGGTGTTCCCAGAAGTGGGCGTGCGGGATCCTGTGCTGATTCTGTGTTTGGCTGTTTGAGGACCTGCCAGACTGCTCTCCAAGGCAGCTTCTGCTGAGTTTGCAGGTGCATTATCACGGCCGGCACTGGGGCAGGCTCTCACAAGGGGCGCCCCTGGAGGACTCGGCTCCAGAGGAGACGCCACTAGCTACCTGCCCTCCGCTGGGCGGGAGGCCACAGAGAGGGGCAGCAGGAACTCAAGGCTACTGCCCCGGGCCTGGGTCAGGTCTGGCTGTGTCCGACCATTTCAGAGAAGCCGAGATGCAGTCAGAAGCGGTCGAGCCCCCAACGGCCTGGCGACATCCCCTCCTAGTGCCCGCCCATGTCCTCGGTCGGCTCCCACTGGCCGTGGCCCGGGTGAGCACCCACTGCTGATCCCTGACCGCGGGAAGGGGCAACACCTGGCTCCGCAGTCCGAGTTTCCCGTCCCTGTCCACCTGGCCCCTCCTGCTCTCACGACTGGGTGCCAGTCCTCACAGAGCCCTGGGGTTCCGGTGGCAGCGCTGGTGACAGCAGCGCTGGTGACAGCAGCCCTGGTGGGTGCTCCTGCTGCTCCCTGCCAAGCCCTTTTTCCCAGTGTGGGGTCTTTCCAGGGCCTCGGCCTCCCTGCCACTCCAACTGCACCCCTGCGGTGCCAGGTGCCCAACCGGGAGCTGCCCTCTGAGCCAACAGGAGGGGTCCCCAGCACCGCCGGTGGGACACGCTGCTGGCAGGGGTGGCTGCCCTAGTAGGAAGAAGGGCCTCCCTCCCATCTGTCGGCATCTCGGGCAGGGTGGGCAGCCCCTACGCTCTCCTGGGAGGGCTCTCCAGGAAAGTGACAAGCAGACGCAGCACCCTGGCCTGGCTTTATGCCCAGACTTGGCTGAGGGGGAGGCAGATGGGCCCCGGGGTGGCACTGGGACCAGCCAGGACTCCGGAGGGCAGAGGCGAGGCCCTGGCATGGCCTGGGTGCCTGGGGGCTGCTCACAAAGGATTCATAAGCAGAGGAACCGAATGTGGCCGCTGCATGGACTGGCCTCCAGCCCAGGAGCTGTGGCTGCAATGGCCCCAAAGACATCCAGCACGTCCTAATCCCAGGAATCTGAGAAGGTGTCACCTCCCGTGGCAGAAGGGGCTGTGCGGGACGAAGGTGAGGGCCCTGAGCTGGGAGAGGCCTGGGCTGCGGTGGGCCCAGGGCAACCACAGGGTCCTCCTAAGAGGGAGGCCGCAGGGTCTGGGGAATGGACGGTGAGGACAGAAGCGGTAGAGGGGGGTTGGAAGATGCTGCGCTGCTGGCTTTGAGGATGGGGGACGGGGCCATCAGCCAAGGATGCGGGCGCCTGTTGAAGCTGCAAGAGGCAGGGGATTCGTTCCCCCTGGAGCCTGCAGAAGGAGCCAGCCTGCCCACACCTGGGTTTCTAGCCAGAGAAACCCACTTTGGGTTTCTCACCTCCAGGACTGTGAGAGAACATGTGTTGTTTTTTCCACTAATTTTGTGGTCATTTGTTAGGGTTGCAATAGGACTAACACAGTCTGATGCAAAATCAGGACTGTGTTCCTTCAATGTTCCTACATACGCCTTCTGTGGTCTCCCGGCCCCAGCCCAGCCCTTCATCATTTCTCAGCGGACCACTGCTTTCCGGACACTTCGGTCATTAAATATCCAGCATAAACCTTCCTCCACAGGGCAGGGTGGGAGGTAGGAGGCTGCAAGCCCCTCTCCTCCACTCTCACTCCTGGGGGGCTGGCCGGCATCTGTGCCCTCCCTGCCCCAGGGCCTCCCCCGAACCTCCAGACACCTGGGGCTGGCATCCTCCTTGGCAGCCAGCTCCACAGTCCCAGGTAGTGGGACCACTGGCCCAGATCTCAGGGCTCAGGGCTGGAGGTCAAAGGTCAGCTGGGGGAGGAGGGGAGGTTTTCCCCATGAAGTCCCCCATCCCAGGTCCCCCTGCTGGTTTGCCTGGCCCTCCAGGGTCCCACACTGGCCCGGCGCAGGTACCTGGGAGTCATCACCTAGTGTCCAGATGCATCCAGCTTCCACAATCAGGGATGGTGACCCGCTGAAGCAAACGAAGCCCATCTAATCCACATGCAGCCATGAGGGCCTCGCCCCATCACTGCAAAAGTGGGTGTGGGAAGGAGCTGTCCCAGGTCCCCAGAAACTGTGCCTGGAAGTCAAGGGACTTTGGTGAGAATCCTTCTGAGCTCCAGTAGGTTTTTGCTTTGCACAGAGCTCCTCCTGTAACCGTGCCGGGTACACCATGCAGATCCTACAGCAACAATCACTTTAATTAGGAAAACAGGCAGCAGCTTCCCCCAGGAGCCGCAGGTGGTGTAACATTACCTTCACAACTTTCTGGGGCTACAAACTGACTCTAGAGAAAAACAGAAACAGATAATTAAAAATGCACCTGTAACGTCGGAGTTAGATGCAGAACGGGAAGATATGGCAGGTCCTTCTTGGGACCCAAGTTAACTTTCCCGACAGAACCTGCAGCAAGAGAACCTGCCCCAACCGCCAGCCAGGCCTGGCCGTGGGTGTGGCCTGGGGGGGGTGCCAGGGGCGCTTGAGATCTGCTGGCTATTCTTCTCCATGATGCATCGTGGACGCCCTCAGAACTTCCCAGGCTGGAGCAGCTAGCTCCGCCTGGGGCCTGGGGTGAGGCCGAGTCCCAGTCCCTGGAGGAGGCATCCGTGCTGTGGGTCTGAGGGCAGCCACCTTTCAGCTCTAGCTTGCGGAGCACAGCAAGGCTCCCAGCACCCCTCCTCCTGGGCGCGGACCACGTTGTTGTCATGGTAACAGCCTCTGGATGCTCAAGAGCCCTGCCTGTTCCCGGTGTCTTCAGAGACAAGACCCCTTTCCTCAGGAGCCAGGGGAGAAACTGAGTCACGGCGACAGGCCAAAAGAGGGCACTTAGGAAGGAGGACGTCTGAGGCCAAGTGGACGTTGGGGTCCAGGGGCCCGAGAGCCCAGGGCGGATGCCACGTGGCCCAGCTCATTTGTTGTGGACAGCACTCCCTGTGGTTGTGTGGCAAAGCCCTCCGTGTTCACGCAGAAGGCACATATGACTCCTGAACGCCCTGAGTCACACAGATGTCCAGGGTCTGCCTCACAGCAGTCTGTCCCTCAGGGGTGGGTGGCAGGCTGGGTGCTGGGCAGAGGGACGCGAGGACTCAACCTGGACCCTGACACACAATAAATTACTGGTCATGAAATAAAACCATCTTGGTGCTCGGCTGACGTGTCTGTACCTGAACTGATATTAACTAACTTTATTATCTAGGAAGTTAAGTTAGGAGTCCAGTGATCACCTCCACTGTACTGGGTTGAATGGTATCCCCCTAAATTCATGTCAATCCAGAACCTTGGGATGGGACAGTATCTGGAAATAGGATCTTTGCAGATGTAATTAGCTGAGACGGGGCCGCCCCAGAGCAGGGGGGCCCTAGGTCCAGGGACTGCTGTCCTCATACAGTCAAGGAAATTTGGATGGACACACAGGGAGACGTGTGAGGATGGAGACCAAGGTCGGAGCCATGCGGCCACAAGCCCAGGAAGCCAACCCCAGAGGTGGGAAGGGGCCGGCAGGGTCCTCCCCCAGAACCTCGGGACGAAGCACAGCCCTGGGCACTTTCATGTCCGACGTGTGGCCTTAGAACCCAGATGGTGGGTCTCTCGTTCACTCCAGTCCAGGGAGTGAGTCCCTGCCGCCCTGCAGTCTAGCCAGCCCGGCAGGCCGTGAGGACCCAGGGCCCCAAGGCCTCCATTCGGCTCTCGGCCGGAGCCTCCTGAGACCTTGATGCCGGGCAGCTGTCCACCCGAAACTGGTCATTGAGGGCTCAGAACCTTCCGGGCCCAGCAGGCAGTTTCTCCACTGGGGAGGGGCTGTAGGCCTGGACACAGGGCAGGTGCCTGGAGGTCCCTCCAGAAGGACCAGGAGACCCCGCCTGGACACCTGGGGCCTTGCTCTCCCTGGAACCCCCGAGTGGGCTTTAATAGGATGAGGGGACCATGCTTCTCATTCAGGCAAAAGACATAATGTGTATGCAAATACTCGTGGGGAGGCGGGAACTCTTCAGCGAGAGTGAACCTGGGATCCGTCGGGGAGTCACACATTCTGGGATCCATTTGTTTGGGTTCAAGGAGACATCCAGATTCTAAAAACCTTGTTAGCATCCCTGAGCCAAGGGGCCGGCCTAGTGGTGTAGTGGTTAAGTTCCCACACTTGGCTTCAGTGGCCTGGGGTTTGTGGTTCGGATCCTGGGCGTGGACCTGCACACCACTCTTCAAGCCATGCTGTGGAGGCGTCCCACGTATAAAATAGAAGAAGATGGGCACAGATGTTAGCTCAGGGACAATCTTCCTCACTGAAAAGAAAAAATTTTTTTAAGTTGCTGAGAAATCAGCCTGGATAGCTGAGGCAGCCACAAGCATCATTTCTTAGCTTCCAGCACCACCTTCTGGAAGCTTCTGAAATTACACCCACTCCCGGTGGCGATCATGGGACTGAGTCGTCATGTGTTGATCCCGTGTCAGGGATGCACAGAGCCACCAGCGCGTGCAGGAACGCAGGGTGCCCCCGCAGCAGGGTGCTCTGGCCCAAAGGACTCAAGAGATTTCTGTGTCACCCCCTCTCCCGTCTCCTGAGGACACAAACCCAAGCCATGTGCCCAGTCCTGCCCTGGGCCCTTCCCAGCCCAGCCTTAAAACTCAGGGTGCCACGGGATCACCTACACACTCCCTGACCAGAACTCTCATGGCTGGGATGGAGGGTGCACTCAAGGAACTTCTGGACCCGAGACCCCGGGAGACCTTAAGACCAAGTGCCCGGGGTCCTGGGACAGAGAAGGATTTAGTGAGGAATCAGGGAACCTGATAGAGTCCTCCTTGTGGGATGGTGCACTCAGTCCTGCCAGGGCTGTAGGATGAGGGACCAGCATCCCCTCGGCCCACAAGGTCCAAATGTACCAGGATGTGGGAGCCCCCGAACCCCCTAAGGGCCAACTGTGTGGGGACAGGGGAGCCCCACAGTGACCAACTGTGTGGGGACACAGCAGCCCCCCAAGGACCAACTGTGTGGAGACATGGCAGTGCCCCAGGGTCCAACTTGCGGGGACAGGGGAGCCCCCCAAGGGCCAACTGTGCGGGGACACAGCAGCCCCCCAAGGACCAACTGTGTGGGGACATGGCAGTGCCCCAGGGTCCAACTTGCGGGGACAGGGGAGCCCCCCAAGGACCAACTGTGTGGGGACATGGGAGCCCCCAAAGTTCCTACGGTGTGGGGACATGGCAGCCCCCCAGGGTCCAACTGGGTGGGGACAGGGGAGCCCCACAATGACCAACTGTGGGGGGACATGGCAACCCCCCAGGGTCCTACTGTGTGGGCACATGGGAGCCCCCCAAGGACCAACTGTGCAGGGACAGGGCAGCCCCCCAGGGTCCTACTGTGGGGGGACAAGGCAGCCCCCCAAGGACCAACTGTGCAGGGGACACAGGAGCCCCCCAGGGTCCTGCTGTGTGGGGACGTCGGGTGGGTGGATCGTTTGCCACATGAGGAATCGAGGGGCTCTGCCGGCTCTCCGCTCCGGGCTACAGGTCTTGACAGTGGGGTCCCGACCGGGGACCAGGTGGGGTCAGTGAAGGACCTTTCCCCCCGAGGCCGTGGTCCTGGGAAGAGGACACTCCAGGCTGTCCTGCTGTCCTCAGTCTCCCCAGGTGGCCCCTATGCCAGGAAGGTGGGCTCATGGCCACCATGGAGACAAGGTGGCTCAGGGGAAGCAAAGTCTGACCCTGCGCCCGAGTGTACCAGGGCAACCCCTGGCCCATGGCCCAGACCGTCCAGGCCTCACTCACACAGTTAGGGGGCAGAGCCATGGGCCAGGTGCTTCGTGCTTCTCAGATTTGGGTTAAAATTCCCAGAAGGAGCAAAGAGCCCCTGAGTCACTCTCCCGGGCTCTGAGGAAAATCTCTTTAAACTTTCTGGTGCCTCAGCTTCTCCACCTTCCCTCACTGTCTATCAAGTGTTTCCTGAGGCATCAGGTGACCAGCTGTCCTGGGATGGGAACAAGGCCAGTCCGCCCCCAAGGACTCAAGGGCACAGGGGATGTGTCTGAGCACGGGGTTCCAGAAGAGCTGAGGGATGCTTGTGCATGGGGGCTGCTGTCCTGGGTGTGGCCTGAGCGCCACGGTTGTTGGGTCGGTCATTCTGGGTCAGTCATTGCAGGTCGTGAGGCCTCTTAGAGAACTGCAGGTGGGGCGCATGTGACATGACTGCCACGGCATAGTCTGGCCAGGACCGAGCTGCACTGAACTCGGGGTTTCTTCCGTCCTGTGTAGACCAGACCGAGGCCGCGTCACCAGGTCAGCCACCCCTACTGACCTGCTTTTCCTCCGTTTCCACTGAAGAAATCCTGGGACATAACCTGACCATCCTGGGCCAGAGCCTGGAGGGCACATGGGCAGGGCCCTCATCAGCCCCAGGCCACGGAGAGCAGCCCGCCCGCTCACTGCTGTGGGCTGCGGCCTTGTCCCGGGTGGACATGCTCTGGAGTGGAGGGAAGTGACCCCGTCCCTGGGTCGGGTCCACAAGCTCTGGAGCACAAGGCAGGGCTTCAGTGGGTTTTCATGCACTGGGAGGCTGAGGGAGGGAGAGGAGTCGGGTGCTGGGCTGAGGGAGGAAGGGGAGTCGGGGCACTGGCTTCTGTTGGGGTTCAGCCCTTTGAACCAAGTTTTCAGTGTTCAGGTGGGATTGGTGACACTGAGTGAGGCGGACAGAGCTGTGGGCTGGGGGCCCCGCTGATGGGGGCAGCAGACCCTGACCCATGTTCCTTGATGGCACAGCCACTGAGGCCTTTCCCTGGGCTTCTCGGTGACACCTGGAGAAGAGGGGAGAGCAGGTGGCCCCCAGGTCCTCTGGACGGAGCTCTTGGGACATGCCTGCACCCGCATGGCTCATGTGACAGGCTCAAAGTGCAGGGAGGCCCTGCTGCCTTCCCACAAGGCAGGGTTCCACTCCTTGGTGGGGTCCTGGGCCCACTGTCCTTGAGCCTTCCTGCTTCAGGGGCCAGGTGAGGACGAAGAGGGTCCAGGGCAGGCAGTCCAGGACTGTCCCACCTCAAAGAGGCAGAGCCTCTGCCTGGGCCCTGAGCAGGACAGAAAGGAACAGGTGACCACTTTTGCCATCTGCTCTGGCTTCATGGGGGGTGAGTTTACAGGCTTTGTGAACACAATGTAGCCCTATCTGATTCAGAAATACTGGAGAAAAGGCACAATGATAGTCACTAGTCTAGAATAGGACAAGGCTATGGAGGGCAGCAGAAAGTCATTCATCCACCCACCCATGCACTTATCCATTCATCTACCTATCCATCCACTCACCCATCCACCCATTCCATCCATCCATCTATTACATCTACTCATCCACCCACCATCTACTCCTCCATCCATCTCCCCATCACCCCATCTCTCCATCCGTCCACTCACCCATCCATTCACCCGCCCATCCGTCTACCCGTCCATCCATTATATTTATTCATCCACCCACCCACTCACCTGTCCACTCATCCATAAATCCATCACCCACCCACCTTCCCTTCCATCTGTCCATCTACCCACCCACGCACCCATCCATCCGCTCTATTTTCACACATCAACGACTGGCAGCGATGTCAAGGCGCTTGGCGACGCAGTGGTCAAAGCTTCAGCCCTTCCTCACATCCATTAGCCCCTCTCGAGGTCACTTCTCTCGTTAGTTTAAATTAGTCTAATTCCCTTAACCCACGCCCCTTGTCTCCCTCTCCCTCCATCAGAGTTGCTCCAAAAACCCAACTGTGGTCAAACCCAACGATCTGAATCCGGCTGGAGAACACCCAAACAAGTTCGGGTGACTGGTTTTACTTCAAAGTCATGATAAAAATCCTCAATAAAGTGCACTTAGCTCTGCCGGGCAAGCCGCCTCTCTTTTCCAGGAGGCTTGCATCCTCTGCCCCTGTGTCACTGCCCTCTGCCAAGAATCTGTGTCATGATTCAGCCCACTTGGGGCCGTCCTCACCTCCCCACCACACCAGCCTTCTCACCCCTGTGCTTTCCCCAGACACCCTCCTCTGCTCCCGGTGCCTGGCAGGAGCGCCCGGCCGTCTCATTCCAACTCTGCTCGTCTGGGGTGCCCTCCTCCTAACGCCCAGTCTGCTCATAGTGAGTGTCCACCACTGGCCTATAAACACGTGCCAGACCCTCCACGACCCTCCCATCTCCCTCGACCTCGAGGTGTGTTCCTCCTGCTGGTGACATGTCCTGAGCAGTGTCTGCGTGTGCTGTTTCTTCCTGTGTGTGAGACTCCAGTGATTTCTCAGGGTGCTGGGGTTAGCACAGCCTGTGAGCCCATCTCACTCACCCGCCACCC
Organism: Equus przewalskii; assembly: GCF_037783145.1. Taxonomy (NCBI): domain Eukaryota; kingdom Metazoa; phylum Chordata; class Mammalia; order Perissodactyla; family Equidae; genus Equus; species Equus przewalskii. Next base: position 94,038,706 of record NC_091837.1, on the reverse strand, counting down.
CTCCATCTCGCCTGCCACCCCACTGTCATCCCAGCTCCGCCCCTCAACTCCCTGAGTCCCCCACCTCGGGGCCTGTGCAGAAACTGCTCTCTATTGCTCCTTATTTCTGGGCTTCAATCTCACCCCTGGAGAGGAGCCCCCGTCACTTGTTCTTGACTCCTTCTAAGCCCTGTCCCCCAGCCCACGTGGTCTCCCCCGGGAGACCACCCACGGGCAGGCGTTTGTCATGCTCACACCTGTGAGCTCAGCACCTGCACAGCCAGGCACTCAGGGGACACTGACCCACGATGTAGAGTGGGGCCGGTCTCCTGTCTCATGGAGCTTACAGCAGGCTGGGAAAGACCCAGTTACACTGGTAAACAATAAAAATGCACTTCCCAGGCCCCAAAGATGGTGAAATAAGTCCTACAAGGTTGGACAGCTTTCACTGACAGATCAACCCTTTCAGTAGAACTTCTGGAGCTGACACGGCATCCAGAACTTGACAAGCAGGAACAGACTGAGGCCATTCCACCCACAGGGACACCTCACTGCCTGCAGGTGGACAGCCGCTCCCTCCAGCAGAGGCCACTGCCTTCTCAGGGCCAGCTCAGAAGCTTGTGCCAGGCTGGATCCAACTGTCCTTCGTGGGTGGCTCTCCTCCTTGATCCAGCAGAGAAGCAGGGCTGTCGGTGCCCCTCCAAGGCACTTCGTGCGTGAGTCACTGCCTGCAGCTCCTGACGTCCCCATCCTATCTCAGGGAGTCCTGCCGACAGCTGGGGGAGACCATCCTCACCTCACAGGCTCAGTGCACCTCAGCTCTATGCCCCTAATTTGGACTTAAGACATCTCCATTTCCTGATTGTAACGTTCACCAGGTCTGCTGGTCAGTGTCCAGCTGACCATCTGAGGCTCACAGAAGCTCCTGTATTTGCAAAGTCGCCCTGCATGCTGTCCCACACGCTTGTGGGTTTGTTTCCGAGGTTTCCTGGTTTATCCCGACTGCACTGTCGGCCTCGTGGGCTGGCAGCGCCTTAGTCACTGTCCTCCCCGCCTGGCACTTGGCAGCCCCAGGCCTCAGCTGCGTGGCCCTATCTCACAGACCATTGGCTGCAGACTGTGATTCGCGTGAACCCACTTACTCCAGGTCATGCGTGCTAGAGCTCCCAGGGCAGGGCTGCAGACGCCGGGAGGCCCAGATCTATCCACACCCCGGAGTGATCTGGGATGACATTAATCCAGAACCCAAAGGAGAAAACCTGCGGCACCCACGAAGAGCTCAAACAGCGGCACCATGTGGGCAGCGAGGGAAATGACGCCCGCGCCCAGGGACACTGGCCTGAGCTCAGGGCACAGTGCTGATGGCGGTGCTGGGCAGAGGGTCAGCTTAGAGACTTTTGCGGTGGCTGGAGACCTTCCTCCTGGGAACACGCCACTGCAGGAGCCTGGCTGGCAAGTAGAGCAGGAGGAAATGGCCCGGGATGGGCAGTGGGGCAGACCCATTAAGCTGACCAGCTCCCCAGCTCCAGCATGGCTGTCCCCAGGGGCTGGGGGGCCAGTGACATTCCATAGGAAATTAGGCTGAAGAACTGAACGGACCCAAGAGACTTGGTGCAAGATGACTTTAGGAAATAAGAAGAAACTCCTCTCTAAGTCAAGAAGCCTGAACAATTCGCTGAGAAATCCTCCAAGACACTCCCAGTGAGGAGTGGGTAATGCTGTCAGTTAAAATACAACCCACAGATTTAGAGTAACACCCCAGGGGCTATACATGGTACAGGAAACCAACGCCTTGCCTCACAAAAAAGTCGTATTTAAGAAAAGCAACTCAGCTGGCTCACAGAAATCATGACAGCCTGGAAGACAAAGGGCTTTTTCTATCATAATACGACTGAGCCGTGTGTGTGTGTTTAGAACCTGAGTAAAGTAGGAAAACCAAGGACACCCTGAGGCAAGCACTTCAGGTGGGACGAGCTGACAGGACAGCTGACATTTCTGCACAGACACGGTTTTGGAGTTCAAGTGAGATTTTACAGACATAAAAGGATGAGACTCGAGAAACAGGTGTACCCAACAGCAATGCCTTTGAATGTACGCTCTTAGCTGCCATGGAACTATGTGAGAAACATAACCTTCTGTGCAACTGGGCCTCAGTGTGTGTGAGGAGAACAGCTCTTCATGTCAGAACTCAGGAACTTGTGGGTTCCCACTGGAAAGGGAAGTGTGAATACAAAAGGCAGTGCTGGGGCCAGCCCCATGGCCCAGTGGTTAAGTTCATGCATTCTGCTTTGGTGGCCTGGGGTTTCACTGGTTCAGATCCTGGGCGTGGACATGGCACTGCTCAACAGGCCATGCTGAGGTTGCGTCCCACACAGCATAACCAGAGCACCTACAACTAGAATATACAACTATATACTGGGGGGCTTTGAGGAAAAGAAGAAGAAGAAAAAAAGATTGAGGGGCCGGCCCCGTGGCGCAGCAGTTAAGTTTGCATGTTCTGCTTCTCGGTGTTCCAGGGTTCACTGGTTCGGATCCCGGGTGCAGACATGGCACCGCTTGGCAAAAGCCATGCTGTGGTAGGTGTCCCACATATAAAGTAGAGGAAGATAGGCATGGATGTTAGCTCAGGGCCAGTCTTCCTCAGCAAAAAGAGGAGGATTGGCAGCAGATAGCTCAGGGCTAATCTTCCTCAAAAAAAAAAAAAAAAAAAAGATTGGCAGCAAATGATGGCTCAGGTGCCAGTCATTAAAAAGAAAAAAAAGGGAGTGCAATCAGCAGAGAGGTGCTGACGATGACGTGAATACAAGGAGGAGCGCACACCCTGGAGAGGTGCCAAAGACGGTAGGAATACAGGGAGGAGCATGCATGCACTGCGCAGAGGTGCCGAGGACAGTGTGAATACAGGCAGGAGCGCACACCGAGGAGAGGTGCTGAGGACAGTGTCAATATAAGAAGGAGTGCACACTGCGGAGAGGTGCAGAGGACAGTGTGAATACAAGGAGGAGCGCACATCACAGAGAGGTGCCGAGGGCAGTGTGAATACAAGGAGGAGGGCGCACCGCGGAGAGGTGCCGAGGGTGGTGTGACTACAGGGAGAACCGCACACTGCAGAGAGGTGCCGAGGGATGCTGTGAACACAGGGAGGAATGCACACTGCAGAGAGGTGCCTAGGGCAGTGTGAATACGAGGAGGAGCGCACACCGCGGAGAGGTGCCAAGGGTGGTGTGACTACAGGGAGAACCGCACACCGCAGAGAGGTGCCGAGGATGCTGTGAACACAGGGAGGAATGCACACTGCAGAGAGGTGCCTAGGGCAGTGTGAATACAGGGAGGAGCACACACTGCGGAGAGGTGCCGAGAATGCTGTGAATAGAGGGAGGAGCGCGCACCGCGAAGAGGTGCCAAGGAGGGTGTGAATCCACATGGAAGTGCCCCACAGAGGCACTGACAGGCACACTTGGTCTCTGGTGAGGAGCAGCTCACACAGACAGCAGCATTGAGAGCATGTGGAGTTTATTTGAGTTAAGTAGGAATGTCTTTCTATATTATAACATCAAAGAAATAATTTGAACATTAGAATTTGCAGAATATTAAACTTTCATTTCTAGTCTCAGAACAGTAGAGTAAGATGAATGCTTTACAGTAATAGTGAAATAATCAGGGCTTATTTTCAATAGAAACACAAGCTGGTTCGATCTGGAATTGTTTTGAAAAATAATAGAAAGGCAAGGATGCGGCCTCTGCTTGAGGAGGAGTGCCTGTCTCAGGGCCCGTCCCCAGAGGGCCTCTCTCCTGGGCCGTTCCTCTCACTGTCTCTGTCCACAGCCATCGCAAACCCTGCATCCCCTGCAGCGACTGGACGGTGCTGGAGCCAGGCTGGCAGATGCGCGGCCCTAGGAGGTGAGCTTGGAGTAGCTGGGAGGGGACAGCTTCCGCTTCAAGTACTTGAGGACGTAGAGTGGAAGACAGCTGACCACAGTGATTGCTGACACCTTCCACAGGAAGGTCACGGTGGTGATAAAGGCAACATCTGTGGGAAAGAAATTCAGGAACAAGCGTAAGAGGCAGCCAAGGAGGCCACCAGCCCCCACGGCACACGAGCCGCAGACCTCCCGCCTCCTGCCTGCTCTCTCCTGCGCCTCCCGAATCACTACCAGACGTCACAGAGGCGGCCCCCGCAGAGCCTTGGGTTTCTTCATCACAGTAGTTTTTACCCATATACCAGGGACAATGAATCCTTTCCATAGAACAAATGGAGCCAAGGTCTCAGAGAGTGTGTGTGACTAAACCACTCTTCTGTGTGCAGGCGCACGCGCATTGTGGCGCCTGGTCTGGAGGCAGCACCACGCAGCGCAGCCTCTGTGACCTGTCTAGACCATCTAGGCCAACTGTTTCCTTCTAAGGCAGCGACTTTGCTGAGGTGTGAGACGTCGCTGCCGCCTGCCTCGTGTGCTCCTCAGCCTCACCACGTCCTCTCCAGTCGCCCTGCCCTGCCCCACAGGCCGACCTCTGCACTCACTGTAACAAGCTGCAGTCAGATGACAGCCACGTGACATTCTCATGGGGAGAGGCATACAAAAAACCAGACATTTACAGAGTTTGAGTCTACAAATGGCAGAAACCTCTTTAGGTCATCAGAAGGTGGGATAAAAAGACGTCTTAGTGGGAGTCACAGACTTTCAGACCAAACAATGGCACAGGAAAACCTGCTGGTCCGTGTGCAGTGTTTGGGACCCAGAGGGATGGGGTCACGGTCTGTATTTAACCATACTCTGAAAAAATCCTGGAAGTGTTTTCCAGGGGCTCAACCACTAAAAATTAAAGGGCAAAAATGCTGCGGGGAGGGATAAACGTCACCTTCCGGACATGAATCCTCACAAGCAGACCTAGGGTGCCTGGGGTCCCGGCCCTGTCCGCTGAGCCACAGAACCCTAAGGGGGACCCGGCGGCCCCACGCCTGTCACCACGCGGGAAGAGCCCTCGGCAAATGCTTACTGTTAGCGAGTTAGAGGCAAACAGTGAGTTAGAGGGAGCTGTCCAGATCAGTTACATATCTTGACGAACACTGTTCTGCTAAACTATACTCTTGAAAGAAATGGTAACTTCACCTACCTAAGAAAGCTCCAAAAGACACTCTGCCTATGCCTGTTCAAGACAAAACAGGACAAAGACAAGAAAGGACAGATTAAGGGATATCAGGATATTTCAAGTGGTTGGCTAACAAATAAAGAAATACATTAAGAAGCAATAAAAACGACAGTGGGAAAAGCATTTGTCACTCTGGTTTTCACACCTTGTTCCACTGTGTGTCACCACATGACTTTTTAAGCACAACTGAAATACAGTAGTTATCTTACTGCAGCTTGAAGTCATACACCCAAACATTCCCCTACGGGACCCAGATCCACAAAGTCCCACAGGGATTTAGGCTCAAAACGCAAAACACCCTATATCCCAGCTGTGCTTTCGCTGCCGTGAAAGGGGCTGTGTACACACTGTTCCCTCACATTAAATTTAATGCCTGAGCACGTGGTTGCTCATCCTCAAAGTGTCCCTGTGAGGGGAGAGGCCTGTCCCCAGCTCACAGGGGAGTGAGCTGAGGGTCAGGGCGGGGCGTCACCTGCCCAGTGCACGTGACGTGGCGTGTCTGTCACCTCAAAATTCAGTTTACGCCTGCTCATTCTAGCAAGGGACCAGATGCAGTATTTGTATTTTGTTTTGTTGTGTGTTCTGTATGTATTACTGAAGGAAGGAAAGGTATGTTAAAATGAAATGCCATGAGGATAAACCCATTTCTCTCACACTCATATAGGAAAATATATGAAATGCTTCTTCTTTTTCTTTTTTGAGGAAGATTAGCCCTGAGCTAACTACTACCAATCCTCCTCTTTTTGCTGAGGAAGACTGGCCCTGAGCTAACATCCATGCACATCTTCCTCTACTCCATACATGGGATGCCTACCACAGCATGGCTTTTGCCAAGCAGTGCCATGTCTGCACCTGGCATCTGAACTGGCGATCCCTGGGCCGCCGAGAAGTGAAATGTGCAAACTTAATCGCTGCGCCACTGGGCCAGCCCCCAAATGCTTACTCTTAAAACAAAGGTAACTGAAATATTACAACTTGAAATTAGCCATTTCTTATAGCTATAAGCTATTCTTTTGGCGGATGTTTCTTTTAATACAAAAATATTAGCTTTTTATATGTTCCTCTCCATCTCTTCACCACTAAGTGCACACCTGGAAGTGAGCTCACCCAGCTGCTGCTTTCAGAGGGGAATCCCTTTCACTTCTCTGCCATTTATATGTAGTTATGCAAAAGAACAAAGTTCACAAATTCCCGCTGTTGAAACTCGCCTAAACATTCATCCATCTTGTGATGTGTAGCTCTGGTGCAAAGGATAGAGAGGTTTTCATAATACAGTAGCTGCAGGTTACGATCAATTTTCACCAAAAATAACCTGACGGTACACTGCTTCACTCCACGGAGTGGAAACAGAGGATCCTTTCCCCTTCCAGGGAAGTCAGTGTATCCCACAGACAGCGGTCGTGCGTCTGGACAGCGGCAGACTTTCGATTTTCAAGTGTCAACACTCTTTGCCTTAAGATGCACTTTCTGACAGTGCCGAAGTGTACCGACACAGACATAACACCAGTGCGGTGCTGTGACTTGATCACCGACCAGGGACAGCCCGACAGCACTGGAAGGAGGGCGAGTCTGACTGCACTGTTAACGCCAATCTTCCAGATTCTCGGGGCCACACGGGCCTTCCCCAACTCTCATCTCTGGCCGCACGCAGAACTCTGCTCTCATCTCTTCCCTGCTTTGTCAGTCACACACACAGCCCCTGGGTCAAGGGCCTGCTCTCTGAAGAACCCGCCCCTCTGTCACTCCGTGAGGACACCGGCCCTCCGTCGTGCCTACCCTGGGTACAGAGCCTGGCTCCACTCCTTCACATCAGCACTCACGGCAATTTCTGACCACACGAGGCTCCTTCTCTACAAGGGTCTGAGAGGCCCTCCCCATCCCACCCTTGCCACAGGGCCCTACAACAGGATCCTGCATCTGTTCCTAAAAAGCCCCCTGGGGAGGTGACCGGCATCTGTGCAGGCAGGGTCTTGGCGAGTCACCCTAATGTCCCTGGGAAGACAAGAGCCGATGCTTCCATGGCACGTCACAACTGGGGGCCAGCGGTCCTGCCACAACCCCACGTGAAGGCACTGTTCTTGTCACAGCTTCACGGAGGTCCAGGCACCTGGCTGAGGCCACACAGGTCAGTCTGGAACCAGGCCCACTGCCGCCCAGCAGGGGCGAGACGCTTTCTTGGTGGTGGCTGACCTCAGCCATATCAGGAGCAGAACTCTGGCCGAAGGGAGCGACCTAAGGCATCTGCCTCCTACCCTAGAAGGGCCCCCGTGAGCGAGCGAGTGCCCAGCAGCGCCATTCCTTCTGTTCGTGAAACATCACTGTCCTATAGGACGTTAATAGGCCTCACAGAGGGGTTGCAGGACAAAGCAGTTCAGGAAAGGCTGGTGCGGTGAACATGGAACATGCAGAACTTGCAGGTCTCCGGCCCCGCCTTCCTGCAGAGGGAGCCCCAGGTGTGCATGTGGTGCAGACATTCCTGTCCCAGAGGGCAGGGTTGAGGACGCTGTGCAGACAGAGTTCACCTTCTAATCAGCCTGCCTCCGTGGACAATGCTTCTGACGCTGGCTCTCCCCACATCCTGCATGCCTGCACGGCGCCCCCGCATCCGGAGCCCCCCTGCCTCCTCAGGCTCAGCCTGTGGCTGTCCCAGGTGCTCCCCTCCTCAGGTGAACACCTCTTTCCTCTGAATCCGAGGCTCTGTCTTGTCGTCTCCACGGTGCCACCCTCACTCCTGACTCGTGGCACCAAACTGGTTTTACCTCTCCCTTGACGCTTCCAAGACTTTCTCTTTCTCTTGAAATTTCAAGAAAGCCAAGTCTTGGCGTGGACCCTGGCTCACGTGTGGGCGGGACTGCCCTGTGGGGCCTTCCCATTTACAGACGGTAGGCTGCAGGTCTGGACTTTCTCTGTGCCACTGCCTAAGTGACTGCCTCCGCTCGCTCTTTGTGGAACCCCCACTCGTCATAGGGTTGGCCTCCTAGATGACCCTGTGGTTTCCTCAGTGTCCATCCTCTTGCTCTACTTTCAGGAGGGCTCCGTGACTCATTTTCCAATCCTTCCGTTTATCTCTGCTATCAGGCTTCTAGGCTCCAAGGACTCTTTCTTGTTCTCAGAGCTCTGTTCTTGGTTAATGGATGCAGCTCTTCCCTCTGAAGTTCTGTGTGTTTCCTCCAGGTTCCCTCGTCCGTGTTGTCAGAGGTCCCCCTGCCCCAGGTGACCTGGCTCTCCGCACACGCACCAGCGAGGAACCACATGGCAGATGGCAGCCTCCTGTGACAGCTGGGGCTTGTCAGGGTGGGCCATTCCAGAGCGGTCCAGTGACGAGCCTGTTTCAGTCTAGACGTCAGAATCGACAGGCCTCCCCTCCAGGACAACTCCATTCCTCTAGGAGGATCCTGCCTGCCAAGCAGGCTTGGCTGGCTCCCCCTGCCTCTCACGGCCAGCACCGTGCCAGATGAATCATGGCACCTGCTGCACGCAACGCGACCTTACAGGAGGGGCTTGCTTGCAGTAGTGTCTGCTGAGGCCTGATGGAGATTTGGGCTCACTTACTAACGGCAGGCAGGTTGCAGGTGTCAGTCCCAGGGTCCCTGGGGTGAGCTTCAGTTCAAATTCCAGGTCTGCTGTTCATGTTGGACACACAGATGTTAGCAAATGAGAAACATGGAAGTCAGCATCTTCATCCGTAACCTGGGTGGCAGGAACATGTCCGACTGGCCTCGCATAGCCATCAAGAGCACAAGAGGGTGATGGTCAGCTGCTGTTACAGATGGGGAGGACACCATCGGGGACATGAGGCAGTTCTCCCTTTTTTGGAAAAACTTGTGGAAAATTTCATCTCAGACCAGGAAAAGCGCTGCCTTCACCTTCTCAGGCGGCCCCTCAGTGGGGTTTCCAGTGTGCCACGTGGATGCAGGAGCCACGTCCACACCGCTGGGCTCAGCCAGGCTTTGGGAACTCTGAGGACAAACACTGCCTGTGGCTTCATCCAGCCATATTCTTCCTCTTCTCTCTGCCCTGATTTTAAAAACCTTACAACAGAAATCGTATGCAGTCCTATTAGCCAGGTCAATCGATTTGGGATGACACAGGGAAGTAACTAACCAAACTTTGGGTGTTCTCAAACTCTGGCTGGAAAGGGCTGACATCTGGGGAGAAGAGTGAGAAGCTGGGTTTGATAAAGCAGGTCAGGTGAGGTGGGTCAGAGCGGCCGGCCGCTCACGGGGAAGCAGGAAGCCTTGGAAAGGGACAGAGGGCTGTATGTGCCCAGCACAGGCACTCCACAAAGTGAGCTCACAGCGGCTTCTTCTCAACAGCTGATTCCTCCCAAGCAGAGCACCTGTGATGGAGTCAGGGCAACTCCTCAGTCAGTTCCTGGGGACCCTGAATTCAGGGAAGGAGGAGTGAGCAAGTCACATAGGCTGTGGAGGTTTGGGCAATTCCGACCTGTTCTCTCTGCAGTCCGTGGAATGTGGTGATGAGGACTGTGATGACAACCACCGCCACTTCCTGCGTGCTCACATTCCTCCTCAGGTCTCATCCAGCATCACCTGCAGAAAACAGGCTCAGGGCGGTCGAACCACTTTGTCACGGTCACCTGGCTAGTAACAGGTGGGCTGGTGTGGGAGAGAAGCAGGGAGGACGAGTCATAGTGCCGAGGGCCATGTCTCTGATGCCTCTGAAGATGCTGCTGATGCAGCTGGGCTGCTAATGGGGGCTGAAGCCGTCACCCCCATGCCCTGAGGCCTCTGTCGAGAGGGGACGGCAGGAGAGTGCTGCCTCTGTGGGCACCTGGGCTCCACCCGGGAAGCCCTCTTCCTTGGAGTGCCCACTGCTTTAATTACAAAAAAGGACAAACAATACGGCTCTTGTGGAAGGAACTCTTGAAAACCAGCACAACTTCAATATCTTTCTAAAGCCAACGTGGTGAAAATTTTAATTTTATAAATTATTGCAAGGAGTTTAATCTTTCCATCAAAATAAGCTTTTTTATCAAAATGAAGCTTTCTGATGTGGGTTTTATTGTGGCTGCCAACTTAAGACAATGCAATAAAAAGTAACAATAAAAAAATGCTTAAAAACCAATAATAGATAATTATTCAAAAAAGAATTCCAAGGGCTGGCCCTGTGGCCAAGTGGTTCAAGTTCACATGCTCCGCTTTGGTAGCCTGGGTTCATGGCTTTGGATACTGGGCACAGACCTACTCCACTTACCAGCCACGCTGTGGTGGCATCCCACATACAAAATAAAGGAAGACTGGCACAGATGTTGGCTCAGGGCGAATCTTCCTCAGGAAAAAGAAAAAGAATTCCAAGGCAACTCACCGAAGTATTCATTCAGAAAGGCAAGCGAGGCGATGTAGCAGCCCAGGCTGAGGAACTCGGCCACGACCATTAGCCAGTGCCACGTCCTGACGGTCAGGGCCACCATCAGCAGCTCGGTGAGGATGAGGGCCGTGAAGGAGATGGCCACGACATGGACGAATTCAGACTCGAAAAGCAGCAGGGCCCCATACATGAGGATGCCGCCTGGAAGACAGCAAGGGGAGTGGAGAGGGCTTCCCACCGACAGCATCCGCTGCTTGGACAGGAGTTCTAGTCCGAGGGAAGTCAGCTGGGAAACCCATCACAGAAATAGCTACTGATACTAAAACACCTAAGGGTAAGGGATTACATCCGTATCCACGCTTCTGTAGATTAACGATTTAAACTCTGGGTTATGACTAAGAGAAGATGTGGTCCTAGCTTGGTGGCTGAAGAGGATCAAGCAGAGGCCTAAGAGCCTTCTACTCTCTGCAGGAAGGGGCACTCCTGTACTCCATCAGCATGGACACTGCACACGCTAACGCAGGACATCTGGTCTACCTGTGCAGACACTTTCACAAGCCCGCCCACCTGCAGCACTAAACATGGGGTGTCAAGGACTTCTGATTATGTAATTCAGATTCTCAGAGCCTTGCTCCCACTCCGTGAAAGAAACCATTGTAGGGTACACAATGGGACAAGTGTGTGTTAACAATTTTCTGAATTCACATTTAATTTAAAACAGGTCAATTTTAGGTGACATGTGTGAGTAAAAACAGCAGTCCACGCCCAGTGTGACGAGGCCTGAAGACCAGCTGCTGGAGTATCGATTTACAGGGTTAACAGAAAGCAGTATTTAAATGCTGACAAAATTTTAAGCTTTTGGAACTTAACTGGGGACGTGAAAACAGCACTGCTAACAGAAGACAAATCCTCAGTCCAGGAGAAAGGGGCCCGTCTTACCTTGGTAAATACTGATTAAAACCCAGACGAGGAACGTCTTAAAGGACAAGGATCTTCCCTAGGGCAAAGAAGGGAACAGCTCAGTTAATAGAGGGCAACAGCATGGCGATGTGTGTCCCAGAAACTGCGTGTGGGACTTCTCAGACCCAGGCCCCCGAGCCCAGCCCAGGTACCAACCAAGCGCCCATCTTCCTGCCTGTGCGTCCGAGCTGTGCACTGCGCACACCACACCTAGAGAGGTGCTGTTTTCTTTTGCTTGACCTTTAAGCCGTAGCTATACGTCCCTTGGCTTCCTAGTGACCCAGGCGTTGATGTGTACAAACAGTGAAATGCACTAGGGGAGAAGGACTTTCCTTGTAGTAAAAATAATTTCCCTTTACTTCTTTATTGCTTGGGAACAAACATTGCTATATATTTACTTTTTAGTTTCTTCATATGAAAAGGGTGGTCTATTACAAGGGAAGTCAGAACTCATTATCCCTTAGGTCCTTTCTGGAAAAGATGTCACACAAATAAGTCCAACACAGACAAACAGGATGGTTTCTTGTGCAATAACCTTCACTTTTAAAGCTCAGCATAGGTTATTAGGGATGGGCCAGGACAGAAGAATGCCAGCCTGTGCTCTTGTCTAACCACTCCTAAAGACATTTATATCCAAGACAGAAGACTGTACTACCGTGTTGGTGTTGAGGGTCGCTAAAGGCCTGGGCATCAGGACAAAGCCCAACAGACCATCAGAACCATAGCATCATGTGACCACTGTGCTGATCCCGTGCCTCTGAGGCTATTTTCTGGAGCCACAGAGTGACTCGGTTGGATAGAGCTGACAACATTTCCATTTACAGATGAGGAAGCATGAGAGGCCTGGCAACTTCCTTAAGTTCTCGCTGCAGGTGGGTAGTGCTAAGCAGCGTGCCTGAGCAGAGTCCAGAGCTCCGACTGCGACTGGGGTGCCCCAGCGCGGAAGGGACTAGCACAGCGACTTCAGAGGGGGATGTTTCAGAGTGACAGAGCGATAAATGCCACACACAAACGAACCTGGACAGGAGATGGAGGACACCAGGGACACAGCGAGACACACGGCCATGACACTGGAGGGATCTAGGTCTGACTCCCATCTCCGTCAAGTCGGCCGACAACTTTTCAGAAGAGACACAGGCCGAGTACGGCACCTTCAGTGTCCTCCTTGCTTACAAGGATCGATCTGAAAATGTTGGCCAAGCCTGACTCCTTAGGGTACATAAGTGTGAAGAGTCAGATTCAAGCCATCAATTTATTAAAAGGCAGAAAACTTTAATTTAAACGTTTATATATTTTAATAGGTTCTCTTAGCATATATTTCCCAAGTGTGTTTCTCTGACTGGATACTAGCGGGTGTTGGGCCTTTGGTGATAAAATTCATGTGTCATTAAGTACATGGCTAATTTTATTTGAATATTTTAAAAGAAAATTTAACTTTAATTTTTTATACAGAAATAAGAGATTGTAGCCAGATTTGCTGACATCTATTCAAAATTTATGTGACATAATTATCAATTTACGTACTGAAAGATGAAAAGGGAGCATTTGTGCTATTGCTCGCGTTAGGAAATGCAAGCTCATCAGACGGTTTTTAAAGACAGCTCACCAAAGGTGCAGTCAGTGCTCCTGTGTCCAAGCAGACTGTAGATTCATGAATCAAACACAATAGGGTGAGCATAAAAACCATCACTAAAATAAATAATTGGAGAAAAAATGCGAAAAATACACACGAACCACTTGTTCCTGGATGTGATGCTTATTAATGGGTCCCAGACTTCAGCTTTGAGAGACAAAAGTAAAAATCTCATTGCACTTAGTGGCACAGATATACTATGTGTGGAGGCAATTCATTCACTGCCCATCTGTGCTGCATGTCCAGGTGCTCTCCTGGGCCCGAGCACCTTGTCACTGGTTGAGGAAGACGAAGGATGGCCTCACGGAGATGATTCCACCAACCCCTCACTCACACGCAAGGAACTCTGTCCAGGTGCCGAGCAGATGCGGCTGAGCATCTGGACGGCCAGGGACACCCCTCCCCAGCTATGTCTGGCACGCACTTAACTCGTGTGCCTCTGTGAACAGAAATGGTAACGGTACAGACCTCATGTGGACAAAATTAAATAAGCACAATGCCACAAACCTAGCGAGCATTCAGTAAATGCTTGTCATCATATTTTCATATTAAAATTACAGACTTCAGAAAATACATTTCTATTACACGTCGACCAAAACTGTAAAAAAATAAAATCCAGCTAATTTTTGGAAAGATTAACCCACCTGAAGGTCACATGAATAAAACTATTAATATGATTGTTTAATGTGGTTAAGAGCTACAGAAGCGCTAAGCGCCACACTGTGTAGCACATAGAGAGGCCGTGCTGACGTGCACACTGACGGGACGTGTGGTTACACATGAAGGGAGGATGGGTGCTGAGGCCACAGCTCAGCAGTGCCAGGACTCGGGCTGCCCCACGTTTGTGACCACTCCTCTCATCTTAACTTATTCTCCTAGTCTACCTCCTTGCTACTTTCTCTGATTCCTGCTGGAACAAAGGAAGATGGGTGTTTCCTCTCACATCCCCATAGTGACAACTGCGTTGGAGGAGTCTGGGGGTGGAAGAATGGTTCAGGACGACTAAAGGGCGGGGACACGGAAACGCCGGAACAACTTCTGAAGGGAGGCAGGGCTGGTGCCCACTGGGGTCGAGGAGGAAACCTGTGAAAGAACATGCTCTGACTCTGGGCAGGAAGCAAGGGCTTCCAAGCACCAAGCACGTGCGAGCTCGTTAGGAGAGAAGAGGGGGCAGAAGACAGGGGCACAGGGGCGGTCGGGGCGGCGGCTAGGACAGCGCTTTTTCACATGGTATTCTGATTCCTGACTCCACTGACACTTCTGTTTCTTGTACTACTGGTTTGAGATCATGGTTATTGATTTCTTAAAGTTCTTATTCCTTCATTCTAAAGGGGATGAACTCAATTTCATCCAATGAAATATAACTCTCAGAATAGTACTGAACATGCAATATAACACACAGAGTATTTCTGAACAGGTTAGACAAGAAGCAGATGCTCACCAGAGTGCGCTTACTGCCGGACTAACCTGCTTCAGGTGGGGCTCAGGGGGAGAGATTTGCTAAAGCTTCAGAATCTAGGAAGGACACGGCTACAGTTCTGCTAATGCAATTCTCTTCATCTATCCCAGGAAGGAGGAGGTATTCTAGGCTTTGCCTCGTCTCTGTCAACCACCTGTGTTGCAGTGCCGTCGAGAGTGGCACAGATGGCTCCATAGACCCTCCCCAGCTGCCCTCGGCTGGTCCTCACATGGACCCCGAACAGCCACTAGCAATGAGGCACTAGCCTTGGTCCAGTCTGACTAAACTATCTGGATGCCAACAGTTTTTCCACAAGTGTCCTTCTTCTGCCCCTTGGTCCCAGCCAGGATGCCACACTGCCTCTCTCATCACATCTCCTGAGGCTCCGGAGATCTGGCCAGCCCCTTCCTCTTTCCCATCTTCAATGACCCGGACACTTGTCAAAGCTCCGGTCAGCGATGCTGTGGAATGCCCCAGTGTGCGTTTGCCTGCTGCCTTCTAAGGACTGGACTGTTGGGGCAGAAAGGGCGGCGTGTCCCCCAGTGTGCAGCACTAGGAGGACATGGCGTGTGTTCACTGGTTACATGACTTCTGCCCACTTGGTTAAGACGGTGTCTTCCGGGTTTCTTGCTGTTCAATTACATTTTTTCCCTTTGTATTTGTATCTTGGGAAAACTGGGCCGGCCTGGCGGCATAGAGGTTAAGTTTGCGTGCTCCACTTTGGCAGCTTGGGGTTTGCTGGTTAGCATCCCAGGTGCAAGCCTAGCACTGCTCATCAAGGCACGCTGTGACGGCCTCCCACATACAAAATAGAGGAAGATGGGCACAGATGTTAGCTCAGGGACAATCTTCCTCACATACACAAAAACACAAAAAAAATCCAGTTATCTTGGGAAGACACTTCCAGACAAAGCAGGTACTGTCTCTCTCCATTCCTCTGCCCACGGACTTCTGTGCCCACTGGGGCCTCTGCACAGCACTTACTGCTCTGTGTTCCCACGTGCCTTCCCAGCTCCCTCATGCTCTCACCTGTGGAACGGAATGCCCCACTGGGGAGGGGTTCTCTCTCTCTCTATATTAGTAAGGACTTGGGGTGTTGGCTTTATTCTGGGGTTATAATGGAATACCACTGTTATTTATCTTGTTGCTCAAGATGCTCCAAGTCTGGCTGTCAGGCACTCTTCCAGGCTGAGGCCTGTGCCATCTGACATGCCACCATTACTGGTGGTGTTCATCTCTGAGCCCATCCTTACTTTCTGGCTCACAGCTGCTCCAGGCTCATCTTGCACTTTCCCTGTCTAAGGTGCTGGCACTCCACTTAGTGCCTGACGGCGTGGCATCTCCTCTGGGATCTGGACACCGGGTTGCTCCCTGCCACTGCACTCCCGCTCAGCAGATGACCTAGGACATGTGTGCACACATGTGTCTGTGTTTCTTTCTGCATCTGTCTGTACCTGCACTAACATGCATCACCTGACTCCCCCCAGCCCAGCAGCCCCCGCCTCATAGTGAGAAGGCTGGTTCTCGTCTGCCGCCACACAGCACCATCCGCTCAGCCCTGGGCCACACACAGAGCAGGTCCCTGCAGAAACACGTGACCCACGGAGTTCGGGGTTGTGCGTGGCTCTTCTGGTCTCCAGCCTCCCAGCAGACTCAGTCAGACACTTTTCCCAAAGTGACTTAGAGCAGCTCCTCTCCTCCCCCACCCACCCCGACCCTATGAGACTGTGACTCAGCGCCGTGTGGTCAGATTCATCACAGTCTGCGCTCCAGCTCTCCCGACTCCTCTCTGGGCGGGCCGCAGTCCTTAGGGTTCTGAGAAGTGCAGTCTCGTGCCCAGCACAGTGCCAGATGGAACAGACCCCTCACCCCAAAAGTGACCCTTTTCAGTCACCCCCTCCCACCCCAAAACCTTTGGTACCACTAATCTGTTTTCTGCCCCTGTAGTTTGCCTTCCTCAGAGTGTCAGATAAATGGGATCATACAAACTTTTGAGTCTGGCTTCTTTTGTGTAACAAAACGCATCTGAGATCCATCCGTGTTGTTGAATTGATGGTTTTTCTTCTCATTGCTAAACACTCTCCCACTGTATGGCTGTGCCAGTCACTGGTTGAAGGACATCCGGTTGTTTCCAGTTTGGGGCAATTATGACAAAGCTGCCATAAACAGTCACATACAGAATTTTGTGGGAACATAAATTTTCATGTCTCTTGGGTGAATACTCAGCTGTAGGCTTGCTGGGTCCTATGGTAAGTACATGTTTAACTTTACAAGAAACTGCCAAACTGTGTCCCAGAGTGGTTGTGCCATTGTGCATTCCATCAGCAATGAGTGGGAGCCGCTGTTGCTCCATATCTTTGCCAGCACTTGGTATTCCTAGCATTTTAGATATTTGCCATTCTAATAGGTTGTAGTAGTATCTCATTGTTTTAATTTGCATTTCTCTAATGAAAAATGATGTTGAGCATTTTTCCATATGTTTACTTGCCATCTGTACATCATCTTTGGTGTGGTGCCAATGCAGGTCTTTTGTCTATTTAAAAAATTGGTTTGCTTTCTTTTTGAGTTTTGAGGGTTCTTCATATATTCTGAATACAAGTCCTTTATCAGAAGTGTGATTTGCAAATATTTCCTATCAGTCTGTGGCTTGTCTTTTCATTTTCTTAACAGTGTCATTCACAGAACAAGTTTTTAATTATGATAACGTCCAATTTATCAACTTTTTCCTTTATGAATCATGCTTCTGACCCCATATCTAAAAACACTTTGCCTAACCCAAGGTCATGCACGTTTTCTTCTAGAGGTTTATAGTCTTACATTTTACATTTAGGTCTATGACCCATTTTGAGTGAACTTCCGTAGAAGGTGTGAGGTGTGGGCTGAGGTTCTATTTTTGCCTGTGGGTGACCAATTGTTCCCACATCCTTGTTGACAAGATGATCCTTCCTCCGCTGGATTCCCTTTCACGTTTGTCAAACATTGGGTGACATGTGTGGCTCTCCTTCTGGGCTCTCTGTTCTGTTCCACTGATTGATGTGTCTATCCTTTGCCAATAGTACAGCACCTTCACAGCTGTTTTACAGAAGGTCTTGAAATCGGGGAGTGTGAGTCTTCCCATTTTGTTCTTCTCTCCCCAAACTGCGTTGGTAATTCTAGTTCACTTGCCTTCCCACATAATCTTAGAATCAACTTGTCAATGTTCAACACCATGGAGTTTTTCAATCCATGAACACGCATGTTACACCTTTCTGAAACCTCTTTCACTGTGTTTTCGTTTTCAGCATACGGACCCTGCACATACGTTGTTAGAGTTAAATCAAGTATTTCACTTTTTTAGGCTATTATAATCAGTGTTTAAAATTTTTTTCAGACCCAGACTGTTGAATTAGTTTTCAATTAGAAATGATTAAAAATATTTTTTTCTTGTATCCTGCAAGCTTAGTTAAGCTCACTAGTCCAGGAGGTTTTTTGTGGATTCTTTAGGATTTTGGCATCTGCAAACAGGTATTTGTATTTCTTCCTTCCTAATTTCTGCATTTAGTGTCTTCCTGCCTTAGCACTATCATTATTAAAATTACGTAAGGATACAAATACACATTTCAAAATCTAAAACCATTTTGAGAATATTTAACGGAAAATGAAAAATAGTAAAGTAGTCCTAATAGTTCAATATCTGACCTTCCACGGATTTTTAAGAACCTACCTGACCTCTGACAGTCAGTACAACCACAGCCAGTGTCTCCACAGTTGGTAAGTAGTTTAGTTTATCATGAACACAGAACTATGTACCAGTGACTGAGTCTACAGCTACGAGTCTGAGATGCCTCGGGAGCACGTGGGCAAGCTTGGCTGACCATGGTCACCTTACCAGTCCTGACCCCTGCATCTCAGCTCAGGGGGCTTTTCATAAGAGGCCATAGACCACTCAGGACAAATAAAGTCATCTGTAGAGTCAGGAGAGGGATAAATACATAAAGACAGGACGAACTCCCTATCATACTGGCAGCACCCAGAAAATTAGAAATGACTGTACTCATCACAATCAAAGTTTAATAACCCAAAGCAGAATCTGACCTTCAAAAGAGGAATACCAAATATTATTGTTACAAATACATCACTCTCTGAAGGGATGAAAATCATATGGATTTAGGAGGAAGGAGGAAATGTTGCCTCTCTGTTGAACTGACTTGCCCAGTGGTCACTGAACAGACACTGTGTCCCAGCAGGTGTTGGCTGATCTTGTTAGAGCAGGCTGTCAAATAAGTATCAAAACAGGGTATTTTATGTCAAAGTGTAGCACTCTCCTCTGTTTTGCAAGGGATGTGCTCTCTGCTTCCCTTGATTATCTTTGAAGGTATTTTATAAAGTTACTGTGACCTGAGATTTCTGCTCAGAACTCGTCAGAACTCCTAGATAAATTATTCATTGGACACTTACTTATATTCCAATTTGAGGCTTATTTTATGCTGCTGCCCTATGCTCTTGTTTAACTATTATTTAATTTATCCTGAACTTACATTTTCTTTTCCTGACTAAATGCAGGCTTATTGAGACCAGGACCCACCAGCCCCAGCACAGCACCCTCCACAGACCTGCCAACACTGATGGAGCCAGATGGGCTACACCACCGCCCAGTGCCCGGCTATCAAAGGTACTGGATAGCAGAGCAAAGTGTAATGTTCAGAAAACTTGGCCAACGTTCAGAAGCAATATACAGCTTCAAAATATTTCTCTGGCTTCAATAAGAAAAAAACTCTCAATTTTTATCAAGGTAAGTGGTTCAGTACCTCAGTGCTACTTTGTTTTCAAAGGACTTGAAGTATACCAGATTTTTAAAGATGTATATACTGGCCCAGTGGCGTAGTGGTTAAGTTCGCACACTCTGCTTCAGCGGCCCAGGGTTCACGGGTTCAGATCCCAGGCGTGGACCTACACATGGCTCATGGAGCCAGCCATGGCCATGTCTCACATAAAATAGAAGAGGACTGGCACAGATGTTAGCTCAGCAACAATCTTCCTCAAGCGAAAAGAGGAAGATTGGCAACGGATGTTAGCTCAGGCCAATCTTTCTCATACACACACGCACACAAATACACACACACACACAAAAATACACACACACACCATGAAGACAAACAGTACAGATTTTGGATGTTGAAGAAAAAGATCCTAGAGAAAATAAGTGACTGAACTCTTGTCAAAATAATTTAGGAATGGGGTCCTGACTTTAGGATACTGACACATTCTGAACTGTTGACCACCTTGCCAAAACTGGGAAGGTAGTACCCTTAACGTGATCCAGCTTAATCAGAATCGCACATGGTTTCCTGACATCCCCTCATGTTGAATGTATCAGCTAATGGCATGGAATTGACCGACTCATGCCTATAGTCAGAGATGAGCTGGCTAGTCAAGGCAAAAACCTGTGACCTGTAAATGTATACACTGTACTTGGAGTAACTCAGAAACCCATAAGAAAGATGCTGTGGGTACACTCTAAATCCTTAACAATGGTGAAAACATGTGTCCTGCCAGTGGTCAAGTCTGCATTTGCACTCAGTCCTCCTGATAATTCCTCCCACCTTGACCACCTGGCAGCAACAACCGGGCTGTCCTGCAGTGACCTTAATGCAACTTAGATACCAAGATCCCGACGGCCTCCAATTTTAGGGTCACTCATCTCGTTTCCTACTCTTACAGGAAAAGCTGTCTCCCCTTCCATTTGGGAGGCAGTATTGAAGCCAACATTTCTGGAGTCTCTGGAAATAAGGAAACACACGATCCACCAAAATTATAATTATTTGCAATAGCTTCCTGTAGTTTTTGGATCTTCAATCCTATTCTGCTTTACTGAAGGATAATGGTTTTACCATTTTAGGATATTAAACCAAAGAGTTTTCCTCTACTTATAATATTCACAGTGATGTTAGCGTCATGACAACAATGCTTGAGATATATATATGTCTTATTATCAAATCAAATACTATCAAATATAAGGCTTGGTATTTTATTCTACTTTACACTATATTAGTGAGCTAGCCTTACTTTTGTTTTGATTATAAAAGTAATACGGACATTTTGTATTTTTTTCAAGGAACTTTAAAATCTTAATTCCATCAGATCCTTACAGCACCAAGAAATCCAAAGATCTAAGTGGCTCCAGCACCACTCTGACTGGTTAGTGGTCAGCTGGGCTCACGTCTGGCTGCTTAACGCCTCATCTAATTCTTTCTCATTACACCATACTGCCATAGCTTTAAACGTCTGAGTTGATAATTTCAGGTTATCAACTGTAAACCCAAATTTAATATGGGGTTAGTGGGTTTTGTTCTCAGCGTTGGTTCAGGAAAAGCCAGCCTTTCGGAAGATTCCAAAGCCGCCACAATTTGTATTTGGGGAGTTAAGTGGGTCTTCCACCCCATGCAGCCTGTTTTCTATGCTATAAACATACACTTTCATAAAAAAAGTGATAAACTCAAAACTTCATTCAGATATATTTTAGTCTTAACAGAGCCTAGTTTTAGGCCGAGTGAGTGAATCTTTTGCATAACTTCAGGGAAGCATAGTTTTCTGGGTGGACTTTCTTCCCAGTAGCGTTACTGCAACAACAGCATCTGGGTCTCAGGGGCAGAAACACACTGTTGATAGTTTTCAGATATAGTTCTGAAATCCATAAGTAGAGAGACTGGGCACGCACAGGAAGTTCCTAGTCAAGGCTCCTGGTTTTCTAACTGTGGATGCTGCACCATGCAGCACACAGGCAGGAAGAGGGTCCTGTTGCAACACAGCCATGCTGGCCAGGTCCAGCCACAGCCAATAAGCATCCTTTACACAGAAATAGGACAGGAGCTCCTATCAGCACTGGGTGTGCTCAGGAGTCTATCTGCTAAATTCACAAAAGTTCCACAAATGGTTTACAGCACCCTTTAATATTATAATTTTATGCATGATATCAGAGCTTTATTGCAAACATTTAAGAAAACAATTAGTTTCCCTGGTACGTTTTCCCCTTTTGAAATTTAACTCAAAAGGAAAATGCCAAAAATAACTAGTAGAAATGAAAAAGTTATCTGGAAGGACAGAGAACAGATTATTTCAAACCTGCTTGGAAACTGCCTCACGACTGACTGGCACATTTCTCATAGCAAATCTTCTCATAAAATGCCAGGAGGGTTTGCTAGTGGCTGGAAAGGCAGCCTAGCCTCAGAGCGTACCTTGGTGAGGTCCTTGTAGAGCTCTGGGTAGAGCATGGCCATCTCGGGCTTCACATCCTGGTCCAGCACTAAAGAGAACACGGGGAACATGGTGTATATGGTTGCATATCTGGAACCGAGAGGAGAGTCACGTCAGGGCGAAGCTCACGCAACACCACGAAGACCTTTGCAATCGGAGGCCAGCGGCTCAAAACTGAATACAACAAAAGTAAGCGGGCAGCCAAGTACACTTTTTCCTAAAATTTAACACTGACCTCATAGCACAATCATGTGGTCTATAAGCCACAAATGCCCACAGGTAGCGGAACCTATTTTTTTTTCTTTTTAAATTAAACTTTTCATTTGAGATCATTATGGACCTGCATATAGTTACCAGAAACAACAAAAAGAGACCCCGAGTGCCCTTTGCCCAGCCTCCCCAATGGCAGCATCTTGCAAAACTGTAGCCCAATCCCCCAGCCAGGGTGCTGGCTCTGACCCAGTCCAGACACAGGGCATCCACCGCCCCAGGGCCTCTGGATGCTGCTCCCCTCTCGCCCCTAGAGCCTCCACCACCCCAGGGCCTCCGGATACCGCTCCCTTCCAGCCCCTAGAGCCTCCACTGCCCCAGGGCCTCTAGACGCCCACTCCCCTCCTGCCCCTCCTTAGCCCTGGTCACACTCATCTGTCCTTCATCTATAAGTCTGTCATTTCAAGGTTATCTGCACACAGCACAGAGGAGATGGCATTTGGGGGTTGGCTTTTCCCCTTAGCCTGATTCCCTGGAGAGTCACCCAGGTGTTGCTATACCAACAGTTCCCTCCTTTTGATGGCTGAGTAGTATCCGTGGTTGTGGATGAACCAGTCTCTGTACCCCAGTCATTCACTGAAGCACATCTGGGTTAGTCCCAGTTTCTAGTTATTACAAATAAAACTACTATAAACAGTCACTGCACAAATTTTTTTTTGTGAAAGTAAGTTTTCATTCATTTTGGACAGAAATGCCATATGGGATCATATGCCCAGAAGTGTAATTTCTGGGTCACATGGTAGTGGTATATTTAGTGTTTTAAAGAAACTACCAAAATGTTTTCCAGAGTGGCTGCACCATTTCACATTCCCACCAGCAATGTAGGAGATCCAGTTTCTCTGAATTCTCACTATAATTCGGTATTATCACAGATTTTTTAGCCATTCTGAGAGGTATGTAGCGGTATCTCCTCATGGGTTAAACTTGCATTCCCTGATGGTCAGTGATGGTGAACATCTTTTCATATGCCTTGGCCATCTCTATCTTCTCTTGGGCGAAGTGTCTGCTCATGTCTGTCATCCGTTTTCTAGTTAAACTGCTCTTGCTGTTGCGTGCTGAGTTCTTCACATATTGCTGGACATGTGGCTTGCAGCTATTTCCCTCTGGTTCCTGGAAGAACTCCTTCCTGGATGGAGCCGTGTGCCGTCCTTTCCGGCAGCACTGGAGACGGGGGTGCTGTTCCTTCTGGCCTGTACTCTGATGAGGAACCTGCTGCCACTGGAACTGTTCTGCCCACAGGGAGGGTACCTTCTCTGTCACTGCTTTCAAGGTGTTTATCTTTAGTTTTCCTAAGTTTGACTGTGATGTGTCTTGGTGTGGATTTCTTTGAATTTATCCTATTGGGGGTTTGGTGACCTTCCTGAATTCCAGTGAGGTGTAATTTCAGTGTGCAGTGTAGCAAGTTTGGACAGTGTTTACAGTCCTATAACTTCCTGCATGGTCACAATACAGAGCATTTCCATCCCTTGTGACCATCCCGGGTCAACACCGCACACTGCCCAGCCCAGGACAGGCAACGGAGAATCTACCCACGGCACTATAGGGCAGATGTGCTTCCCCAAGTGTCACATGGATGGGATCAGACAGCACCAACTCCCTGTGTCTAGCTGCTTTCCTGGGCACAAAGGCCTCGAGCCTTACCCAGCATGGTGTGTGTCGTCTGCCCTCCTCTGCTGCTGTGTGGATTGAAGGCAATGTGTTCCCCTGTCCGTCAGCTGACGGGTGGGTTGTCCCATCTTGGGTACCACAAAGACAGCAGGGCATGTCCACGTACCAGTCCTTGTGTGGACTCATGTTGGCTCACGTGGAAGCGTGTGATTAATCTTACAAAAACGGCCAGGCTGTGTTCTGGAGTAGGCTCGCTCTTTTGCATTCCTTCCAGCAACATGCTCCACATTCCTGGCGATTGGTACCATCAGCCTTCTTAATGTGGCCTGTGTAGCGGTATCTCACCGTGGGTTAAATTTACACTTCCTATAACTGATGATGTTAAATAGATTTGTGTGCTTATTGGCCATTCTTAAATCTTCTTTTGTAATATATGTTCAAACCATTAGTCTTTTTAAAAAAATAGAGCTGTGTGAAGACCATGAACTATTCCGGATACAAACCTCCTGTCTGATAGGGGTTCTGAAACCGGTTTCTCCCAGTCTGCGTTTTTATCTGATTCATGTAGTCTTTAGAAGAGCGAAGACTTTTAATTCTGATACAGTCCATTCTGTCAGCTTTTCAATGGTTCATGCTTTTGAACCTAAGATATTTGCCTATGGAAGGGTTCCAGGATTTCCAGCTGTTACTCCTGGAAGTTCAGCAGCCACTTCCCCTCTGTCGGGCACTGGTCCCTGCTGCCCACTGTACACTGTTGGAAAACAGGCTTTCAAGTGTTTTATCCTGTCTTCCAGCTGGTAGAGCTTCGAAGACAAGCCCCAAACCCTAGTGATGCGCCTGCAAAGCTCAATGTCTCTCAAGGACACGTGTGCAGTGGAGAATTTCTCTCAGTGCCAACCCTCTCCTGGGTGCCCGATTGGGACAACATCCAGCATCTCACAGCACTCCCAGGCTCTCTCCGTGGGTCCCAGTGAGGCCATGAAGTGATCCCACTCTTCCCGCCGCCCCTGGGGTTGGGGACGTCAGGTGCACTCAGGCTCTTTCCAAGGAGTGCCTTTGGAGGGGAGCGCACTCCCAGGGCCTGTGGGGGGTGCCCGTGCAGGCTGCGCGTGGGCAGTGGGTCGAGGGGGAGCACCCACGCCTGCCACCACAGAGCCAGCCCGAACCTCACGCCTGTCAGGCCTCACAGAGGAATCAACCAACAGTCCAGGTGGGCCTCCCCTGGGTCCCCGTTCCCAGACAGAGACAATGGAGTGAATAAAGATAAAAACCACGAACTAGGTAAAACTGAATTCTGTCAACTGTCTTGTAGCTTCTAGAGCCAGTTTTTTGATCAGAGGAGAATATTAATTTAGTCAGCTTAGATTCTATTTGATAAAAACAACACATTGCTTCCTGCACAACTCTTTCTATTTGTGTTCCAGCTGAGGGCAAAACTGATTTTATCACTTATTTTTGAAGAAGCTTAACCTGAAAACATCTCCCTTCCATTCCTACCAAATTTGGGGCAGTCACGCTTAAGAAAACTATAGATGCCTCATTCACGTGAGGGACACGCAGAGAAACTTTCAATAAACGCAATAAACAGCAGCTTTAAAAACAGTTGGGGCTGGTGCTGACGAGGGGAAGGATCAGGACAGGCAGGCCCAACACGGTCCTTCCGGGATCACCCCGTCCCTTAACTCTTCCTAATGTTTCAGAGCCATCATTTTTAAAATGCGAAAGAAAGTGAGAATGGTTATACTTTTCTTTGGCCTCCAAGAAGAAACGCACTGTACCAATTCAAGACATAATGAGCATCACTGCGCAAATTCTCGCTCCTTACAGTAATTCTGTAAGAATCACTGCCGGGGAAACGTAAAACCAGCCGCGGCTCACCTCGAGCACGCCCCCCGCCTCTGAAGCTGAGGCCCTGAGCAGCGGGCCTGGACTCGGCGCACAGCCGCCCCACCCGGCGGACTGCTGGGCACGCGGTCACTCACGCGGAAACGCCCGCCGGCCCAGGGCGGCCCGCGCCCGCGGAGGCTCTCCCCGCTGCGGGCCCGGCTCGGTCCCTCACAGCCTCCCTCGCGAGCGCAGGACCGGCTCCCGGCCGAGGGCGCGGAGGGCGGTGACGCCGCGGCCGACGCTGCTCACCTCGCGCAGGAGTTGAGGTGGCAGCAGCCTGCTGTGCGGAGGACGCGCTACTGTTTTCCTCACGACTGATCTACTTACAGACCGGAGGCGGCCGGGCCAGGCGAGGCGGGCGGAGAGGACCTCCAGCCCAGAGAGAGCCCGGCTGGCGGGCTCGGAGCGCGCCGCCCACTCGGACGCCGCTCACGTCCGGAGCCGAGCTCCCAGCTCCCCCCGCGCAGCCCCGCGCCCACAGCACAGGCCCGGCCGGCTCCCGCACTCGCCGCCCGCGCTCCTCCCACAGGCGGCCCGGCTGTGCGCGCCCCGCCCCGCCGCTGCCCCTCAGCCCCAGGTGCCCGCCTCAGCCCCGCGCCGTCCCCCTCAGCCCCGCGCCGTCCCCCTCAGCCCCACGCTCGCCCCTCAGCCCCGCGCCGCCCGCCTCAGCCCCGCGCCGTCCCCCTCAGCCCCGCGCCGCCCGCCTCAGCCCCGCGCCGCCCGCCTCAGCCCCGCGCTCGCCCCTCAGCCCCGGGCTCGCCCCTCAGCCCCGCGCCGTCCCCCTCAGCCCCGCGCCGCCCCCCTCAGCCCCGCGCTCGCCCGCCTCAGCCCCGCGCCGCCCCTCAGCCCCGCGCCGCCCGCCTCAGCCCCGCGCTCGCCCCTCAGCCCCGCGCTCGCCCCTCAGCCCCGGCGCCACCTCCCCACCCCCCCAGCCGTCGCCCGCGGCAAAGCTCAGCCTGACTCCAGGAAGACTCCCCGAGTTCCAGATCGCCCCCCGCCCCGCGCTCCCAGGGGCCCCCGGGCCCAGCCACAGCTCTGCCTATGACATCCGCTCTGTGGGAGTCACACTCGCTGTCGGCTGGCTGGCTGGCTGTCCGCACAGAGCTCCTGGTCCGCAGGAGGGCCAGGGCCTGCCGAGCCTGGGCGCGGGAACTTCCCAGGAGAGGCCGGTCTAGACGGAGGGAGGCGGGAGAGGGAGGCGGCAGGGAAGGGCCCAGGGAGAGAACACCAGGTGCGAAGGCCCAGAGGGAGATCTGGACCTGGGAGAGCGCAGGCAGCAGGCCAGCCGTCAGCCCAGGCCCCGCGGGAGCCTCAGCCGGGGCAGGAAGTGGCCGCCCTCCGGTCTAACGGAGCCTGAGCCGGGCAGCCCCACGCTCCCTGCCTCTGGCCTGGGACTCAGGGAGCTGTGAGAGCAAATGCATCCCTAACAGCGCTCTTCCGACAGGCTGAAATAAGTCACCTTTGCTCTCCGCTGACCTGAGCTAAGTGCCGCAGGAGGAGGGCCTGGGAGGGGCAGCCGCGGCCGTCTCCACCTTGTCCCGCTCCTCCTGCGAGCTGGGGGCCTCACTCACGCTCCGGCTCCGGCTCCCGGGTCTCCTTCCTCACCGGACGGACGGGACGAGCGCTCGGAGCAGTGACTGCCGACGCCATGGCTATCTGACCGCCTCCCACCGCGCCGGGAGGAGCCCCGGCCGGCGGCTCTGAAGTGGGGCGTCAGGGGAGAAGCTGTTTACCTGGCCACCGCCCCAGCAGGCACCCTGACTTGACCTCCCGTGTAACTGCAGAGGGCGAGGACGGGGACTCCAGCTGACTCGCTTTAGCAGGAAATGCCTGCTTGGTGATTTGGCGGCGCAGTGAGCACGGCTCTCTGGGGACCGCATGCTCGCAGCACCCTGGGAAGCTCTCCCCTGAGCCGCCCGGCAGGTCTCCAAGGACCAGGCCCCACGACCAGCAGGGAGACTCTCTGAGTCTCCTGGAATCTGTTCGGTCCCATCCCAACACGTCTGTTCTCGTGTGTCTCTGCTGCTCATGGGGCACGGCGCCATGGGGGTTAGCCGTGTTCCAGTGGGAGAGGAGCAGGCTTCCGGAAGCAGCCTCCTCGAGCCCGGCCAGCTCACCCACCTCATTATGCCACGGGACGCTTTAAAAATCTTGGACCAACACAGGTCCTGACTCAAACTGTGGCTTCCCCAAGAAAACAGAAAACCTAATGAGAAAACTTAGCATGGACAGCTTTGTCTTCAAGTTCCCCCAAGCAACACATGAGTTTCTTGCATCAGCATTATTCACTCTGAATGCTGACTGCGGAAGGAAATACTCAGACGAGATTCTAGACAGGTGTCTTTCGGATTAAAAGCTCTCCCCACGCTGCCGCTGAGCAGTTCACTTACCCGACCATGAGGAAGCCCTGGTACAGAGGGACAGACGCGAAGTAGAAGACGGAGGAGAAGACGGCCTTCAAGAGAGAGAGCAGCCGTTAGTCCTGTGGCTTCGTCTCCACGCAGGCTCCTTGGGCCGTATGCCAACACCCAATATGACATGACTACGTCAAGTGAACAGAGGGTCCCGAGCTCTCCCCAGGGCCCGCCCTCTACGGCAGATGGAGTGAGGGCCGTGGTACCTGCATCGTGGAGATGATGAGGCCCCTGTGCATGACGAATTGGCCGAGCGCTGCAGACCTCTTGTAGCTGCTCCGCCCGTGCACCATCAGCAGCCGGCCAATGTGCTTGAACTGCGTGATGGAGAAGTCTGCTGCCAGCGAGGCCTGCTTCCCCTCCTGAAAAGGAGCCCCGTGCCTGCTGAGAGCCACCTTCCAGAAGCGGCTGTTAGAGCTCCACCTCAACGGGAGGAAGACTAAAGTCCCTGTTCAACCTTGAAGGGGACAGCCTACCAGGCACACCGACAGCCACAGGGACTGCTGAGGTGAGGGGCAGCGAGAACCCACACGGGTGTGGGGCACGTGCCCACAGGCAGCTGGCTTTATGGAGCTGCTCACCAGGACTCTGGAAGAATTCGCCTACAGCAGCCTGCTGGTATCAGAGAAATTAAGAGAGTGGCAGAATGTGACACCAGCTGGAGACGGGCCTGTGATGCTGGGCATCTTCAAGACAATTCTCTACCCCTTACTTATCTCATAGTTAAGAAAACAACCCCCCTGATTTTTCACAAAGCTGCTGAGGGCTGAGTGAGGCAGCTGATGAGAAGCACTTCACGTGCTATAAATGATAGTGACAGTCAGGCACCCGGGAGTAAAGCAGCCAAGGGAAAGAGCTGGGCTGAAACCAGGCTCACTTCCAGATCTTTCTGGGCATGTTTTTATATGGGCACGGAAGACAAACCTCAAACAAGAGCTCACCGTTGGCAGGAGACACAGACGCCCAAACATGACACCATGTGTAAAACACGAGGGAGAAGCCGGAGGGGCTGTGGGTGGCCACCAGAGGTTTGCCGAGGACTTGGTGACATCTGAGCTGAGCCTCATGGGGAGGGGACTATGGGTTTCAGGGTCCTGCACGCCACTTGAAGAGCAGCGAGGACACCGCAGGTCTCGGCACTGACGTGCTGTTTCCCACCTGCGTTTCACGAAGGGCATCACAGAGTGACTGGGGCATGTCACAAGCGTGCAGCTCGGAGAGTGCTAGAGAGCGGGCTCTCAAGGACGTGCTAACTGAGTGCAAGCAAGAGATGACCGCGACAAGAGGACAATGTACCTTCCCTTCAATCCCGATCCCACAGTCTGCTGCCTGGATCATGCTCACATCGTTTCCTCCGTCGCCTGAGAAGCACGAGAAGTTGTGAAATGAAATAAAACACCTGGACGTGACCCTGTTTTTCTTTTACCAGTAGAGGCTGTTTTAAAAGGTCTTCTAATAAAGATGAAGTAATTCTGGCGTTAGAGACTGAACACGATTGTGCCTTCAAATCTCAGGACTTCAGTTTTCTTTTTCTTTTTTTTTGAGGAAGATTAGCCTTGAGCTAACTACTGCCAGTCCTACTCTTTTTTGCTGAGGAAGCCTGGCCCTGAGCTAACATCCGTGCCCATCTTCCTCTACTTTCTATGTGGGACGCCTACCACAGCATGGCGTGCCAAGTGGTGTCATGTCCACACCCAGGATCCGAACCGGTGAACCCCGGGTCGCCAAGAAGCAGAATGTGCAAACTTAACCGCTGCACCACTGGGCTGGCCCCAGGATTTCGGTTTTCTTAAAGCTCGCCAGTTAACAGGGCGAAGCCACCTTCCACCACCTCGGCGGCCCTGGCACACACAGGACATGGCGGGGTGCTCACCGATGGCGCATGTGCGCTTCCCGGTGCGCTGCTGCAGCAGCTTCACAATGCGGGCCTTTTGGGTGGGCGAACAGCGGCAGCACACCACAGCGGGGCACTGGCAGGCCAGCTCCGCAAGCTCGTGCTCGTAGTACCGCAGGCAGACCTGGAAGACAATGTACTGCGTGACCGCCTGGTCATCAGCTGAAGCTCCCACGGCTGCAGGAGAGTCCCACGGCCCCTCCAAGTGTGCCACGTGGGTCCTTTTTGGGTCTCTTTCCCCAGGGGACGGCCACCCTGCCAGCTGGGGATTCAGTAGTGATGGACAGGTATACAGAGGAGGCAGGGGTGAGGCGGGAGGAGAGGCCAGCATCCAGGGCCTCTGCAGGACAGAGCATGGTGGCTGCACAGCTGCAAGGCCATGTGGAGGGGCAGCAGTGGCGGTCAGGGGCCAGGCGGGTCTGGGAGTGGGGACTCTGCATCTCATTGTGAGCATCACTGTAGGCCAGGGGTTTGCACAGGGGACTGACGAGGCGCCCCCTTACTGATGTGACCCAGATGATGGAGGATCGCTCCATGGAGCTCTCCTGACTGGTCTGTCTTCGTTCAGATGACCTCAGCCCCCTTTTCCCAGCACTTGGCTAAAAAGGGCTTTGTCTGATCTTTAATATAAAACACTCTTAGTATCAACCCTTAATTCCCCATCTTGGTGGGGAAAATAATCCCCAAAAGCTACCTGAAGGCTGGGGGTCCCCTCACTGTGCTGGATATTCTGAAAGTGACCTCACCACGAAGGGTAGGCTGTCAGAGATCCAGGTTCTGAGACCTGCAGCATCACTACCATCAACAGTTCCATGTAGGGGACTGTGTGTGTTGTCCCCCATGTCTGTGGCGGCTTGGGAAACTGCTGATGACCGCGTGTGTGTATGTGTGTGATGTGTGAATGTGTGAGAATGTGAGTGTATGTGTGTGTGGGTATGTGTGTGAGTGCATGTATGTGCATGTGTGCATGTGTGTGTGAGAGTGTGTGGGCTACAGATATGGAGTCTGAGGTCACATGTGTATTCCTTTCTCTTTTCCTCTTGTTCTCTGGTGGCAAAGAAGCTCAAGGCCATGTCTGCAGACCCCATTGGGGCCACACAGCCTAATTCTTGCAGAGCGTCTTTATGCTGACTTGACCTTATTTTTCACTCTTTATTTTCCCTTTGCTCTTTCTCATTCACATAATTTAAGACTGATGTGATACTCTGTTTTTTTGCTAGCCATCTCAACCTTTTTTGGAATATGTCACAATATAAGAAAACAAAATAAATGGGATGTCATATTAAAGAGAAAGTCACTGGTCCTCAGCTGCAGCTTCTCCCATAAAACATTCATAATGAAAGTCAATTAAAAAACTTTGTTAAAAAGACAAGAACATGGTCTACATCTGCAAGCTCTAGTTTAGATCCATAAGCTATACATCATCTGATCAATTACAATACAGTCAGTTTCTACACAGCAGACAAGTGCACATTTCTGCCTTCCACCCAGCCAGGAACCTACCTAATGCATGGAACGTGAGGGATGTACATGCACAGCATGGTTCGGGTTGGAGGAGAGTCACCAACACACACGAGATCTCAGCCAACCTCCAGAAGATGAGAAGTGCATGGAGGCAGGTGGACAGATGATGCACACGAGGAGGAAGGAGCAGGTGGACAGATACACTAGGAGGGAGGAGCTGGTGGACAGATGCACACGAGCAGAGAGGAGCAGATGGACAGATGCACAAGGAGGGAGGAACGGTGGACAGATGCACAAGGAGGGAGGAGCAGGTGGACAGATGCACAAGGAGGGCGGAGCAGGTGGACAGACGCACACCAGGAGGGAGGAGCAGGTAGACAGATGCACAAGGAGGGAGGAGCAGGTGGACAGATGCACAAGGAGGGCGGAGCAGGTGGACAGACGCACACCAGGAGGGAGGAGCAGGTGGACAGATGCACAAGGAGGGAGGAGCTGGTGGACAGACGCACACGAGGAGAAACCACCTCTGTGGGTGCCCCCTGTGAACAGTTGAGACCAGGTCTGATGCACTCTGCCCACTTAAAACCTGGGATGGCTGGCTAAATCCTGCTTATGGCAGGTACTTGATAGATATCGCCTAAAGTTGGCAGATTTAGAAATAGAGACACAGCATATTATCTCGTTTCACGGAAACCTCGATACCAGGAGACCAAGAAACAGAAATAGTACAAGATGTTGCTTTTTGGGAGAAGGTCTGGGAGGCAGGGGAGTGAATGTGTTCTCCAACATCAGGTTTCTCTGCTCTTGACTGCCTACCACATATGTGTATTTTTGGTGACACAAAAATAACAAAAAGATTTCATAAAAGATGGTGGATTTAATACAAGTAGTTACTTTTGCTCCTTTCCCCAATCCCATTAAAACAACTGTAGAAATAAGTCCTTTTTTCCTTTAAAGTTCGGCACCTGAGCTAACAACTGTTGCCAATCTTTTTTTTTTTTCCCCTGCTTTTTCTCCCCAAATCCCCCCAGTACATAGTTGCATATTTTAGTTGTGGGTCCTTCTAGTTGTGGCACGTGGGATGAGTGGTGCCATGTCCATGCCCAGGATCTGAATCGGTGAAACCCCAGGCTGCCGAAGTGGAGCACGCAAACTTAACCACTCGGCCATGGGGCTGGCCCCAAGAGAATTTTTTTAAAAAGATATAAATCTACAAGCAGGAGCCAGACGACAGGAGAAATTAGCAAAAGGCTTTGGATGCTGGAAAGCAAACAAACTCATGACAAATGGCTGGGCAGCTGTGAGAAGTCTTCTAGAGCCAGCTGTGAGAGGAGCTGAGAGGCCGCACGAGGCCCAGGTGCTGATGGTAGACCACTTGGAGCTGAGGATGGAGAGGCGCCAGGACTCGGACCAGGCAGACACGTCCCTAATCCCTCCCTCTCCAAATGAGGCCGCTTGGGCAGCTGTGCCCTCCTGCTCTGGCAAAGACCGGGGCTTGTCCTCAGGAGAGGGTGAACCTTAACAAGGAGGGCAGGAGGGAAAGGGAAGAGATGGAAACCAGGAAAGAACAGATAAAGGGATTATGGCCTCAGGTCCGGAGGCCCAAGATCCGTCTTACAGGCACTCCAGGAAGCGAGAAGGGGAAAATCAGAAGTGAGGAAGCCGTTCATCATTTCTTCCCAGAGAACCAACAGATACAAGTCAACGGAAACACACCAGACCCAGCACATTAATGAGAAGTGTGATAAGAGTGGGGGTCCTGCAAACTTTCAGAAAGGGGGGACCCCAACAAGCCTCAGAGGGAGGGCTTGGAATTGAAGGGCTCCTCCTGGCTCCCCAGCAGTTGTGCTGGGTGGCAGGTGGCAAGAGGATATGGGAAACCCTCCTGGCTCAGAATTCCATCCCAGGCAAACTGGCCGTCAGGTACGAGGGTAGGATACAGACCTTCCCTTCCCATGAAAGGCCTCAAAAGTTGATCTCTGTGGCTGCTTTCCAGGAAGCTAGAGGAGGAGGTGCTCTCCAAGAAGGAGGAGTCCAATGATGACAGCAGAGGCAGTGGGACATGGGGACCCTGCGGATGAGACAGCAGTGCACGGTGCACCCCTCAAGAGCCCAAGAAGGACTTCTCCAAGAAGGAAAGCTGAATTAGTGATAAGTACAAGGACGAGCAAGAGAAAAAAGACACTCATTAGCTCGGGGACAAAGAGACGAGCAGGAACAAGGGCTGTGGCAGCAGCCGCAGGCTCAGCTCTCCTGGTGCCATAGCCCCTGAGACGCTGACTGCCAAGACAGGCCACCCGGAATCTGTGTCGGCCATGCTGGGAGGGCACGAGGAATGAGAAACAACCCTCGACTTGCAGGGCAGAAACTAAATAAAATGAGCCAAAACTCAAAATCAAACAGGAGTTATGCAAAGGCTGTTATTTAGACAGTTGGAAACAAAGGCCAAAATAGGAGGCCAAAAGCAGCATCAGGGTGTTGGGAAAGAAGGGGGAGCGGGAGAGCAGCACAGAACAGATGCGCCCACATAAGCCTGACAGGAACAGCATGCTCACAGCGTGCACCACGGCACTGCCATGAGAATGGAGACCAGGTGGAAACCACGGGCTGTCTCATGGAGACAGTGGGGAGAGGACGGAGCTCCCTCCAAGACCAGGGGGCCAGGGAGGTCTGCCGGGAGGCGAAGACGGGTGGGGGTGTTGCACTGCTGGGGTGGGGGGCTGCTGTTTGACCCCCACTGTCCAGGCTCCGCAGTTCAGTCTCTTCTTGAAGCAGCTCACTTGACTCACAAGGGAGTGAGGCGATG
This sequence comes from Equus przewalskii, assembly GCF_037783145.1. NCBI lineage: Eukaryota > Metazoa > Chordata > Mammalia > Perissodactyla > Equidae > Equus > Equus przewalskii. The sequence continues at coordinate 94,004,623 of NC_091837.1, read as the reverse complement.
ATGGAAGCCTGGGGGACATTCTGTATGATTCCCTGGCCCATGGAAGTTTATCATCTGCTCCAAGAACCCGATGGAACGTGGCATGCCCTGAGCTACCATGTGACCTTCTGGAATGGGCACAGTGGCAGGTTAAAGATGGCACTACTGTCCCTGCTACTTCTCTGGTGAGAGGTGGGCTTGACCCCCTCCCTTGAATCAGGCTGGCCTTAGTGGCCTGCTTGACCAAGAAAATGTGACAAACATGACAAAGGCTTGGTCCTAAGGAACCACACAGCTCCCCCAGACTCCATGACCACTTGCTCTGGGAAGCCAGAGGCATGCACGAAGTCTGAGAGAGCCTGTGCACAAGCTGTGTGGAGAGAGAGGCACCCAGCGGGCCCAGCCATTCTGGCTATCTGGGCCCAGAGGCAGATCTATGAGCAAAATGAGGAAAGACGTGACTTGACCCAGAGAGGACTGGCCAACAGCCAGGCCGCAGGCCCTGGACCAACCCCAGCTGAGTCATCTCGGCTCCTGCATCAGGGCTTCCCACAGTACACGCCAGGGCCTCAGGTCTCACACGTCCTCTGTCCCACGGGGCGCTCTTTTGGAAACACCCGTTTGGATACATTTAGATAAAGACTATGGGTAGCACAGTCAAGACTCCAAGGCAAGATGTGCTATTAACAATGAGCACAAGGCCTAGCACTAAAGAGAACTGTGAATAAGCCTCAATTAAATCAGCCTCTAGAATATTGAGTGTTATCACCCTGACATTGCCATGACATTTCTCCAGGCTGTAACTGCTCACCAGAGTTGCATATTCCACTTCTAGGACGGTAAAAACTTAAAAAATAGTAGAGATAAGCAAAAGCAGCCTAATAAATACATTTGACTCAGAAAGCCCTTAGTCCACCAGCAGGAAAAGCAGACACATGTTTGGTCAGAGACCAGCCTCACCTCCAGGGAGACGGACGGACAGACAGACAGACAGACAGACAGACATGTGCTTGGTCAGAGACCAGGCTCACCTCCAGGGAGAGGCACAGACAGATAGACAGACACGTGTTTGGTTACAGACCAGCCTCACCTTCAGGAAGAGGCACAGACAGACAGACAGACAGACGTGTTTGGTTACAGACCAGCTTCTCTTCCAGGGAGACGCACAGACAGACAGACAGACAGACAGACACGTGCTTGGTCCGGGCCCAGCCTTACCTCCAGGGAGTCCCCAGATATGACGAGGGCACAGTCATGCTTCCTCCGAAATGCATTCAGCTCCAAATGGGCCTCTCCTCGACTGGTCACCTCCACAGAAGGGAGAAAGCACCCAGATTACAATGTTGCCTAAATCAGAGCACCGACAAACAAGCCCGTATTTACGAATCACAGTGAGATCTTTAGACACATCACCTAAAACCAAAAGCTGCTTGACACACGAAGTCCTACAACAAACTGCTCTTTCAAATTCCTCCTGCACTGCTGGGCACACACACACAGTAATTTACACTGACTGTTTTCCGAGGTGTGGCACCTCAAAGCAGGAAACGTGCGCTGTGACGTGCAGTGAAGGCACCACGATTCCACTGCGAGCGTGACCAGGAGAAGCGGGCCTGTGGCCACAGGGGAGCAGGCTCGGGAGTGATGACGGCCTCTGCACAGCTAGGGAAGATGCGCTTCCCACAGCAGAGTGCGGCAAGCGTCAATTACAGCTCCTGGTCTTTTCACAGGCTGATGGCACGGGGGTGGCTCTAACGCTAGGGACACAGTTCTTCAGAACTCCAACTCAACACCTTAAAACCCAGGGCCCCATGGAGGGAGCTGAGTCCCTCAGGGCCACCCAGTACGGGGCAGGACAGCCCATCTTCATAGCAGGCCCAGTGATGACAATACTTGTACAGACTGCCTCTGCCGTCTCTGCCACGGTTCTCAACTGAGCCTATTCACTCAAGC